>NC_058130.1:342453001-342575684 GCF_016433145.1 Gracilinanus agilis | reverse complement strand
AAAGACTTTAAAACCAAGCAAGAGTTAGAGAAAATTACAAAAAGTAAATTAAAATGTTTTGATTATATTAAACTAAAAAGTTTCTGTACAAACAAAAACAATGTAGTCAAAATCAGAAGGGAAACAACAAATTGGGAAAAAATCTTTATAACGAAAAACTCTGACAGGGGTCTAATCACTCAAATATACAAGGAGTTAAAGCAATTGTATAAAAAATCAAGCCATTCCCCAATTGATAAATGGGCAAGAGACATGAATAGGCAATTTTCAGGTAAAGAAATCAAAAGTATCAATAAGCACATGAGAAAGTGTTCCAAATCTCTAATAATCAGAGAAATGCAAATCAAAACAACTCTGAGATATCACCTCACACCTAGCAGATTGGCTAAAATGAAAGAAGGGGAGAGTAATGAATGTTGGAGGGGATGTGGCAAAATTGGGACATTAATGCATTGCTGGTGGAGCTGTGAACTGATCCAGCCATTCTGGCTGGCAATTTGGAATCATGCTCAAAGGGCTATAAAAGAATGCCTGCCCTTTGACCCAGCCATACCATTGCTGGGTTTGTACCCCAAAGAGATTATAGATAAACAGACTTGTACGAAAATATTCATAGCTGCGCTTTTTGTAATGGCAACAAACTGGAAAAGGAGGGTATGTCCTTCAATTGGGGAATGGCTGAACAAACTGTGGTATATGCGGGTGATGGAATACTATTGTGCTAAAAGGAATAATAAACTGGAGAAGTTCCAGGTGAACTGGAGAGACCTCCGGGAACTGATGCAGAGCGAAAGGAGCAGAGCCAGAAGAACTCTATACACAGAGACTGACATTCTGTGGTAAAATCGAATGTAATGGACCTCTGTACCAGCAGCAATACAATGACCCAGGACAATTCTGAGGGATTTATGGTAAAGATGCTACCCACATTCAGAGGAAGGACTGCAGCAGAGGAAACATATAAGAAAAACAACTACTTGAACGCATGGGTTGGGGTGGACATGATTGGGGATGTGGACTCGAAACTACCACACCAATGCAACTACCAACAATTTGGAAATTGGTTTTGATCAAGGACACATGACAAAACTAGTGGAAATGCGCATGGGTAGGGGGGACACGGGGTGGGGGTTGAAGGGGAAAGGAGGAGCATGAATCATGTAACCATGTTAAAAATGAATATTAATAAATGTAAAAAAAAGATCATCTAATAATTGATGTATCTACTTCCTCTCATCTTATTCTTTTCTTAACTCTCTGACTTCTGACATCATCATTCAAATCAAACTATGCTTTTCAAAGTTATCAATCATCTCTTAATCAATAACTCTATTAAATAGTCTTTTCCCTCAATCTTCATCCTTTAAAAATTTTTTTTAACCCTTAACTTCCATCTTAGAATCATACCATGTATTGGCTCTAAGGCAGAAGAGCAGTAAGGGCTAGGCAATGGGGGTTAAGTGACTTGCCCAGGGTCAAAGGGCTAGGAAGTATCTGTGACCAGATTTGAGTATAGGACCTTCCATCTCTGGGCCTGGTTCTCAGTACACTGAGCCACCCAGCTGCCCCTCCATCTTCATCCTTTTTTTTTTTTTTTAAACCCTTGTACTTTGGTGTATTGTCTCATAGGTGGAAGAGTGGTAAGGGTGGGCAATGGGGGTCAAGTGACTTGCCCAGGGTCACACAGCTGGGAAGTAGCTGAGGCCGGGTTTGAACCTAGGACCTCCTGTCTCTAGGCCTGACTCTCACTCCACTGAGCTACCCAGCTGCCCCCATCTTCATCCTTTTTGACCTCTGTAGTCTTTGATAATGTTAACCACTCTTTTTTCTTTAATAATCTCATCTCACTAATTTTTGTGTGACTGCTTTCTCCTCGTTCTGGAAATTTGTTCAGGGCATGCCTGCTAACCATGGGTGTCCCCCAAGGTATAGTCCTGGGGCCTCTTCTTCATTCTTTCTCTAGGATTTAATTTGGTGATCTCATCAGTTTCCACAGATTATATTATCATCTCTGTGTTGATAACTCTCAGATCTATTTATCCATCCCTAGCCTCAAGACTTGAATCTCCAATTGCATATTAGACATCTTGAACTGAATATTCCACAGACATTTTAAACTCAACCTGTCTAAAACTGAATTCATTATATTTTCCCCAAACCCTTCCTGTTTCCTAATTTCACCAGCTTTCCATTTACTCAGGCTCTCAAACTAGTTGTTATTCTCAATTCCTCGCTCTCTCTCACCTTCCTCCCATAGTCAATCTATTGCAAGGACCTGCTGATTCTACCTTTACAATATCTCTTGTTGCCTTCTTTTATCTTCTGATATTGGGTCTGCTCTAGGGAAGACTTTATCACCGTTAATCTAAACTTCTACAATAGAAAACAGCCTGCTGGTTGACCTTCCTACCTTGAATCTCTCATTACTCTAGACCAGTTTTCACTCAGCTATCAAATTAATTGTCTTAAAGCAGTGGTATCACCTTGTCCCTCCTGTTCAGCAAATTCTAGAAATTCCCTATCACCTCCAGTATCAGAAGAGTGGTACGGGCTAGGCAATGGGGGTTAAGTGACTTGCCCCAGGGTCACCCAGCTAGGATGTGTCTGAGGTCAAATTTGAACCCAGGACCTCTTGTCTCTAGGCCTGGCTCTCAATCCACTGAGCCACCCAGCTGCCCCCTCCAGTATTCTTAATTGTCACCCACACTCTGGGATCCAGGTACACAAGTCTCCTTGCTGCTCCTCACACAAGATACTTCATTTCCCAACTGTGGGTATTTTCACTGGCTGGTCCCATGCCTGGAATTCTCTCCCTCTTCATCCCTGTCTTATGGCTTCCTTCAGATTCTAGTTAAAATCCCATCTTCTGTAAGTCTTCCATATTCCCCTTAATCCTAGTTAGTGCCTTCCTTCTGCTGATTATCTCTAACTTACCCTGTCCACATATTATTATACTTTTCATGCTGTCTCCTTTCCTAGACTGTGAGCTCCTTTAAAGCGAGGACTGCCTTTTAACTTTCTAGACAGCCTAGCATTTGCTATGATGTCTGGCACATAGTAGGTGTTTAATGAATGTTTGTTGGCTGAATAACTGATGTGGAAAGTGTAATACAGAGTAAAAGGACTGACATGCAGCATTTGGAGACTAGTTGAGATTAGACGGTATGCATTTGTGGTCTACATATTCAATACGGTTTTGTGACTTCCTGCATTGACATTCAGCAGCAGGTAGGTAGGAGGGAATAAGGCTGGATGTGGGAGTGGGGTGGGTATCCAGGGTTTGGATATGAGAAGGGATAAGTGGTGACTGGATAGCAGGGAAAGGGATTTGAAAGTACTAGCTAAAATTGAATTGGTCAACTATTCTGCCAAGATTTTGAAGAGAGAAAACTGAAGCCAAAGCAGGGGTGATGGATTGATAAAGAGAGGATTGGAATGACAAGTCTGTGCTGAGTACGGAGAGTTTTAGGAGAGATAAAGCCCAGGGAGAGATGGAAGATCAGGATTTTATGGACAGAAAGAGGTATTTCAGAAATCTGGATCACGGAATGACAACACTAGTAACGGAGGATGAGGACAAGGGTAAGACCATCTGTGTGTGGCCAAGGTAGGGTGAAATTCAGGTCATGGAAGCTCAAGAGGTTAATAAACTAGCAAACCAGGGTATTTAAAGAGAAAGCCACATGTATATCAGAGTCCTTAGGGCAAGGGTTTGAAAGGAAAGAAAGGCTCTAAGTCCAGTACTGAACTCCTTAAGAAAAGAGAGAGTGACCTGTGGCCAGGAGATAACTCCTTTGTGATCTAGAAAAGGTGATATATCTATAAAGAATGAACCTCAAAGAAAGACAGACTGCCAGTGGGGTGGGGGAGTCTGGAAGTGGCAAAAATGATGATGATGATAACAAAAAATATTTATATAGTGGTTTAAGATCTGCAAAATATTTTATATATGTTATCTCAATTGATACTTATTCCTCCTCCGACCCAATATGTTGGAAGACATGAAAGATTTGTTCAGCACTTGAGAAAATGGCTAGGGATTAATTATCCTCTTGAGAGGACTAGAGTTCCATGATTTCACAGATGTGGAAAGGAATATGAGAAGGGGTTCTAATAGAAAGAGAGTAGTTTGGGTTAGAAGGGACTACAGAGACCTTCTACTCCAACACATGCACAAAAGGAATTCCCACTATAACATACCTGACAAGCGGTCACTTGGCCTCATCTGATGATAAAATGAGTTTCAGAGGGTTATGATGGGAGGAAAGAGCAGGATAAGGACAGGAGAGGTAATGCTAAAGGGGATGGGGATTAGAGGGAAGGGATGGTAGAAGAGGAAGAAAGATAATTTAATAGGAGGACTGACTCTTGAACATAAGGATTTGGAGAGAAAGAGGACAGGAAATTATTAAAAACTCTTCCCAGAGGTAAGAGGAGGGCTCATTAGATCAGATGCAAATTTGACTATCACTCTGTCTGGGAGGGGACAGAGCAAAGAATCGGGCCTGGGGGAGGCCAAGTAGCAGGACATTAGGAGATCCAGTCTTGGGGCAGATAATTCATTTATTCACTCTCCCTAGTCAGCCAGGACAGATCTCCCTCAGGTCTCATCTAGAATGCTGATCTGATTTATTGTTTTTATTGTTTAGTCAATTAGTCATGTCTGAGTCTTCATGACCCATTTGGGATTTTCCTGGCAAAAATACTGCAGTGGTTTGCCATTTCCTTCTCCAGTGGATTATGGCAAACAGAGATGAAGTGACTTGCCCAGAGTCCCACAGCCAATGAGTATCTGATACTGGATTTGAACTCAGGTCTTCCTGACTCCAGGCCCAATGTTTTATCCACTAAGCCAGTGATGGGCAAACTATGGCCCGCAGGCCCCTGAAATGTTCTATTCGGCAGGGCCACATTATCCTAACTGACGAATACAATGAGTAGGATACAATACAATGAAACTTCGAAAGAGTTGCCTTAGAAACAGACTGACAGATGAGCATTTCCTTTCCTTTGGCCCCCTCTTTAAAAAGTTTGCCCACCACTGTATTAAGCCATCTCAATGCCTCATAAAATTTAAAAAGCAGATCCACCTTCAGAGAAAGAACTGTTGGAGTCATCTTTCACATCAGTGTCTCTTTGGTTTTGTTTTGGGGTTTGGGTTTGGTATGACTTTGCTCTTACAACAATGACCAATATTTTGTGTTTTGCATAACAATAAAAATGGAAAAAATTTATAAAGCAGAACTTTTGCCATCTCTCCTGCATAATATATGAGTGAAAACTTAGTTATCTTATAAATGCTGGTAAAGTCAAAATGAATGAGGTAGGACTAAAAGTTGTCTTTTTGTTTTGAATTATCTAGATAGAATGCCAAATTTCCTTTGTGTGTTACAGTTTATCAGAACACATCAATAAGATTAATTAAGAAACTAACAAGGAAAAGACCAGAATAATCATTCTTACCTTACCAATACAAAAATCTAGATAAAGCAATAATTGACTAAATGAGACTAATAGTGTAAATCCATATAACATGTAAGATTAAAAAAAACTCATGTATATTTGGCCCAAAGTTAAGATTATACAATTCTGCTTTTTTATTAATTTACTTTCATTTTCTACTTTGAGTAGATACTGTTTCACCAAGCATATTTATGTGGGCAAACCAAAAGAAATGCCATCCTTAGCTTTATGAATGAAATATCATTAGATGTTCTATAAAAGGGCAAAGGCAAGAAAATACATTTCCCACGTACTAAGTCATTGCTTATTATATTTATTGGATACTCCTTAATAAACTTATTTAAATAGGTGCCCCAAAATACAAGTATGGGATAGAAAACTACTAAATTGAGATAAAAAACCATTGCTATCATTACTTGAATGATTTATGATTTCATTACTGTGGATACAACCCTCCACCAATGCAGATCACAACCATTCTGTGACATTGGACGTGGTCTTCAAAAGTTGGTATGGTTGAAAAATCCATCCATGTGATGCCAGCCTCGTAGTGAGGCCTCTCCAAACTTAGCTATGCTGGTCCTCAGATGACAGAATTATAGATGACAACTTGGCAGGATTTGCCTGAGCTCATGCTCTGCTGGCATAGTCCCTAAGAATCTCTACTGTTATGAGGCATTGCAGTAGGACTTTAGGGAAGATCACCAAAATAAACTTGTTTTTCTTAATATAGAAGTTTATTTTTTCAAACCACTCAATTTTGTAAAAAAAAGGGAACTTTTCAATTTTAGAAATTTAAAGATATGGAGATTTGCTGTAGTCAATGTTTGTAACATGACTTGTGGGGGGAAGGAGAAGAAATCTCTCAAATGACCATGGGCTAAAAAAAGGGCACTGCCTTTTTTTTTTTTTTTCAGGAGAAATAAACTGAGGAAGAACTTATTTGGGTAGTAATATAGTCACAGTATCATTTGATTTCACTTATTTTTGCTCTCTGCCTGTCTCTTAAAAAAATGAACTTACAAATTTGAGATCTCAATATGGAAGCTTGGTTTATACAATGCAGCAATGACTTTTTGGAATTGATATTACTCAGTTTTGCAATTCATGTTTTGGTTGTCCCAGTGAAGGGCATTTTCTTTAACAATATTTTATCAGAAGGGCTGGATTTTCTGTAGGAAATTTGTGTAGTTGACTAGTGAAGAACAAAACCCAAAGAAATAATAAAAAGGGAAAATTCATGAAAGCTAACACATGATAATGGTGTTAAGATGGGTCCAACAGATGGAATAGAGTACCTGTTTATTGTTGTCAGCAGTACAACACAGTTTCTTGAGAGACACAAAATGTCTAATTTTCCTAATAACATAAAAAAATAAGTGATTAGTAAACCAGAGAAAAGATAACACAACAAACACTAAACCCATTAGCAAGTTTTCTCTTAAGACATAACCCCAGAAGGTGATTTGAGGTCAGATTTTAAAATGAAAAAATTTAAAAAAAACCCTAAAAGCAACTTAGATATTGTTTTCCATTTACAAAATATATCAGTCTACACATGCATGCAGAAATATATCTTCATGTGTATATACATCCCCTATTTTTGAATTAGAATTAAAAAACGCTTCCCTAATAGTTTCCTCACTCAGCAACTGGTGTTCAGTGAAACAGTGACAATTCTTGTGTTAGTTATCCTTGTATACATAAGTGGTTTGAATTCTGCTTGGTGACATTTATCATTTTAAGATACTTGTATTAACCATGAGACTTATGGGTATACCCAAGGAAAACTCAATTGTCCTCTTATTTTGGTCTTTAACTTTTCTCGTGATTTTCATGCCAAAAATTAATACTTTGCATGGTGCTAATAAAGCCAGCATTTGCAGTCCAATCCCCATATGAACCAGGGAGTTTTATATGAAGAACCCTTTTTCAAAGTCATAGACTATAGCTCTAATTCTAATTAACGATTTTGCAAATGTCTTATTACAAGGGAGACTAGACAAGAGCATAACGGGATCTCAGCACTGGCTATTACAACTTCTTGAAAAACACTGACAGCAACTGGTCATTACCATATTTATAGACTGATTCTACTAAATTATGTTTATAGATTTAAAAATTTTCAATATATTCTTTTGGCTCAACTTTTTCTAGAAAGAAAAATGATGAGAATGGCAGATTTTAGAATATTCATTTAGTCAATGTGCAATGTGGGTTTTAAGCAAATATCTTGTTGTCCCAGACTGGAAAAAAATACTCCAGGCCAAGAAAAATAGTTGAGGTGATGGAATCTCATGCAAAGAACCAACAATACCCTTTCTTTCTTTTGTTTGTCATACAGATGCACCAATTAGATTCTTCAGAAGGACTATTCTTAAAGAAATGTCTATTTTGTTTGGTTACCTAGATGATTCTGGTTGGAAACAATAGGTTCTTTGCTTTGGTTTTCTAAGTATACTGGGCCTAAGGATGATAAAAGTAAGATGGGATTAGGCAAAATTGGCAGGCACATGGCATCTGAAAGTAAGTTGCTGAAAGAAATGGTAGTTCAGCAGACCTCAGCAGGTGATTAATAGGGTCATAGCTGTGAGTACCCAAGTCACTGCCAATTCACTTATGAGTGACCTTACTGGCTAGAAAAATGTTAGAGGAAAATAATAAAACAAATAGTACAAGGCAATATGCAATTGTATCTCGACTAAGAACTCTCATCCCTGAACAGTAGGTACAATTTGCAGGAGAGGCATGAATTTCACCCCTTTCATAGTGCTGTACCCTTGAAATGTCTAGCTCATAAGGTTGTTAAGTCTTACAAGGGCAGAGGCATTTTGCCATACTTTGATAGTACTGGATTTGGGGTCTGGAGACCATTCCAGATTCTTTCTAGCTATAAATGGAAAGTCTCTCTTAATTTCCTCATCTATAAAACTAAGATAATACCTGAACTCTCTGTATTGTTGTGAGGAAATGAAAGCGATTTGAGGTGTTGCTTTATTGTAACCTTGTATTTCCATCCCCCAGAGGTTACTTCAGGGTCCTATATACAATAAGGCATTTGTTGTTTATTGAATTGGATTATTATACTGGATTTGGTTCTTCTAATAACATGAGTAACTGATGCATCAAGTGGCATTCATAGGAAACGATTCTTTAGATCCTCTTCTCATTCCTGGGTTGCCAAAATTGTTCCCACCCTTTGGTCCCTAAAGAATTTCGTACAATTTCATGTCTCTCTTATGTACACATACTACTATATGCTATTAAAATGGTATTGACACTTCAGGTTAAACTACAAAGGCTAATCAGTAATTTATTGTAAGTGATTAAATAGCCTGTATCCTGTTTGGCCCAGTATACTTTCTCACAAAGTTCAAATGGGGGAGGAAATCAAATTGCACGTTTACCTTCCCTTATGGTGACATAAAACAATTGCACGTCTCTTTAAGATCAGAGATTAAATGAAACTAGATCTCCCCAGCTCCCAGCTAACTTGTTTTTTCTTCCTCAATCAAATGACCTCTCTATTCCTCTTTACCTCTAACAGCCTAGCATCCGGAGAGCTGCTACATTATCCCCTCTAAGATACCAAGAGGAAGGGCTGAGATGAAGAAGCCCTGGAGGGACCCTCAAGTACTATGGAGGGTCTGGCAGTTTTATCCTTTCAGGAAGCAGTAGCATAATGCAATGGCTCAGGCCAGAGCCAAGCTCTTTCCCTTAAGGAGATGGCAAAGGCTGTCCCATGAGACTGGGAGCCTGGAAGACACATAAGAGGGAGATAAGTAGTTATGAAAGATACTATGTATGGGAAGGGAAAGGAATACATTTGCCTTGAGCTTCTTTCTTTTAGACGGTCACCTGCCTATCTTGTTAGTCATGCCATAAACAGAAATTTTGATGTTTTCATGAATCTGGAATGTTAATTCTTGCTAAAGCAAACACAATGCATACACTGAAATCTTGGTCTTTGTCGTTTGCTAAAAGGGTTCAAAATTCATTCTCACCCTCCTTGGCCAATCACTGGTGTGATCTTCACATGCTGTTGAACGCTGTCTCCTGATTTTCTTCTTGCGTAGTAAACCCCTTGCCATTCCTATGTGTATAACGATATTAAAATTTCTCAGTCATTATTTGTTATTTGTTCTAGAAGAGTCCTGATGACTTAATTTCAAGAGGGTGGAAAAGACTTCCATATTTTAGAATGCCATTATAAATAGATCTGAGGCTGTTTCTCAAGTATCTTTCTCCAACAAGGGTTAATAGGCATCTAGTGGTGATATTGGCAAAGTGCTTTACAAGCAGCAATTCTGTTGTGATCATCATGTCCACTCTGTGGCTGAGGAAAATCAATGCAGGGAGGGAAAAGGAGGATTAAAAAAACAGGAAGGATGGAAGGAAGGATTCCAATCTAATTGCACACTGTGGAGTCTACAAGGATTTCCAAAGGAAGTCAAAGAATCCTCTGGGAGCACATATGGCATTCTTTCCTTGGTTTTGGAGGAAGATAGGGCAGTACAACACCTTCTCTCCTGTTGTTGTTATTCAATTGCTTTTTCAGTTGTGTCTGATTCTTTATTACCCCATTTAAAGTTTTCTAGGCAAAGAAAAGGGGATGGTTTACCATTTCCTTCTCATTTTACAGATGAGGAAACTGAGGCAAAGCAGGTTAAGGGACTTGCCCAGGGTCACACACCTAGTAAGTGTGTCTGAGGCCAGATTTGAAATTAGGAAGATGAACCCTTCCTGATTTCAGGTCAAGCACTCCATCCACTGTGCCTTACAAGCTGTAAATGGAAGAGGAGAATATGCAGGAATAGAGGCAAGGATGGGAATAGATACTATTCTCTATCTTCTGAATATTCAAATTCTGGGAACTTCTCTCAACATTAAAGGCACACCTCGGACCAAGGCAGTGATTTATGGTTGCTTTTTCTTCCTGCTCCCTTCTCACTACAAGGTAGCTAACTAGTTCATACTTTGCTAGGGGACTATAACAGGAGTAGTGTGACAGTTTGTTACATATTGAAATGCACTTTTGACATCCCTGGGTTGTGCTCAGCAGTTTCTATGTTCTTTTCACTTTTGCATCCCATTCTACCTATTTAGGGTCTAACAGTTCAAATCCTGTCATATGGATCACCAAATTACTTTAGCTTTTGCCTGAGTTTCCTATAAAATAAGTTAAATACCAGCCCTTTCACATCATTGCTGGGAAGATAAATAAGACAACAGCTAAGAGGATTTGATGAATTGGGGGGGGGGGTGCAGAAAGGACTCTATGAATGGGTAAATGCATTGAGATGTAAGGTATCTCTGTCAGGGAAAATCCTACAAGTGAAGGGATACAATGGGAATCTTTATTGGTGTTGTTAAATATATACAATTGTATAGATAAAGAGAACACAAAGTATCTCTAGATAAAGAGAATGAAGAACAAGGCAATATGTGGAATTCTTTAGGACAGACAGGGTTTTCCTCCTCATTTTCCCCCCCTTCTCCCTTCCACCTGAAAGAATCTTTCTCTTCCTTCAAGATACAGCTCAGGCCTTTCTTGATCCCCTGAACTGGTAGTTCTCTCCCTCTTTCCCACAACACCTCATATTTAACTGCTCTGATTTCTTCTCCTTGTATTTATGCTACGTATGCTTACATATGTCTTTGTTGCCTCCCCTGTTAGAATTTAAGTTCCTAAAGAGTGGGGACTTATATCCTTTTCGGTATTTGCATTTCCAGTGCTTAGCACATGGTGGTCATTTAATAAGTGCTCACTGATTGACTGATAGCCAAATCAGTTATTCAAGAACAGTGAAGAGATGTGCATGTGTATAAGAATTTTTTTTCTTTAAAAACACTTTAAGATCTACTATTAAAGCTATAGAGATTATCAGGCTTGAAATAACCCAGCCCATGATAGAAGAGGTCCAAAAACACCTTGAAGAGGTATTTTATAAATACAAACTAGGTGATTTAATTCATTATAATATTTGGGACTAATCATATCCTAAAAATCACAAAATGGAGCCTCCCAGAAATATTATGAAGGAGTAGAGAGCATTCACTAACCTTTCCCTTCTTGATGCACGTGTTAATGGTGTCCAGGAGATCTGCACGGTTTTTATCACTTTTGGGCAATTCAGTGAGTTCTTTTCCTATGAGCTCTCCCTTGTGATAGCCCATCATCCTTTCAAAGGCAGGGTTGACATACTGATAGAGACAGGTAATTCCAGGTGAGTTTAGGGAGTGAAAGAGGAATTAAGGTGCTCTCTTTTCTGTTAAAAGTTGTGTTTAGAGTTAGCTACACCGCAAATTGCCATGTTGCTAAGAAGGAGAGTGGGTACAGGTCCTCAGCAGGTCAATCACAAAAAACAACTAATCAAGCCCATCTGACTTTCTGTTATCTGCCATATTAACATGTCTCCTCTAGTAAGCAGCTTATAATGATTCTGAAAGCAAAGGAACTTAGCTAATTGCCATGATAATAGCTCCTTCCCAAATCAGGGATTGACACCATAAGTCCTCCCACCCCAGACCCTTTGCCAGGGATCACAAGATTTTGGGCAAAACCAAAAGTTGTCATTTGGAGAGAGTCATGACCTTTCACTTTAGAGACTGAGCAACTTGGTGTAGACCCTCTGCCACTCTCCATAGCCTCTGATGAATAAGAACTCAGAGAAACAATACTAAAAACAAATAAATCATCCAACAGGTTGTGGCTTAAGCAATTGAAAAACTTTGTATCTCTACCAAAAAGTGACATTCCCCACCTCTAACTCAGTTGCCATTGGTCAAGTCTGACCCCATTTCCCCCCATAATTTTCCCATTTAGTCTCATTTTCTACCTAGGTTATAGGTACTGCCTAAGGAGCCCCTTAATTCCTAGAGATTTCTAAAAGGCAGGAGAGAAGAAACATGAAAAGAGGACAATCCAGGGAGCATGAGGAAGACATTTTTGGAGACAGTGGAATCAAGGAGGAGTGGAATCAAACTTCTGCTTAGTAACGTGGAATTTAAGGCCAATGCGCTGAAAACTGACACCTGTTGGTGATCCTGGTGACATGCAAAAGATGAGGTAACAAAAATCACCTGACTGACAAATAGTTGTTAAATCTTGTCTCTCATTGTCACTGAATTTAGAATGAAATTATAGTTTCAGGGATGTGTGTTCAACTGTCACTGCTGGCAGCCTGTACTCTTCACAGACAGTGAAATATCACCAGTTTAAAAGTAATTGGGGCATAAGACAGTTTTAATGAGGAAGGATGGAAATAAGCATTTAAGTATTTACTATGTACCAAGCACTGTACTAAGCTCTTTGCAAATGTCATCTCATTTGATCCTCACAACCTTGGGAGGCTTGTACTGTTATTATTCCCACTTTACAATTGAGGAAATTGAGGTAGATAAAGGTTAAGTGACATGTCCAAGATCACACAACCAGTGTCTGAATTGAGATTTGAATTCAGGTCTTCCTGACTGGAGGCAGGCCACTGAGTTGCTTCAATTAGTAAAAAATGCAAATTAAGGACAAGTTCTTTAAGAGTACATTTAAAATTTATAGTTAATATATTTATTTAATAGCCATAATTGAGAGGCATAGTGGATAGAACAACTGCCTAGGGCGTCAGGCAGATATGGGTTCAAATTTTACCTCATACACCTACTAGATTTGTGACTGTGGGCAAGACACTTGATTCTGAGACTATGAAATGGTAGAGCAAATTTCTTTTCTGGGATTACCAATAAAATCAGTGGTCCAAACAAACTCCAAAAACGGACTACATAATTCAAACAAATAAGAAATTTGCTTTTGTGCCTATGGTCTAACACTACTATGCCAAATGGTTGTGAATAAATTGGCTCCTATAAAAATAAAAACACCATTAAATGCTTAATTAACACCAAAGCATAAAAGCTAGTACAAAGAAGAATTTCAGCACTGTCCATCTCCTAAGGATCACAGATTCCCAGTTAATTGAATTGGACTTATAGCTAGGTCCTGATTGGTGCAAATGAGGAATCCTGTGAAATAGGTGCATTATTCCAATTAGTTTTACATATTTCCATTAGTCTGGAACCCATGATCATATTTTATGCAATTAAAACTTCCAATAGTGTACATTTGAATACAATGTAACTGCTTCATGGGATTCATTATATAATCGAGACCTAGTTGTAATGAGTATTTAATGCCTGAATTTGACCCCAGTTAAAGAAGGAAAATTTTGCATGCTTAGTGTTTCTTTTCCTTAAGCCAAGGACTAAGATCAGACATCATGACAAAATACATAAACATTTCCCGTCTATGTTTTAAAAACAAACACTCCTTTTCATACCTGAATGACATGGTCATCACTGGTTATTTCTATGGCTTCATGACAGTGGTCGAGTGCCGTAAAAATTGAGTTACATGCCCTGAAAAACACAATTGTTTTGTTAGTTTTGTCATAAAGCCAAAGCATCTTTCTTAGGTTACTATGTTTTATCTGCTGCTTTATCGAGTTAATCAGTTCATAGGACGCATAATATGTCTTCCTCTAAACCATGTAACACTGAAAAAATGATTTGTTTTGAAGAAAAAACAATCTTTAAAAAATTACAGCTAAGGAATGAATACAACTCACTTGTTCTTGCACATATGTTAACAAATGATAAAAATCAAGGTGAATGTGAAAAATCTTTCTGGATAATATAGGAGCTGTACACCAAATGCAACTTTATTACTATGACCGTTAATTACAAACAGAGATGAATGATTTTCTAAGGACTCTGGGCCTTCCTTCAACAAAAAGTCTTAGGTTCCTGTAGTCATAGAGAAGATAAATCCTGGTCAAGTTGCAAAACATAATTAACCTCTCGATTTAAGCACTGGGTTTCTTTGACCTTGAGCAACAGAGAGAAATATTTTTCCTCCTTTTCTTATATTTCTAAGCTCAGACTAGTCTTACAACAATCCACTTCCAAACCATGATCAAAGGCTATTTCTACTTTGAAGCCTTAACCTAATAAACCCATGTCAGTGGAAGCCCTGAAGACGAAAAATTTCTATGAAACCTTTTTATCTGTTCCTTGTAACTGAAACATATATTTCTTAGGGGGGTAATTTTAACTAGCATTCATACTTGCACAATAAAACAGGTATTAGAGTTCTACTATTTATACGGATTGCTTAAATAATAAACACTAAAGCTACTTTAGACAATAACATGTGATGATTCCTCTTATAAAATCAATTTTATAGTATTACCTATTAGTAAACACAGGAATTCACTCTTTGTTTGGTTTTGAGCTTTGTAACTGACTTTAAAGATTATATCTTGCCTTTTCTTTGTTCTATGACTTATTTCCTCCTACAACACATGCCCATAAAAGTCCCGCTGTGCTACTTTTCATGGCATGAAGATGACTGTGAGTACTTAAAGATTGTACCAACAAAGTGCAATTTCTGAATAGTCCTGGCAAGGTTGCAAAGTTAAAGTATTGATCCAACAATACTTGTTAAGTATGGAGGAACTCATGACCAACAGGTTGACTACTAGATATTTTCTCTGGCCAGAGCAACCTATGAAACAAAATTAAAGACCAAATTGTCCTCCATCCTCTACCTTTGTACTTTAGTAACTATAGCAGAGTGCCTAGAAAGGAGAGAGAAGTGGCTAAGAATTTTAATTTTTGATCCACCTATAAATATTTACCTAACTACTAATAAAATTGAAAGGCTCTGGACATAGTGAACATAGGATGAAAGCACAAAAATTAATTTTAATATATTGTGACAGACTTCACTATTACTAATACGGGAATTATTTCCAAACCAGATGCCTATGTACAGTCAGATCATCAACTTTTTAAAGCAAAGGTCAAAATCAATACCAAAGTAATAGACAGACTACAAAAAACTTTCCAAACAATTAAAACTAGATCTAAACAATTGGAAAAACATTGATTACTCATGGGTAGGACGTGCTAACATAATAAAAATGACCATTCTACCCAAATTAATTTACCTATGTAGTGCCATACCTATCAAACTACCAAAAAACTTTTTTACTGAATTAGAAAAAACTATAGCAAAGTTCATTTGGAAGAACAAAAGATCAAGAATATCAAGGGAAATAGTGAAAAAAAAATATGAAGGAAGGTGGCCCAGCAGTATCAGATATTAAGCTATACTATAAAGCAGCAGTCATCAAAACAATATGGTACTGGCTAAGAGACAGAAGGGAGGATCAGTGGAATAGATTTGGGGTAAATGACATCAGCAAGACAGTGTATGATAAACCCGAAGAGCCCAACATTTGGGACAAAAATCCACTATTTGACAAAAACTGCTGGGAAAATAGGAAAACAATATGGGAGAGATTGGGTCTAGATCAACATCTCACACCCTACACCAAGATAAATTCAGAATGAGTGAAAGACTTGAATATAAAGAAGGAAACTATAAGTAAATTAAGTGAACACAGAATAGTATACTTGTCAGGTCTCTGGGAAAGGGAAAATTTTTAAACCAAACAAGAGTTAGAAAAAAATTACAAAATGTAAAATAATTTTGATTATATTAAATTAAAAAGTTTTTGTAGAAACAAAAAACATGCAACCAAAATCAGAAGGAAAACAACAAACTGGGAAAAAATCTTTATAACAAAAAATTCTGACAGAGATCTAATTACTCAAATATACAAGGAACTAAATCAATTGTATAAAAAATCAAGCCATTCCCCAAATGATAAATGGGCAAGGGACATGAATAGGCAATTATCAGGTAAAGAAATCAAAACTACCAATAAGCACATGAGAAAGTGTTCTAAATCTCTAATAATTAGAGAAATGCAAATCAAAACAACTCCGAGGTATTACCTCACACCTAGCAGATTGGCTAAAATGATAGCAAGTGAGAGTAATAAATGTTGGAGGGGATGTGGCAAAATTGGGAAATTAATGCACTGCTGGTGGAGTTGTGAACTGATCCAACCATTCTGAATGGCAATTTGGAACTATGCCCAAAGAGCTCTAAAAGAGCGCCTGCCCTTCAATCCAGCCATATCACTGCTGGGTTTGTAACCCAAAAAGATCATAGATAAACAGACTTGTACAAAAATATTTATAGCCTCAATTTTTGTGGTGGCAAAAACCTGGAAAGCGAGGGTATGCCCTTCGATTGGGGAATGGCTGAAAAAATTGTGGTATATGTTGGTGATGGAATACTATTGTGCTCAAAGGAATAATAAACTGGAGGAATTCCATGTGAACTGGAAGACCTCCAGGAATTGATGCAGAGCGAAAGCAGCAGAGCCAGAAGAATGTTGTACACAGAGACTTATAGATACACTGTGGTAAAATAAAATGTAATGGACTTCTGTACTAGTAGCAATGCAATGATCCAGGACAATTCTGAGGGATTTATGGAAAAGAATGCTACCCACATTCAGAGGAAGAACTACAGGAGAGGAAACACAGAAGAAAAACAATTGCTTGAACACTTGGGTTTGATGAGGACATGATTGAGGATGTAGACCTGAAAGGACCACACCAATGCAACTATCAATAATATGTAAATAAGTCTTGATTGATGACATATGTTAAAACCAGTGGAAATGCTCGTCAGCTATGGGGGTGAAGAGGAAAGTAAAAAGATGAATCATGTAAGCATGGAAAATTTTTCTAAAAAATAAAATATATATTAAAAAAAGTAAACGACAGAATAAAAAGGAACATATATGGCTCTAATTTGACCTATTTAAATAAATTGATGACAGCAAAAAATGGGAAATGGATAAAAGAACAAATATCAGCTTAGGCTATCATCACCTCCTAAGGAAGTTTAACCAATTTAAATCACTTGCCACAATGAAGAATATAAAAGAGCCCAGAAAGCAATCACATAATCTATTTGCCTAATGGAGTATTATGAAATTCATAGGCATGTAAATTCATTCCAAAAAATCTATCAAAGGATGGTTAAAGATTAGAAACGGTACTTCATAAAACAATGTAAAGTGGTGGAGGGAAAAACATCTTAGAGAGAGCATGGCAAATAGATACAATTAAATTAAATAATTCCAATAATATTTAAGAATGAATCTGGAAGGATAATAAAGAAATGGAAAAGATTTGCCCAGATTTTGATAAACTATTTTCTTCATCAATGATTTTAAAGCCACCACTGTCAAACTCTGACATTGTAGTTTTGAGATGCTAGATGAAGAATGTTATGTAACTCTTGGGAGGTGAGATAGAACTAATTAGAGGTGGTTGAAGTAGTAATTAAGGGATATAAGATCCTAATGGGTCACCTAGATAGAGTAGTGATCCCAAAGGTCAACCCCAAATATAGTTGGTACCGTAGGAGAATGTGTGGAATCTCCTCACTCCAAACCCAAGATATCAAAACAGTTGAGTAGGGCTAACAATCTGAACTGAGGAATCAGCTGATTGGAGAACACAACAGACCCTTGTTCTTTTATTTTTTTAATTAATTTTTTATTTTTAGAAAAATTTCCCATGGTTCCATGATTCATGTTTATGCTTTCCCCTTCAACCCCTTAAACTCCTCCCCCCCCCATAGCTAACTCACATTTCCACTGTGTATCATTGACCAAGACTTATTTACATATTATTGATAGTTGTATTGGTGTGGTCAATAAGGGTCTATATCCCCAATCATGTCCTCATCAAACCCAAGTGTTCAAGCAATTGTTTTTCTTCTGTGTTTCCTCTCCTGTAGTTCTTCCTCTGAATGTGGGTAGCTTTCTTTTCCATAAATCCCTCAGAATTGTCCTGGATCATTGCATTGCTGCTAGTACAGAAGTCCATTACATTCAATTTTACCACAGTGTATCAGTCTCTGTGTACAACATTCTTCTGGCTCTGCTGCTTTCGCTCTGCATCAATTCCTGGAGGTCTTTCCAGTTCACATGGAATTCCTCCAGTTTATTATTCCTTCGAGCACAATAGTATTCCATCACCAACATATACCACAATTTTTTCAGCCATTCCCCAATCGAAGGGCATACCCTCGCTTTCCAGGTTTTTGCCACCACAAAAATTGAGGCTATAAATATTTTTGTACAAGTCTGTTTATCTATGATCTTTTTGGGGTACAAACCCAGCAGTGATATGGCTGGATTGAAGGGCAGGCGCTCTTTTAGAGCTCTTTGGGCATAGTTCCAAATTGCCATTCAGAATGGTTGGATCAGTTCACAACTCCACCAGCAGTGCATTAATGTCCCAATTTTGCCACATCCCCTCCAACATTTATTACTCTCACTTGCTATCATTTTAGCCAATCTGCTAGGTGTGAGGTAATACCTCGGAGTTGTTTTGATTTGCATTTCTCTAATTATTAGAGATTTAGAACACTTTCTCATGTGCTTATTGGTAGTTTTGATTTCTTTACCTGATAATTGCCTATTCATGTCCCTTGCCCATTTATCATTTGGGGAATGGCTTGATTTTTTATACAATTGATTTAGTTCCTTGTATATTTGAGTAATTAGATCTCTGTCAGAATTTTTTGTTATAAAGATTTTTTCCCAGTTTGTTGTTTTCCTTCTGATTTTGGTTGCATGTTTTTTGTTTCTACAAAAACTTTTTAATTTAATATAATCAAAATTATTTTACATTTTGTAATTTTTTTCTAACTCTTGTTTGGTTTAAAAATTTTCCCTTTCTGGGGGCAGCTGGGTGGCTCAGTGGATTGAGAGTCAGAGAGACAGGAGGTCCTAGGTTCAAATCCGGCCTCAGACACTTCCCAGCTGTGTGACCCTGGGCAAGTCACTTGACCCCCATTGCCTACCCTTACCAATCTTCCACCTATAAGTCAATACACAGAAGTTAAGGGTTTAAAAAAAATTAAAAAAAAATATAACCAAAAAAAATTTTCCCTTTCCCAGAGACCTGACAAGTATACTATTTTGTGTTCACTTAATTTACTTATAGTTTCCTTCTTTATATTCAAGTCTTTCACTCATTCTGAATTTATCTTGGTGTAGGGTGCGAGATGTTGATCTAAACCTAATTTTTCCTATATTGTTTTCCAATTTTCCCAGCAGTTTTTTTCAAATAGTAGATTTTTGTCCCAAATGTTGGGCTCTTTGGGTTTATCATACACTGTTTTGCTGACATCACTTGCCCCAAGTCTATTCCACTAATCCTCCCTTATTTCTCTTAGACAGTACCATATTGTTTTGATGACTGCTACTTTATAGTATAGCTTAATATCTGGTACTGCTGGGCCACCTTCCTTCATATTTTTTTTCACTATTTCCCTTGATATTCTTGATCTTTTGTTCTTCCAAATGAACTTTGCTATAGTTTTTTCTAATTCAGTAAAAAAGTTTTTTGGTAGTTTGATAGGTATGGCACTAAATAAGTAAATTAATTTGGGTAGAATGGTCATTTTTATTATGTTAGCACGTCCTACCCATGAGCAATCAATGTTTTTCCAATTGTGTAGATCTAGTTTTAATTGTTTGGAAAGTGTTTTGTATTTATGTTCGTATAATTCCCGTGTTTGTTTTGGTAGATAGATTCCTAAGTTTTATATTGTGTAGGGTGATTTTAAATGGTGTTTCTCTTTCTGCCTCTTGCTGCTGTGATATTTTGGAAATATGTAGAAATGCTGATGATTTATGTGCATTATTTTGTATCCTTCAACTTTGTTGTTAAAGTTGTTGATTATTTCTACTAGCTCTTTATTTGATTCTCTAGGATTTTTTAAGTAGACCATCATATCATCTACAAAGAGTGATAGCTTAGTCTCCTCAATGCCTATTTTAATACCTTCAATTTCTTTTTCTTCTCTAATTGCTACTGCTAGTTTTCTAGTACAATGTTAAATAATAGAGGTGATAATGAGCATTCTTGTCTCCCGCCTGATCTTATTGGAAAGGCTTCTAATTTATCCCCATTGCATATGATGCTTGTTGGTGGTTTAAGATGTGGATGGTTTCCTAATGTTGGACCATCCTTGCATTCCTGGTATAAATCCCACCTGATCATGATGGATAACCCTCTTGATCGCTTTCTGGAGTCTTTTCGCTAGTATTCTCTTTAAGATTTTTGCATCAATGTTCATTATGGAGATTGATCTGTAATTTTCTTTCTCTGTTTTTGATATACCTGACTCTGGAATCAGTATCATATTTGTGTCTTAAAAGGAATTTGGTAGGACTCCTTCTTTGTTTATTATATCAAATAATTTGTATAGTATTGGGATTAATTGTTCTTTGAAGGTTTGATAGAATTCACTTGTGAATCCATCAGGCCCTGGTGATTTTTTCTTGGGGAGTTCTTTGATAGCTTGTTCGATTTCTTTTTCTGATATTGTATTATTTAAGTATTCTATTTCTTCTGCTGTTAATCTAGGCAATTTATATTTTTGTAAATATTCATCCATATCACCTAGATTGCTATATTTATTGCCATATAATTGGGCAAAATAGTTTTTGATGATTGCCTTAATTTCCTCTTCATTAGAGGTGAGGTCTCCCTTTTCAACTTTGATACTGTCAATTTGGTTTTCTTCTTTCCTTTTTTTTAATTAGGTTTACCAGTACTTTGTCTATTTTATCTGTTTTTTCAAAATACCAGCTTCTAGTTTTCTTTGTTAATTCAATAGTTTTTACTTTTGATTTTATTAATTTCTCCTTTGATTTTTAGTATTTCTAATTTAGTTTTCATCTGACGATTTTTAATTTGTTTGTTTTCTAGTTTTTTAAAGTTGCATGCCCAATTCATTAACCTCTGCCCTCCCTAATTTGTTAATATATGTACTCAGTGATATAATTTTTCCCCTTAGAACTGCTTTGGCTGCATCCCATAGGTTTCGATAAGATGTCTCATCACAGAAGAAATAGAATTCTTAAATAATCCAATATCAGAAAAAGAAATTGAACAAGCCGTCAAAGAACTCCCTAAGAAAAAATTACCAGGGCCTGATGAATTCACAAGTGAATTCTATCAAACATTCAAAGAACAATTAATCCCTATACTCTACAAATTATTTGATATAATAAGCATAGAAGGAGTCCTACCAAATTCCTTTTTTTTAAAATTTAAACATTAATATTCATTTTTAACATGGTTACATGATTCATGCTCCTACTTTCCCCTTCACCCCCTGCACTCCCCCCAACCAATGGCCAACGCACATTTCCACTGGTTTTATCATGTGTCATTGATCAAGACCTATTTCCAAATTGTTGATAGTTGCATTGGTGTGGTAGTTTCGAGTCTACATCCCCAATCATGTCTGCCTCAAGCCAAATTCCTTTTAACAACACAAATAATGTACTGATTCCAAAGTCAGGTATATCAAAAACAGAGAAAGAAAATTACAGACCAATCTCCTTAATGAACATAGATGCAAAAATCTTAAATAGAATACTAGCAAAAAGACTCCAGAAAGTGATCAAGAGGGTTATCCATCACGATCAGGTGGGATTTATACCAGGAATGCAAGGATGGTTTAACATTAGGAAAACCATTCACATAATTGACCATATCAACAAGCAAACCAACAAAAACCGCATGATTATCTCAATAGATGCTGAAAAAGCCTTTGCAAAATACAACACCCAATTCCTACTGAAAACATTAGAAAGTATAGGAATAGAAGGTCCTTTCTTAAAAATAATAAACTGTATATATCTTAAACTATCAACAAACATCATATGCAATGGGGATAAGTTAACCTTTCCAATAATATCAGGCGGGAAACAAGGATCACCTCTATTATTTAACATTGTACTAGAAACACTAGCAGTAGCAATTAGAGAAGAAAAAGAAATCGAAGGTATTAGAATAGGCAATGAGGAGACTAAGCTATCACTCTTTGTAGATGATATGATGGTCTACTGACCCTTGTTCTTAACTGAAGCCCTAATAAGTTGATGGAAATGGCTATATTCCTTAACTGACAAGCTAATAGACCTGGCTATTAGGTCTATCAAGATTAATTATTTAATCAACTTGTTCTGACTGCGAATTAACCCTTAAATCTTAATTGAAGGAAATACTGAAAGTAAAACCCTTTCCCTGGCTATCATAGGCCTCTGACAACTGAAGCCTCCCACAGGAACTTTGAGAATCACAGACAAGTGAAGCTGGCTTCTTAAAGATGATTTAATTGTTGTAGAGTGTAGGGAAAGGGAAACTGGGTAGAAGATGGTAAGTGGAAATGGGATTTCTTGTTAATTTCCTATGATAGCTAGTTGTTGGATCTTTAGATGATGCTTATTAATCAAAGATCTTTGTATGGCTGGCAACCTGGTATAAATGGAATTAGCTCTAGCCCATTCATAGTCAAAACTCTACTTACCCTAGACATCTAGATTATATCATCCCCACCTCCCTCAGTAGGGAGGGGAGATGAGTTAATCACACATGACAATAAGTATCAAATTAAGAACAAGGGACTGCCCTTTAGGCAGTCCAAATCAGTGTAGAGGCAGCCATTTGTCCACTTGAATTAGAGGTGGGCCCACAGGAAGTGACGAGAGACATTATTTCTTCAAATATGTTGGTTACTCTCTGGTGAGGGAGTTCGGGCTTTGAACTTGGTCCTGAAGGTGCTTGGCTGAGACCTCAGAATGCTTCTACTCTGAATTGTCACGTGGGTAAGTTAGGCTGACTTCCTTGGCCTACCTTGGTGTTTTCAAACTGTCTTAAGTAGGCTTATAGCCTCTCTGATTTCTAAGGTCTTGTGGCTTATAGCCTAGTTTAATTAGCCTTTTAACTCTCTCTCTCCATCCAGGCCTCTCCAGGCCTAGACTAGCCTCTCCCTCTCTCTATTTCCCTATCTTTTACCTTCCTAATTGTAAATAAACTACCTTAAACCCGATCCTGACTTGGGACTATTTTAATTATGGAATCAATCTGAATTGTTGATTCCTGGTGACCACATTTTAAATATATATCTACAAATACCTAAAATCTCCCCCTTACACTGGCCAGGCCTGAGTGACCTGGCCCTAGGTCAAGGCTTGACCCTGCTGATGATGGATTTTCTTTGTGTAGATCTTATTGGTAATAAGTCAGAGAACTGAGGTTGATGAATACAGTTGGATGAGTCTGTAGTTGAAGTTGGTTTGTGAGTAATGAGAGGATTAGCTCTGCCTAAGTCCCTATTCCTCCTTTGCCCAATATCTCCAGACTGAGACCAAGAGTAGTTCAGGTCTGTTCCTTATATAGGTAATTTCCAACTGCCCCTGGCTCATGCCAGGCTCACACCAAGCTCACGCCAAGCTCACGCCACCTCAGTTCATTCTGCATTCTAAGCAGGTAACTATCACTCTTGATCCAACATGGCTGCCATTAAATTTCTTTACAGGAAGCAGCAAAGAAAACAAAGACAAGGAAGATGAAAAAAAAAACCAGTTCAATTAGATCCGTATATAGAGTAGAGAGCTATTCTAAAGGCAACACAATTTTAAGGGTGTTCAGAGAAATGTCCTCAAAATATCTGAAAAGAAAGTATTAATGCTTGGGAAAAATCATAGAAATTGTTGTTATTGAAAAAAGGTGACCAAGAAAATATCAATAACTATTTTAATGGAATAATCTATACATGAATCAAGGGTAATCTTTATGAAGGTATGAGAAGAAAACTGGAAGTTTTTCATGAACGATATTTTATAGCAAACAATATATCGATAGTCACATAAATGACTGAAAGGTGTGGAGAATATGAGATCCAACTGTTCTTGTTTGTTGGCTATGAAAAATCATTTGACTCTAGTGAAAAATGTAACATGTTTTAAAAAAGTAGTCTCCCATGTTTATGTTAAAATTAATCATAATTACTTTAAAGATGTGACAATAACTATAACTTTATTCAACAATCCTCTGATTATTAATATCAAGTGAGCCATAAGACAGGATGCCATGTTTTCCAAATATGTTTGGTCCTGACAGAATAGATATCCAGTAAAGAATTCCAACACAGCAGGGATTCCTTTATAAGGTAGGGTCCTTTAGATGTCCATTTTTGCATTTGACATTGTCCTGATTTCACCAAGCCCCAGAATTTTGCAGAATCTCCCAAATAAGATCTATAATTACTCAAAATATTTCAGTCCTATAAATTTCCATAGAGCTTTTCTAAATCTTTCAAAGATATTGAACTTGACAACGAGCTAGGCTCAGAACTGAGAAGGAAGACAGAATACTGGACTGCATTTGAGAACTTGCACAGTAAGTTTGTCCTTAAATAAGCTTTTTCTTGAATTAATAGGCCATATTTTTTAAACCAGTATCCTTCCAATGTTGCTATATAACTACAAATAATGGAATAAGTCTCCAAAGCAGAAAGTCACCCAAACAAAAATGATATGTATAGTATGTGGTACATGATGGACATGTCCTTGCCCTTTATTTACTTGCATCTGCATTCAAAAAAGGCATCCGAACACAAGGATACTTTGCCTGGGTTAATTTTTAAATCTTAATACCTGCAAAATTAGGCCTTACCTTACAAGTGTTAATGAATTATGGATTAATTCCTTGCTCAATTCTCAAGATTATATATATATATATATATAATATTTATTTATATTATATTTATGTATAAATTATATATTTGCCTGAAATACATGCACTTTATATATATATATTTATATATCTGTATTTCAGTCAAATATATAAATAGGTATTTAAAAATGCTGTCATTGCTACTCTCTCAAATTGTATTTTTCTTTTAAAAAATTCTTATATGTAGCCTCCTATATTTACTAAAGCATTATCTTTGGTGATTGCCAATGAAACATTTAAAAATATATACCCAACAAGATAGGGTATTTTTTAATTTCAATTTTTTTTAACCTTTACCTTCCGTCCTAGGATCAATACTATGTATTGGTTCTAAGGTTGAAGAGTGGTAAGGGCTAGGCAATAGGGGTTAAGTGACTTGCCCAGGATCACACAACCAGGAAGTGTCTGGGGCCAGATTTGAACCCAGAACCTCCTGTCTCTGGGCCCAGCTCTCAATCCACTGAGCCAGCCAGCTGACCATAGGATAGGGTATATTTTTAAAAGCAATCTAGGCAAAATAATTTCAATAATTCTTATAGATTAATTGTGGGAAGCCAATAAGAGAATAGATAAAAATCTGAGACCCCTATTTTAACCCCTTTTATGATCCATACCTTTTCTTATTAGAAAAAATTATAGACTTATTGAAAAGCTTTAAGTTCCTAGCAAACCAGAAGGTACAGAGTTAACAATTTCTCTCCTTGATAATTAAGAAGCCTGATCTCTAAAAAATATATTACTTAGACAATCAAGGCCCGAAACAGACAAAGCTAGACAAGACTTTATCTGACCAGGTGCAATCCTGTAAATCAAGAGTACAGGGCTCAATTTGTTTAGGATCTCTATGAAATATATTTTTGCTCCCAGAATTAACCTACTACTAATTGGTGGTTGGAATTTGGCCTTGACCCTGGACCTATCTCTCTACTTTTTAGACTTTAATGGGTTTTTGTATAATTTGTAACCCCTTCAGAGCTGTGATTATTTCTCTGTGCTCTTTCTGTAAAACCAGTATATATTAAACTCAAGACTCCATGGCAAATTGGAGCAGTTATGAGCTAAGCATTTAGTCTGACTGTTCTCATTCCATCCAACACCACTAAATGCCACTCAGAACCCCCAGAAATATAGAGCTGGCTCTCTATAATTAATTACTACCAGAAATTAAAACTAAGGGACTTCAATGTTTATATGAACTTTAGACCCTCTTTACATGATTGCCATATTTTAAATAAACCTGCAGAAAAATGTGATAATCAATATAAGTCATGTTCTCGAAGTTTGAAAATATAATTATTCATATTAATTATTAATATCATTCTTGCAAAGTGTTTTTGGCTTTATTAACTTTCTCTTCTTGGGAATTCTAGTATTCTGCTGAATTGCATTTATCCTGTTTTTGTAACCTCCAAGGGAAAAAAAAAAAGCTAGAAAATTGCCAAAAGAACCAAAAGGAAGATGCAACAAATACCAAAATATCTGTAATGTCTAGAAGCATTCAGTCAGTGGAAGGACCTCTGAACTGGGAGTCTGGTGAGTATAATTTCAGCTGTACAACTAAACAGCTATAAGGTATTGGGCAAGTTTCCTGGCTGGTAATATGAGAAGATTGGAGTATATGGCCCTTCTAGCTCTAAAGCTCTATGATTCATTCCCATTATAATCATCATCTCAAAGTCAACATGCCCCAAACTAAACTCATTTTCATTCCCTCCAAATATTCCTCTCAGTCTAAGATTTCCTATTTCTGTCAAAGACTCCTCCATCCTCCAAGTCAGGCAGGTTTGTTACCCTAGCATTACCTTGACTTCTCATTCTCCCGATCCCATATGTCCAATCAACTGCAAAATCCTGCCATTCCTTCCTTCACAACTTGTCTCATATCTCTCTGCTTGCAAAAACGCCACCTTAGTGTGGGCCTTTATGACCACTCGTTGAAACTATTGTGACAGCCTTGTAATTGGTCTCTCTAATTTGAGTCTCTCTCCAATTCAGTCCAATCTACATACTGCTTTCTATAAGCATATATAATATAATTGGCCTATTCAGCTAACCCTCATGGCTTCCTTTTGCCTCCAGCTAAGCATAAATTCCTCTTTTTCACTTTTAAATCCTACACAACTTGGCCTCAACCTAACTTCTTAACCACTCTGGACATCACTGCCTAGTTTTTCACTCTGTATTCAGTCATACTAGCCTCTCTGTTCCACAAGTATGCTACTACATGTTAGGAGTGTGTTGGTGCCAAATTGTTGTACCAGCTTGCAAAGAGTCAACTGTTAAATATTTAATGTATTTACATCTCAGAAATCTGCTTTGTGATCTTACTTGGAAATTTCTTGGCAGACACTAGAATGGTTTGCCATTTCCTTCTCCAGCTCATTTTATAGTTAAGGAGCCAAGACAAACATGGTTAAGTGACTTGTCCAGTGTCACATAGTTAATAAATGTCTACACTCAGATCAGAACTCAGGAAGATGAGTCTTCCTGACTTCAGGCTCAGCACTCTATCCACTGTGCCACCTGACTGCCCCTGCTTTAAGTCCCAGCTTGATTTATTATTTTGTTGACTGTCTACACTTAAATGACACATTACTAATGAAGATTAAACTTAAAAGGGCACCATATATTTTCAGAGAGCTGGTTGTTAAACATTTTATCAGCACATCCTTGAACATATCCAGTCTCAATGTCATTTCATGAAGTCTCAATGCATGGAATATGCTCCCTTTTACCCGCCTTAGAGGGTCCTCTCTTCCTTTAAGACACACAGAGCTCAAGTTCCATCTTGTACATAAAGCCTTTCCTGATCCCCTCAAATGCTAGTGTCTATTCTCCTTCACAAATTAGCTTGTATTTCATGACTTTCTCTATATATATGCATCTATTCATTTTCTATTTAGGCTGTTCATTTCAGTTCATGAACTTATAATCTTCCCCTTTAGAAAAGAAGCTCATTATGAGTAGAGAATTTTTCATTCTTCTTGTTTCTCCAACCCCTATGATAATACCTGCCCCAAAGCAGATGCTTAATATAATTGTTAATTGGTTTGTTGATAAACTCTAAGCATTGAGAAGATAGGAGGTTGTGTCATTTTTCATCTCCGAATCTCTATTACTTTGCACATAGTAGGCATTTAATGAATCTTTGTCAAATTGAACGCGTCGCATGTACATCAAAAAGGAGAACCAAGATTAAGGCTAGGTGAATATGGCAAAGACTAGGGACTTGGTCCTATCAGGGACATCTTTCATCATTCTGACCATCTCTGGGAGCAGGAAAGAATCAAGGAAACATGAGGGAGCATTTTTGCTACTGTTAGCACCAGCTCCTTGATTTCTGCAACAGGGACATGATGAAAGCCCTACAAATTCTACTTTGCATTGTGAATAATAGACCTTGTGACTATGTTGCCCCATGATGCCACCTGTCCTTAATTTGCCCCAGAATAGTGGGGCAAGCCATTTAAAGCCTTTAAAGTAAAAACACAGTGTTTCTCTTCCTGTCACACAGTTGTCATAGAGAACTAAAGTGAACAGCAGCTGATAAAAAAAGGGGGGGACCTGGAAAAGCACTAAATAAATTAAAAGGGTCCTAAAAATACCTATTAATAATGAGAGACATTTTGCTCCACAGAGATTAAGGTTCTTCCAGTCAGAAAATATTCCCCATTAAAAGGGAGATATGGTGTGCTTAGCAGGCTAAAGGGATAAGCCATTAATAAGCTGATTGGCCTTAAAACAAACATCAGAGTTTGGTTCACCTCCCAGATTATGGATATTAAATACCTATTAAGCAGTGCTGGTTTGTATCTGGCTATGAGTGATTATGGCATGCACCTCAGAACATGGTTGTATCCTAGCTGCCCTTTTAGGGACATGGATCAGATGGTGCTTACCACAATAAATAGCACAAGGACATTTCTCTATTTTGATGCTCAAAGGGCCCTGAGTCCACAGGTATGGGTACTCTCTCCACCACACAAGTCATGAACCCTCTCAATCTTGGTATACAATCTTTGGGAATTGCTAGGGCCTCCACAATCATCATTTGGTGGCCCAGAGTTTGTATAAATGAAAAAAAAATGTTCAACTTTGAACAATGAATATTGTTCTGCAGAACAAATTACCCATGCTGGATGATGGTTATATTACATATTTAGTTGCAGCCGGGGGTGGAATTGTAGAGAAGAGCATTATGTAATTCACTATATAATTAGACTATAATTGTTCATGTATTATATAATAATGAACAGAACCTGTGCAGGGAATAATAGAGCTGGTTGTCACTGAAGTGCATGTGGATTTTTTGAGTGTCCTTGATAAGTTAATGAGCCTGAAAGGTCATCTAAGTTCAAAGGGAAAATGGAAGGAGAAAGCCAAAGATGAGATAGTATGGAATTATGGGAAATGCCCTGGGCTTGGAGGAAGTCTTCCTCTGCTGATTACTTCTTGTGTGATGTTGGACAAGTTATTTTCTCTCCTCTAAAATGACAGTTTTTTCATCTGTAAAATGAGGATGTTGGACTAGAATACCTCTACGGTCCCTTGTCCCTCTAAGACCATGGTCCTATAAATTAGTCTACCTATTGCCCAATACACTTCATGGTGTCTTTGTGGTCTGCAGAAATCCAGACTATTTACACTTGAGAAGAGACTTGGTGCCTTTTGCATGTCTGGACAGAACTATGAATTTGTGTTCCATTAAGCACCAATGTGTCCCAATTCACTAACCAAAGCAGAGCTGCCAGGCAGCTCCAAAAGGAATCTATTACCCAACTTCTTCTGGACCATTGGTTGATTTTTTTCAAGTTTGGAAACTAGTACAAAAGGTTAGGAATAAGTCTCCTGTGTGAAACAAGGTCCATTGCTGCTGGGAGTATGAATAAAGATTCTAGTTCACCGAGGAACAGAATTTGCTGTTGGGAGGCCTCTACAATGATTCTTTTAGCAGACTCCTATCTCACTACACCATTCTTCTATCAAGTCAAACCCAAGAGCACTTATTAAGTCCATATTATCTGCCAGGCACCATGCTAAGTACTGCGAATAGAACAAAAGGCAAAACAACCTATCCCTGATCTCAAGAAGTTCATGTTCAACAGAGGAGACAACATGCCATTACAAACACCACATGTAGGGATTAACTCTTCATTAAATGTTGGGTATTTATAGATACCTTGGACAGGGAGTGAACACGAAAGTCATACTGTTCCTTGTCTGTGTTGGATTTCACCTGAACCCTAATCTGATGCAGCCTGAAAAGAATGCTCAAGGCTTTTCTCTGTTGAGTCACTTTAAATGGAGATGCTTGACTTCAATATTGCACAATGGAATGAATTCCTTTGAAAGAAAGGACTTAACACAGTAAAAACAGCAATTAGGCAACACCAAGGTGATCACCCTGAATTATATGATTGAAGGCTGTTTGATCATTATTATTACCTAACTCATTAAATATTTCATCAAAACAGTGACTTAAAATGAAATGAATTAACTTTCAAAAGAAGAGGGAACAACATTGTTTATCTATTTAAAAAAAACCAAAAACCTTATTAGTATCAATTCTAAGACAGAAGAAATGACAAGGGTGAGGCAATAGGGGTTAAGTGATCCCCCCAGGATCACACAGCTAGGAAGTATTTGAGGTCAGATTTAAACCCAAGTTCTCCCAACTTTAGGCCTGGAGTTCTGTCCATTGAGCCACCTACCTGCCACCATTTTGTTTATCTCTAAGTTAGTTACTAGGCAAGAAATTAATCGAAAGTCAAATGTCAGGGCAGCTGGGTGGCTCAGCAGATTGAGAGCCAGGCCTATAAAAGGGAGGTCCTAGGTTCAAATCTGGGATCAGACACTTCCTAGCTGTGTGACCCTGGGCAAGTCACTTGACCCCCATTGCCTAGGCCCTTACCACTCTTCTGCCTTGGAACCAATACACAGTATTGATTCTAAGATGGAAAGTAAGGGTCAGATGTCTTTCTACTTCTTTCTCAGGCACAATAATAACATCTAATTCCCAGGGTTGTTGTGAGGATCAAATGGGATAATATTTATATAGCACTTAGTACTGTGCCAGACACATAGCAGGAGCTTAATAAATGTTTATTTCCTTCCTTCCTTCCTTGCTATTAATTGTAAACCATCCAAAAGACAGCACTAATACACTTACATTACCTCCCTCAATGGATTACTTTGCATCGAGGAGTTTAAAAAATGTAAAGTATGGTATAAGGATTATTATTATATAATATTCATTAGAAATAGTAGGGGGTCAAAAGAAATGTAACCAATTAATTTACATTGAAGGAAAAGGCAATGTGGTTTCTGCAGAGGAAAATCACGCTTCACTAATCTTTGAAATTGTTTAAAGGGTTAATAGGCAAGGAAAACGAACATTTAGGCATTCAAATGAGTCAGTTAACAAACATTTATTAAGTTCCCAGCACTTAATGCTAAGCACTTAGGATACTAAGAAAGACAAAGACAAACAAATTCCTCTTCCCCTCAAAAAAATAAAAACACAAACAAAAATATCCGAAGAAAGGAGGCTGTTGGAAAACAAACAGTGAAGGAAGTATTACTTGATTCAGATTCTGGCTTAGCATGGGCAAGTCACTCAGGCTTGGTCCTTGTAAATTCAGCTATAAAACACGAGGGTTGGGTTATATTTATATGTATCTAAGGTTGCTTAATCCTAAAACCTATGATCCAAAGACAGAGTTGTATTAATAGATGACCCTACCATCATTGCTTGAACATTTCTTAAGCAATATAGAGAAGATAGAGTGAAATTTCTAAGAATGGAGACAAAGCTTGACTCTTCCAGGTAATGAAATATAACCATAGTAAATTAGCTTCTGGAATCCTTCATGCAGTTCAGGTCTCCAGGCAGGTAAGACAGAGCTGGGAAAAGTTCAAAGAAAGGCAACTGAAATGATTCAGGGAAGCCAAAAAGATTAAATTTCCTTTGTCTGAAAGGACAGGATTTTAAGAAGGTGTGATCATACCCTTTGAAATCACAAAAGGAATGAGAAAGGTGTCCCATATTTATTCATGGGGCACACCCTGGAGCTTAAAGTTTGGGTAGACATAAAAGAAATTTTTAAAAAATACAGTGGTCATAGCTGTAGAGATGAAAGGAGTTTTTGGAAGTCTCCTGGTTCAACTTCCTTTCAATTAAGGAGACTGAGGCCAAGAAAGAATAAGTTATTTGACCAAAGTTACAGAGGTATTAAGTGGTAGATCCCAAATTTTAAAACAAATCTTTTGACTTCACATCTAGCTATCTTTCCATTTTACCATGTTGCCTTTCATCAAACCAAAAAGAGCTTCAAAGAAAGATCAATTTGGGATGAATTCACAGTTAACAGAATCAGGGCTGATTCTAATAAAGCTTGTGAGGCCTTGAGTACGAAATGATGGAGGTCAACCACCATATACTTCCATGGGCCATCCTTTGGTGGATATGTACTGAGAGATAAACACACAGAAATGGGCACATGTGCTTGCCCCCACACTTTTCTGGATGGCGACTGGAGCAAAGATATTATTAGATATTTTAGACATGTAATAAGTAATGGATTTTGTGTTTTAGCTTGGGAGCACATATGTACTTCCTTACATCTTAGCTATGAAATGCCATATTGTTAATCATTAAGTTCTTGATGCCAAATTATAGTCAAAGGCTTAGTATGCAGGGAGTGTAGAAGACAGAGACCTGAGAGATAGAGTCAAGAGGGTCTGAGTTCAAATCACAAGCTCTCTCAGCCTCAGCTTCCTCATCTACAAAAGGGGATAAGAAAAATCTACTTCACAGCATTATGATGAGGATCAAATAGGTGTTCCTTGCTTTTAGAACCTTAAAGGATCACATAAACATTAATAATTATTATTTTTTATTATCTAGAGTGACACGAGATGGGTCTGGCAAGGGCTAGGACATTGTAATTTAATACCATTTCTTACTTAGGAACAAGTACACTGTACGGGGGAAGTTCACCCACCCCTTTTTCCTGGGGTCAAGAGCGTGACCTCATCTCCTGTCCACTACTTGACTGGAGGCAAGGATAGAATGGCAGTTGGAAAAAGGCAGCAATAGAGTCAAAAGATCACAAGACGGGGGCAAGGTGAATGTCCCCTTCACTGTCCCCTGGACTGCACCCCTGAGTGGCCCAGGAAAAATAGAAGTGATATGTGAAGTTAGTGGGTTGAGAAAAGGTTTCATAAACGGAGGCAAGCGCTGATTTCAATCTCTTCTTCCAGTTTGGTTGCTGGCTAGACTTCCTGGAGAACGTGGCTAGGGGGCCCTAATAATGGTCACAAGCTAAATGGAGCAGTGAGGAAAGCATATCTCTCCTTTTTTCCATATTTTCCCCCTACTACTTTTTTTTTTTTTAATTTTAAACCCTTAACTTCTGTGTATTGACTTATAGGTGGAAGATTGGTAAGGGTAGGCAATGGGGGTCAAGTGACTTGCCCAGGGTCACACAGCTGGGAAGTGTCTGAGGCCAGATTTGAACCTAGGACTTCCTGTCTCTAGGCCTGGCTCTCAATCCACTGAGCTACCCAGCTGCCCTCCCCCTACTACTTTTAATTAATAAGACTATTAATTTCAGCCAGTCTCGTAATTTTTACAACACCAAGAGATTTTGGTATCACAATGCCTTTGGCGAATCAAAGTTCTGACTATGAAGTAGTTTAGGAGAATGGATAAAATATTTTATCCTTTCTCAATTCCCAAAGAGCTCTAAAATCTGCTACTTAAAATATTTGGTTCATATGATAATAATTCATATTAACTTTCCTCACAAGAACACTTTGAAGTAAGTAATAGCAAGCATTTTTATCCTATTTTATAGGTTAAGAAACTGAGGCCAACAGAGGATTAAGTGACTTGCTCAGTGTCACACAGCCAGTGTGCCTGAGTGCCTGAGGCATGATTTAAACTCAAATAGCCTTCAACACCAAGTCCAATACTCTTTCTGCTCTGTATAGATGGTTATTATAGCTAATTTTGGCCAGAATGACAACTATTGGTGCTAGTGTGGTAACTTTGTGTAAGTCCAAACAAGAACTCACAAATACTAAAAGTAGAAATAAAGGTAATCCTCTCAAGCTACTTGTTCTGCCGCCAGAGTCTGACAACTGAATATTGAGTAATACTTTCCTTGTATATTATTTTAAGAATATGCTTGAAATAGCAGCTTGTGCTGAGAAAGGCAAAGGAGCTGAAAATTTATCGCATCCTCTCCAAGGGCTCCCACTCCAGCTACATCAAGAAGTATGGCGATCTGGGCTCTGGAAGCCCAATGTTGAGGACATAGATTCAGTCTCTTAGTGTTACTTTCTAAGTCAGGTGAACTTGTCTAATTTTTTGCATCATTCTTGGTGCTCTGCCATGAACATCCAACCCAATGACCTATTTAGACTTATTTAGAGTATTTCTAAATTGCACCTTAATTTTCTCAAGTTTTCACATACCGTAATTTGAACTGTGATCGAACTTCCCCATGTTCTATTTGAATCAGTTCGTTGTAACAAGCAGTGATACTGCTATTCTCCATAAATCTCTAAAAAAAAAAATTCAGACAGTTGGTGAGACACATACAATCATTTGTTAGAGAGGAATAACCTAAATAAATAATTCCCTCCCCTTCCCATTCCACCTTGACACGTACTGCCTTGCTTCAACAACCATAAAATTAAATAAAAGATCCCCAGTGACCTAGAATACATCTTCATCATTTCATCAGATGAACAAGATTGTTGGTTACATCGTTTTAACTATGGACATTCCTTCAAGCAAAGAGTTAAGAGAAATCTTATTTCTCACACCTACAGTCAAGGTTTTTTTTTTTTGTTGTTGTTGTTGTTGTTAAAACTGTTACCTTCTGTTGTAGAATAAATACTATGTATTGGTTCCAAAGTAGAAGAGTAGTAAGGGCTAGGGAATGGGGTGTTAAATGACTTGCCCAAGGTCACATCGCTAGGAAGAGTTGATATTTTAGATCAGAAGCTAAAATAAACAAATGATGATCTAATAGGATTCCTTCCAAATAAGATCTCCACTCTATCCCCTGTACTTCAGAGGGGGCCATGAGTGTGTCAATAAGATTTACAACTAAATAAAAAAAGGACGCAAAGTTTCAGCTGAAAAGAGCAGGTCCCTTCATGGATCTACGAGGTCAATTAATACAAAGCTCTTTGAGTATCTCTCCTGCACTAAAGCCACGAATAGTACCAAGGACTTCAATGAGAACTATATTGGAATACTTGATGGCACAGCTTGTTCCTGGATCCCAAATCAAGGACCGTAGACTTTTGCCTTACTAGGCTGAACAGCCAGCAACACAGGAGTGAAATGCAGCAAATAATTCAATACAATCAAAACAACTCAGAGATGGGAAACACTCTCACGGCTACTGGGGACAAAAAGAATAACAGGCATAATTGGAAGGATGTAGGGGTGAAGTGCTGCCAGTTAAATCATTTTGCCCAAAGAAGGAAAGTAGGCATCCATGTTTGGGGGTCAAAAACGGAGGGTCTTATTACTCTCACAGTAATTTCAGGAATTGAGTGAAATAATACCCCAACTGTAACTTCATCCATAAGTATGCTAACTTTGTAAAGACAAATGGATGAAATTTATAAGTGCTCCCCCACCACTTTTTTTTGAGATTAAGTCTCTCAGTTTTGCTCAGGATCTTGCCCAGCAATCGATGGGCCTGATCCCAAGGCTGATCAGTATAGAGATTATAATCTGCTTCATTTTTCTGACCTGAATTGGCTTATTCTTCTGTAGGCAGGCTAGTGAGCCTTTCTGCAGTGGTCCACCATATTAAAATCAGTCTTTGCAAAGATCCCAGATCAGCTTTAGTCCTACTACATCTCAAAACTCCCACACTCAACAAACAGTCCACCAACCTATCTTTTCCAGGAGCAAGGAAAACAGGTATAAGTCATCATCCTTGGACTAGTGATAGTCTCTAAACTGGCACTAAATGATACCAAGTGGACTTGGATGGTTACCATTCTTCATATGGAAGTGCATTTTACTGTATACCTTATATACAGTATACTTTAGTTGGACTTAAATATATAAAAAATGTTAGAAAGAAACAAGGTGAAGTACTTTTTTCTTTGAAGGGGAATAGATCTGTGATCCAATTAGAATAAGGCACTTCCACTGAGAAAACCCCTTATACTCCTACAAACAAGTCTCTTCTCTGAAACTTATGACCTGAAAGAATAACCAGTAATTATCAATTACTGAAAGAATTAAGAGACATGCACAGGGACACACAGCCAGTGTCAGAAGTGGGACCTGAACCTAGGTAGGTCTTTCTTATTCCCAGGCCAGTTCATTACACTTGCATCCCTCTCTGTCTCTGCAGTGTTGTTCTTTAAATTCAAAATTTTCATTTATAACAACTACTCCCAAAGAAGTTCAAACCAGGTTTGGTCTTCTTTAGTTTTTTAATAGATCTAGAAGTTTCAGTTATTTAAGCAAGGAAAGATGTGCTTCCATCTATGTTGCTTTCTGTGCTAATTAGAAGCAGATTCATTGAATGAGGGTCCTGCCTTGAAAATGATGGTGACCAAGGATGGTCATCATAAGAAATAGAGGACAAAATAAGTAACATAAAGACACTCTCAGAACCTAAGCTGATTCTAGGGAACATGATCTTTAGGGCTGTAATTTTATTCTCCCACTCCATGTGCAGGGTAAGGAGGAAATCTTGTGCTGATCAGGGCTGAGAGAAGCTTGACAGATACCATAAAAGATAATTGTGGGTTGGGGGCAAGATGGGGGAAAAGGAATCAGAGAAATTGTTTTCTGAAGATGAGAAAAAGGAATCATGAAGGGTGATGATGGCTTGTCATTTCTCCAAAAGTAGGTTAAAGAAAATGAGTCCCAGTTCCACTGACTCTTTCTTTACCGATTCTCTTTTTAAGATTTTTTTCTGTTGCATAAGCCCAAAACACGTCCTTGTAATCTCACTAAGCACAGCATACAAATGTACCAGAACTGAATGCCCTCCTTTAAGAGAATGGACAACAGACAAAAGGAAAGTGTTCAGAGATGAGAGGAAAGAGCTAATTAGCAGCACCCTATTTAATTCTGCAATGTGGAACATAATATCTTAAATATTTTACTTAACATTGTTCTTTTCATCCCTAAAGCATTCCCCAGGCACAGAAAAAACCTCATCCCAAAATGTAGTTTCTATTTCTCTGAGATATAAAGCTAGGAAAAGATTCTTAATTCTCTTTCATTTCCCCACTCCCCCAACCCCTATGCAGGCAAATAAGACCTAGCCTGTAATAGCAGGGCGCTGAAAATCTAAATAGTGATATTTATCACAGGACCCTTTTTTGGGGGGTCTCATTTATTACCGTGTGGTATGCCATCTATTGAAGATTCAGTCTATTCACACCAAAAGGCTACAAAAGGCCGAGTAACAGAGGTAGCACAGTTATTTAATATCTGATAAAGCAAAGACATCACCTTGCCAACAAAAGTCCATATAGTCAAAACTATGGTTTTTCCAGTAGCAACTTATGGCTGTGAGAGTTGGACTATAAGGAAAGTTGAATGCTGCAGAATTGACACTTTTGGATTTTGGCGCTAGAGAAGATTTTTGAGAGTCTGTTGGACAAAGAGGAGTTCAAATTAGTCAATACTTAAAGAAATTAATTCAGACTATTTCCCAGAAGGTCAAATACTGAAGCTAAAGCTTAAATACTTTGGCCACATAATAAGAACACAGGATTCATTAGAAAAGACCTTGACATTGGGAAAGATCAAAGGAAAAAGAAGGAGACTGCAGAGGATGAATGGATAGATATCATGGAGAGACTTTGGGAGATAGTGGAGAATAGAAGGGCCTGGCGTGGTATGGTCCATGGGGGTCACTAAGAGTTGGACATGACTGAATTAAGCAACAACAAAAAATCTATTTGGAGTAATCGATCTCAATCCAGCTAGAAAATCCAGCCAGTTTTGGCATTCAAAACATCTTTTCCCCACTTAAAGATGAAAAGTTTGTTTTTGGTATACAGGTTTTGCTGAAGGTCTGAATCAGTGACAAGAGATGGATTGGTAAATGTCATGAATTTAAGGATAGGGCTAACCCTGAATGTCATTTGTTTAAGCTGTGTATTGGGTAGTATCCTTCTTATGAACTAAAACACAATAAATATCTCTCTTCCTAAGATTAATATTTCCTGATTTGACTTTTCAATTCCTTTCTCTCTTTCTTTCCTACTAGTCTTTCAGCTTTCTATATATACCCTAGTCCTCAAACTCTGCCAGTCTTCTGAAGATAGGGACCTATCCTATTTATCCTTGACTCTTTCCTTCCCATACCATTGTCAAGTACAATCCTCTATACAACTTTTTAAAAAATTCTTGCTTATAAGAAAAGAGAAAATGACTTATTTGTACAAAAAAATTTATAGAGGCTCTTTTTGTGGTGGCAAAGAATTGGAAATTGAGGGGATGGCCACAAGCTAGGGAATGGTTGAATAAGTTGTGGTATAGGATTATGATGGAATACTCTTGAGCTAGACGTGATGAGAAGGACTGTTTCAGAAAAACCCCGTAAGACTTATATGAACTGATGCAAAGTGAAGTAAGCAGAAGCATGAGACCATTGTAGACAGTAACAGCAATATTGCACTATGATTGACTGTGAAAGGCTTAGCTTCTCTAATCAAGATAATGATCCAAGATAATTCCAAAGAACCCATTATGAAAAATATCATCCACTTCCAGAGAAAGAACTGATGAACTATGAGTGCAGTTTGAAGCATACTTACTTTTTCAAGTTTTTTTATTTTTCTTGGAGGTTTTTTTGTGTCTCTTTTCTTTTATAATATGGCAAGACTTCACATGTATAATTGATATCATATTGTTTGCTTTTTTATGGGGTGGGAAGAGGAATCGGGAGAGAAAATTTGGAGCTCAAAATTTTTAAACATGAATGTGAAAATATTTTATATATAATTGGAAAATATTTAATGAAATAAATAAAAATGTATTTTCTAAAAAAGAAACAAAAACAAAAAAATGCTTGTTGAATGAATGAATGAAAGAATTAATTAATTAATTGATGAACTTAGAATTGTGACACTACATTTCTTCAGGCTACTTTCATAGACATCTGATGCATCATGGTTAGGACATTGATAAGGATAGAAACTCCAGTTAGACATGGAGATAAGGCCACATATATACATATATAAAACACACACATGTGCATCAGCTACTCTTAGGCTAGTCTAAACATAAGTATTTAAGGACTGTGAAACTTTGGACTAAGGTAATTGGATATGTGTTTTTGAGGGACTCACCCTAGGACTCTGATATGTGACGGAGACATTCAATAACAATAGTCTCATGGGACAGTAACTCAAAACAATTGGTCAAATTTTATGCTTTCTCTCTCATTATTTGAAACACCTCAATACTGACCAACCATTTGGAGTTATTGTCAGTTAAGTCATTATTTTATTAATTATTTATTAAGTAACTGCATTGTGCCAGGCCCAGTGCTAACACTGAGGTTACAAATTGTGCCTTGAAGCTATTGTTATTATTCATCTGACACAAATTGAAGTGTGAGGAGTTGAGTCCCTTAACCTTGCCTTGTTGTTTTTTTTTGAAGATTTGGGGTATCTACAGGAAGAGAAAGGCTCTACATACCCTATTGAAGCCTGCATGGAGAAGAGGAAGGACTGATGTTTCTTCACGTTCACCCGATCTGCAGCAAAGCAGAAAATGTGGTCACTCAGCAGATACAAACCAGGATTCCTCACACTGAAACATGGAAAGAGAGCAATGAGGCAAACATATATTTAGCTCTAACAATGGGCCAAACGGAAGGCTCCCTTCTAATTTATCTTAATGAATGGCATTTGCTGACAGGTGTATAAAAATTGCATATATAAGTGCGTATATTCCTGGGGGTGGAAGGTAGGATTTTTTCATCCCTGACTCTTCATGCCTTGTTTTACCTTTTCAGATGCAAAAATAAACAATAAATAAAAATGAAAAAAAAAACCACATAAACCAAAAATCAGAATAAAGTTAATTATAAGAGACAGCAGGGAAAATACTCAAGCAAGACTTAAGCAATCATCTAATCCAACCTCCTCCTTATTTTACAAACTGGGAAATTGAAGCCTAGAGAGGAGGATGACTTCCCTAAGATCATACAGTTAGTAAGGAAGGGAGCTAGGATATAAATCCAAGTCCCTGATTCAGTAACCATGAAGGTTCCCTGCAGCTCTAATTGGATGCCACAATCAAAATCCAGTGTTCATTACTCTACACAGTGGTTGTTTCAAAGAGGTCACTACCACTGAGTAGCCATATGTGGTGATATTTCTTGCTACTGCCACAGATTTGGAACACCAGAAATGATCCCTTTACCTCACTGGGCCTCAGTTTTCTCATTTGTAAAATGAATGGTTTACACTAGATTATTTCAAAGACCTTTCTTTTCTACCTCTAGAGTACAATAGTATGCAGATATATGCTGCAGTTTACAGAGTATACTGTTAACCTTGATGCCTCTAAAGAACTGTCTAAGACTCTTTAATCTCTGCTTTCCCTGAAAAAATGGGGCAGCAACTAAGAGTTAGTATTCTATAGATGGTACAACCCAAAAGCTAACCATGGAAGAAGGTGATTTATGAATTTAGGCCCAGAAAATGAATAGGCTTATAAGGCAAAGGCAAGAAGAACAGTTTTCAATAGGAAGTGTCCCTAAACTCAAACTACATTAAAGCCCCTGGGAACATAATGAAGGCTGGCCTTGCAACCAATGTTCGATGAAGAACAATGCCAGCAGCTACATCACATCACCAGTCTTGACTCAAGGAGGTAGGTAGGGCTGTCTCTATTAAGAGAGAGAAAAAGGATATTACAGAGACATCCTGTATCAAGGGGTTAAAAAAAAAACAACCACTAGGACACCATAGAAAGGAAACTAAATAAAACGGAATAAATAAAGAAGGAGTTGAAAATCTAACATAACAGTTCTACTGCATAATAATTCACTTGCTATTAAAATTTTATCTCTTACAGGGTGTCTCAAAAGTCTTAGTGAGGATCAAAATTTCACTAAGACTTTTGGGTCACTCTATTTGTAATGGAACCTGCAACTATATTCAAGGACTAAAAGGAAACATCTTTTCTTCTTTTGCCTGCAACTCAGGGGAGAGCATACCTCCTTTGAATAAGATATCAGTCTTGAAAACAACCACTTGCCTAAAGCTAAGAGTAATTTATGCCAGGCAAGTAAAAAAAAGGATATACATTTCATTTATTTTGATGCTAAGCTTATTTCTAATGACAAACCAGTTTGGGGGAGGGGTATTTGGGAAAAAGGTGGAAGGAGTGGGTAGAGATAACCACATTAGAAAAGAAGGTGAATGAACTAGATTAAGTTTTTGTTTTTACTTTTAAGATGTTTACAGTCAACATCTCAGAATTTCCCAAGGAGAGAATTTAAGAAAAAGATTTAGAGAGAAGATGCGACCTTAGACTGCCATCACTCATTACTATGGGGGGGGGGGGGAATGGATTTTTAGGGATTCTATTAACCAACAGTTCTCAAGGGGTTGTAATGAATGGATGGTGATACAAGAAGTACAACTTTTCAATTCATTTTTGTAGTAAAAAGCCATCTTAAGTTGGGAAAAGAAGAACCTTTGGGAAAGAGGAATTCAGGATATAGCAAAGGTATTTTGGTAGAAGGATAATTCTACTATTAGGACTCTTCATTCTATCAATCCACCTTTGGTCTAAAATGCCATAAGATCCCAGGATTTTCAAGTTGGAAAATGTCCATATAGATCATTTAGTCAAACTGCCTCATTTTATAGATGAGAAAACTAAGGTCTAAAATAATAAAAATTAAGTCTAAAATAAGTGACTTAAGCAGAATTCAAATTCAGGTCTTGGTAATCCAAATCCAGGACTATCTACTTGACATCATGTTCTCTCTCCACTCATGCATATGACAAAGGTCAGTCTTTCTGGGAGCACTCCACATCATGGGAAGAATCTCACCCATCTTACCCTACCTTTTAGACTATAAAGTCCTTGATGAGAGAAGCTGTGGCCATCACTATAACATGTTCATTTCCCAACAGGCCAGAACCCTAGTTCATCTTTTATTTTTATCAGCACTAATAACAGCCAATGGCAACAATAGAAAGAAAATAAAATCCCTGCTACATGGGAGCTCTGAGTGTCCCCAGTGTCTCTTAACTAATGGAGCTAATTTCAAATGGTGATTCATGTGAAGTTTAAATCCTCTTTCTTTGTATAAATAATTGCTTATAAACCAGTTTACTAGTCACATAGTAAAGAAAATACGACCAACTAGGATTCTTTTCCAAACACCTTTATTCTTCTTGTGGTCTCCATTAGTCATCTAATTATCTCCCTTATTTTCTGTGCATAGCAAGACCTCAGTTCTTTATTCTAATTCTGCCACTAACTAGCTGAGTTACTTTGAATAAGTCACTTAACCTCTCTGTTCTCATCTTCTTCATTTATAAACCAATGGGATTGGACATGATAATTGCTGAGGTTCCTCCCTACTCTAACATCCCATGAATCTGTCCCTTTCCCATGTTTTAAAGATCTGGCCAGAAGCTATGCAATACTCCTTTCTTCTCAATGAATATAGAGTATTGTTCTCATGCTGCACTTTGTTTCTTCTTAAGTGGAAAATCCAACCGTTTTCCTTTCCTTTCCTTTCTTTTTTTTTAAAGAATAAAAAAGAATTAATTGTAATAAAATTCTCTCCAAAGTTTTGCTCTGGTTTTGTATACTCATTCCTAACATATGATGACCTTTCTCATTCCCTGGGGTTAAAAAAAATCACATAATGGTATCATTAACTACTGCTAAAATCAATTAGACATGATAAAGGTTTGCAATCTACAAAGGAAAAAAAGTCCTTCCAGAAATTTGCTCAACAAATGACAACCCCAAACTCCTACCCCTCTTTCTTTGCAGGCTTGTGCCTGTGGCAGAGCAAAAGGAAATCCCTATTGTTTTGTTGGATTTCAAATTGGAGACACATAAAACAAATGTCTCAGAATGAAAAGCAACTACCTTCCAGCTGGGGGAAATAATATAAAAAAACTTACATATGTGAAACAACTGCTAGTATAACCGTGTGTTCTGATGGACTTGTAGCGCGGATTGATCTGAAACGAAAAGATGTGAAGTCCAACAACATTCATTGTCCTTGCTTTGCCAAGTTAGTCCCATATGGCATTTCTCTGTACTTTTAATAGCCCCCAAATCCCCTAATCAGCAAATGAGTTTCTACAAAGGATAGAGTGAAAAGATGGGGGGAGCAGAAAAGTAAGATGCCCTTGTATTCTGAAGCAGAAACTTTGTTATTGTTTTTTACTCAATTCAGAGGGACTCAATGCATTTTCCTGGCAATTTTCCAGTACATCAGAGCTGCCAATTTTCCACTTCAAAACTTGGCAAATTCCATTGAAATTCCATGTTTTCTGGTTCAATTTCCATTTTGCAAAAAAAAAAAAAAAAAAATTGGCAGCCCCACAATCCTCCAGTTATTTGTATATAATTGGGGGGGGGGGGATTTTATAGTGTTGGAGTTTTTGCCTTTCAAGATAGTAGTCCAGAAAGATGACTTTAAAAATCAAAATTAAGATGCTCTTTAGCATCTGGTGATAAAAAATACAGGTTGAATCCTTTTTATAATAAATTCCAAGTACTTACTTAAAAGCTTTTATTGTAATGGATTCAATGAATAACAAAAGTTGTTTGAAATCAGTGGGCTTAAAAATATTTCTTAAATAAAAATCTGCAGATGTTTTCCCTCTTAAGATTTTTGCTATGTATAAATAGTGAAAGGGACAAGAACTGGACTTGTGATTTCAGTGACTTAGGGATCTCATAGAATAATAAACTTAGATATGGGAGGGCCCTTAAAAGATAATGAATTTGAATCTCATTTTACAGATGAGGAAACCGAGGCTGAAAGAGGCTAAGTAATTTGACTAGGGTAAGGGTCTAAGCCAGAATTTAAATTCAAGTCTTCTTGACCATGAGCTGTGCTCTTTTGAAATTCATTCATCTTCCTCAAAACTAATCTAATATTGTATTTGTCTTCCTTCCCGGTTAAGATTTTGTCTGCTTTGTATATGTTTTGTATATAGCATGTACATGCTACCTCCCCTTCCTTCTTGAAGGAAGATATTATTTTTCTTTTATTGTACTATCCCTAGAACTTAGTACAATGCCTACTACATAGTGTTGTTCAGTCATTTCTGACTCTGTGACTCCGTTTGGGATTTTGTTGGCAAAGATATTGGAGTGGTTTTTCCATTTCCTTCTCCAGGGTATTTTACAGCTGAGAAAACTGAGGCAAATAGGGTTAAATGACTTGCCTAAGGTCATATAGCCAGTAAGTGTGTGAGACCAGAATTGAACTAAGGTCTTTCTGACTCCAGGCCTGGCAGTCTATTCACTGTACCACCTAGTCACCTGCTCACGTACATAGTAGGTGACCAATATATATCTGTTAATTGATTGTTTATGTAGTTGGTGCCTTAGAAGGCATTGTCCTAGAGTATGGTTACATGCTTAAATCTTAGACCAGATCTATGAGAACACTCAAGTATCTTATCTACTTCTTGTCAGTGACAATTTAATGATAGATTAGAGCTAAGAAAGTCTGATCAATAGAATGAACTGAACTTCAAGACCAATTCTAGATCAAATTTTTAAGTAGCAAGATTTACCTTTGGTTGCTGTGGTTCACCTCTCTAACCTAGTTGCCATTTTGGTTTCCACCCTCTCAGAGCTCTAACATTGCCACATGGTTGCCTACTGCTATAACAAGTATAAAATCAAGAGAATCTGAGCTGGAGGGAGAGGAGACAAAAAGGCAGCAAATGCTCATCTCTCTGCCATTCTCTGCTAGGATTCTTAAAATTAACAGAAAAATCAAAGAGATCTCAGCTAGTGTTTCTAAAGAGCGGCCATTCTACTGTTGGTATAGATCAGTGATTCCCAAAGTGGGTGCCACCACCCCCTGGTAGGTGCTGCAGCGATCCAGGGGGGTGGTGATGGCCACAGGTGCATTTGGGGGCGATGAATAACAGTAAGGGGGCAGTGATAGTATGTGACAGGGGGCGCTAAGTAATATTTTTTCTAGAAAGGGGGCGGTAGGCCAAAAAAGTTTGGGAACCACTGGTCTATAGATTGTATTTTGAGGTAGTGAGCTAGTGAGCTACCTTGGCATGGTAGGATTGTGTTACTATAGGAATCTGGTGTTAATGATTAATTTTCCCTGTATATTTTTGTTGGTTTCCTCTTTTGCTGTCTCTGATTTCGTTAATGACTTGTTCACTTCTACCTCCCAAACATCTCATCTCTTCTGAATGAATCGCCACTTCCAAATTGAATGATTACTCCTCCTAGGCACCTATTTATAAACAGGAGTAACTTTTCCTCATTGAGTTCAATTATTTTCGAAAATAAGAAAGCAGAATTCTTGAGTCTCTGGAAGATGGTACCACTATTAATGAGAGATAGATTGGTTTTGCTAATTCAATACCATACCTGTTCTATGATGTAACCTATCTATAGCAGATGAGGAGAAAAGAGTATTTCTAACTGTTCTGATCCTTTTTCATTTTCATTTTATTTTGCTGACGAAGGAGCAATAAAACTGAAATATTTCATTTGACTCTAAACTCTACCAATAGATTAAGAATTTTGTAGATGTTAATGCCTTCCCTGAAATGTGGCAAATAATTCTGTGGAATTACAGAGTAGGGCAGTAGGGTCAAATTCAAATAGAAATGGGGTCATTATCCCTGCATATTGACTTAGAAAACCATTTACATTTTCATCTGGCTTAGCCTACATGAGACTCAGTGTGGCAGCCTGTTATCACCACTTGGAACCTACCATTTTGGCTTACTTTAAAATTTTAGAAGTGGACAAAGATATGGCAAGTTTGTAAGTGGCACCATAGCTATTCTAATGGGAATCTGTCATAATATCAACGAACGATTTAGGAATATTTTGGATGAATCTAATTAAAGTATAAGAAGAATCATATTAAGCTGTTAAGTGCTGACATTCATTAGGTACATGAAATGACTAGTTACCTGCAGACGGCTTCTGCATCAAAGTGTTGGTCTTGTCTGTGGTCGATTACAATGATTTCGTGGTGCTTATCTAAAAAGCACTCAAGGGCAGATTCTGGAGTTCGAGCGATATTACATCTGTAGCCAGCTCTGTCACAGGCCCACCAGAATCCATCGCTTTGACTGTCTTCCTTTGCAAAAATCAGCAAAACCTGAAATATATGGAAAATGTCATTTCCAGAGCAAACGTACAAGATGACTGTGCTTAGAGAAGGCTTTAAAAACATACAGACTCAAGTATTTTAAAACATTTTTCCTAATTAGATTTGTTTGAGGAGGAATTAAAATGCCAAATTGACAAGAAAACTCATCTGTGTGCATCTGCTATCATTTTCATATACTAAAAGACACTCTTTCAATTCTGCCTTTCATTCTTTCATATGTAAAAACTACATATGTAGTATTGGGATTTCTCACATGTTCAATTCCTAAATACATCTTATGCATGAAAAAGACTAGCCATAGATACAAAGTGAAATAAGTAGATTGAGAAGCAAGCTCTGACAACTTAATTGTCCCCTTTTTTGTTTTTATAAAATCTGATCTTGAGAAGCCCTGTTAATTAATTTCATACATCAAAACATCACATACAAGTCAGGTCTTGGCTCTGTCTGCTGGGGATTGGAAGGGAGGTGGGCAGCAGAGGGATGGAGAGGAAAATGAAGGTAAAAAAACAAAATCCCAGCTAATAGTAGGCCATTTGTACAGCAGAGGTACCTTCTCCCTCCTCACTAGTTTTGAACTATTTGTATTTCAATATAAGAATGTATGTTTTAAGTAGGTATGAGAACAGAATGCCTGTAGGAGTTGCTTTGAAACTTGCAAAGACTATTATGTAACAAATTGATACTGAAAAGTTGTACTCTAGTTGACAGATGGGTGGGATATAGGCAGAGTGTTAAACCTGACACAAAGTGGGTGGATCTGGGAAATCTTCTAAGCTGGGATTCTGGTCATTTGGAGGGATTCTGAAGATGAAGTAAGGGGTAGGAAGTATGAAGGCAGCAGAGCCAATGCTCACTAATAGAAATGGGAAGAACTTGGGGCCGAGGCCATTCACCAAAGGGCAAAAGTAGACAGAATCAGTTGCAGGGAGTCATCCAAGCCTCCTACAGTACCTCAGACAGCCAAAAAACAGAAAGGAGCAACCTGTTGGAATTAATTTAAGCTCTTTGATGTCAAAGACTATTTTACTTTGGTATTTACATCCCCAGAGCTTGGCACTATGCATGGAATATGGTTGGTACTAAATAAAAGTTTGTCAACTGACTGTTAAGAGAGGTACAAGCCCTATATTTAGAACAAAGTAGTAGGAGATCATAGACAAAGCAAGATTTCCTTAAAGCCCTCTTGTTTTAAGATTCTCATATACTTTTGGGATGCTTAATGTAAGGCATTAATAAACTTTTTTTTAACCCTTAACTTCTGTGTATTGGCTCCTAGGCAGAAGAGTGGTAAGGGTAGGCAATGGGGGTCAAGTGACTTGACCAGGGTCACGCATCTGGGAAGTGTCTGAGGCCAGATTTGAACCTAGGACCTCCTGTCTCTAGGCCTGACTCTCAATCCACTGAGCTACCCAGCTGCCCCCACCCCCCATTTATAAACTTTTAACCACAAGCTGCTAGCATTAAGCTGGGTACAATTTGTCACAAAAGCTACAGATCAGTGGTATCCTGAACTTTTCTCTATCTTACTAAACTAAGGCCTCCCCATAGTCAGGAGCATGATCTCAAAGGTTCAGATCATTCACTCAAAGCAGACACTGCTAACCAAACTGATTCTAATTTAGCTGACAAATGGGCAAAAACACCCCACTATTTTTATGCAAGAGAAAACTAGTTTAATAGCTTTCTTCTTCCAACCTACTCAGACATGATAAAACCTGAAAACAGTGAATTCAAAGATTCTGGAGAATGAGAAAAATGTATACATTAAACAAAATTTTTTTTAAAAAATCAATAAAACTTTAGATACACACACAGTTTTCATAATATGCTTTGAGAACTTTGGTCAGTTTGACAACTGACCAACATTCTGGGATTTGTAGTTCAGAGGGCCAGCCCTAAGGGTGATTTGGGATTACAGTATCATGGTCTTTGAGCTAGAAACTGGCCTTGTGTCATGTCTGGGTGTTCTTAACTAAGGCGCACAGATAAAACAAAGAAGTCACAGACTGATAGAAAGGAGTGAGGACTTCAAGCTAGAGCTAACTGAGAAAGTACAGTAGAAGGGGACAACGATGCATCCACCACTCTACCCAAGACAATGAACTAAGCAAGAAAGAACTGGGAGAAAATAGAAAATGAAAAGAGATACTGAGAGGAAAAAGTAGAAGGACTGAGCCATGGCTGGCAAGATTGAAGAGGATCATTAGGCATCCTCAAACTTAAGACTTGGGCTGAAACTAAGGCTCCCTGGAAATAAGCATAAACCTAGATTTTAAGCTCCTAGAGGGCAGGGACTGTCTTTTGCTTCTTTTTTGTATGTCCATTGCTTAGCACAGTGCCTAGCAAATAGTAAGCACTTAATAAATATTTATCGTTTCATTGATAGAGAAGTTTAAATTAGGGTGGAAAGTTAAAACTCTGCATGGTTTTAAAGAATTTTCCTGGTTGGGAACTCTGAACAATTTTGATTGTATTACTAGCTTTTAGTCCAATATAAGCTCCATTAAAAAGCTTGGGAATAGGGGCCACGTGGTTCTGAGCAACGGAGCCATTACTGAATGGTCCCTCAGTTAGCTAACAAGCTAATTGCTATCATAGGAGATTCAGAGAGAAAATGGTTAAGGACAAGAGGGTGAAAATGACTGGAGAAAAGATCACACCTAAAACTACCCCCCAAGGAAAGAAAGAGAAAAAGCTTTGGAAGCATTCAGCCTTATTACTATGCAGCAGGGATGAGAAAACAGAAAGGATAAAAATACAAATACATATTTGTTTATAACACCAGTGGCATGAGTGTTGCTGTTGAGTTTCTTAATATATACACATAAATGTATTATTTATGTAATTATTTCTATAGTACATTAATTTATAATATAATGATGTCTAACAAATTGTGTTGATTTATAGAATTCTTTCATATATAAAAACATATATATGATATATATTCTTTTAACATATTTGTGTGTATCCAGATATACATACACATACAAGGCAGCTAGGTAGGCACAGTGGACAGAGTGTCAGGCCTGGAATCAGGAAGATTCATCTTCTTGATTTCAAATCTGGCCTCAGATATTTGTTAGCTGTGTGATCCTGGCCAAATCACTTATCCTCATTTGCCTCAGTTTCCTCATCTATAAAATGAGTTGGAGAAGGAAATGGCAAACATTCCCATGTATCTTTGCTAAGAAGACCACAAATGGAGTCATGAAGAGTCAAACACAACTGAAACAAGTGAATAATAAAAACATATGCATGTCTGCTGACCCATCCTTCATTATCTCAAAAAAGAGGGGCAAAGAGTCAGGCCTAGAGACGGGAGGTCCTAGGTTCAAATCTGACCTCAGACACTTCCCAGCTGTGTGATCCTGGGCAAGTCGCTTGACCCCCATTGCCCACCCTTACCACTCTTCCACCTAGGAGCCAATACACAGAAGTTAAGGGTTTAAAAAACAAACAAACAAACAAACAAACAAACAAACAAAGGTGATGCAGTTATAATCTCTGTGTGATGCAATGCATTAACTATTTTTTTTTAATTCTAAAATATGAGACCCCAAATAAGTAAATCTTAATGTTAGAAAACTTGGTTTATAGACTAGTTCAAATTTTGGGCTGCTCTAATGGTAAACCACTTAAGGCAGTGGCTAAGGAAATAGTGGCAATGCCCTGGCATACATGTTTCTCTCAAGAGGTGCCAGGTAGGTCTGGCTGTGGAAAGATTTCACTCTGGGGAATCAATTAAAATTGTTGAAGAAAATAAGCTTTACTCTGTGTTTTAACTAAAGGCCTCCAGGAACATTTTTATTAACTTTACAATTAATCCAAGAAAGAGAGACAATTATGGTTGAGAGCCTTCCCTAGTAGTCAAGGAACTCTCTGAGACCTGTTTTCTTTTCTACCCCTCTGGGAGTTTCAGTCAGTCAATAAACATTTATTAAGCACCAGTAAACTTTTATTATGTGTCAGCATTCTCCTAAACATGGGGGATACAGATACAAATTATAATAAAGATAGATCCTGCTTTCAAGGAATTTATAATCTAATAAGGGAAGACAACACACAAAAGAAAGCTAAAAAGGAGTGAGTAATGGGGAAGAAAGCACTCAGCTCGGGGCCTAATGCATTGTTCCAAAAAAGTATAGCTGGTGGAAAATGGGGAGCCCTCTCCTCAAAGCCTTTGACCCTGCCCTCCAGTCAGATGGAAGCTCCAGGCAGATTCAATCTTGAAAGATAATGAGATTTCCCAGTGATGAGTTTTCTAGGGAAGGAAGACAGGATGAAGAGTTCCAAAGAAGTCCAAAAGCTGGTAGGAAATGAGAAGGCATGAATGACTTAGCTATTCTGAACAATACAATGAATTAAGACAATTCAGAAGGATTTAGGATGAAAAATGCTCTCCACCTCCAGAAGATGGAGTCTGAATGCAGATCAAAGAATACTTTTTAAACTTTCTTTATTTTTCTTGTTTGTTTGTTTTTTTTGTTGTTGGTCTATGTTTTCTTTTGCAACATGACTAATACAGAAATATGTTTTGTGTGATCAACATGTACAACCTAGATCAAATTGTTTACCATTACAGGGAGGGAAGAAGGGAATCAAAACCTCAAAATTTTAGAAAACAAATATTAAAAGTTGTTATTGTATGTAATTGGGAAAAATAAAATATATAAAGAAAAGGAGGGAAAAAAAAGAAATATTTTATATATTTGGACTGAAGCTAGCCAGTCTTCCTTTTCTGTGGTTCAGCATCTCCAAAATCCCTCCTCCTCCTTGAAGTTTTTCTGTCAAAAGTCAGACCTCTCTAATGATCTCACTTCTACTCCCTAATATGCATTTCCTCTATTGATTATTTATAACATACTTTTGTTTTGGGGAGGGGAACTGACATGTAATTGCATTAATATAGGGTTCCCAGTTAAGGAAACACCTTAACATCTACCAACGCAGATCAATCAGTACCTGCTTAACATTTTATAGTCTCAGACAGTTGTCTGGAGTACTGGAAAGTGACTTGTCAAAGGTCACAGAGCTTTAGAGGACTGACATATCTCTCTACCCACAACATAAGGCTTCTTTTTTATGCTATAACATGTACTACTATATCAAGTTGTTTCATTTATTCTTGGCCACAACATCCTTATACTTGTTTGTCTAAATTTTAAATTAGCTGCAGGTAGAAAACTATAAATCACGTCCCACCTTCTATATTTAGAAATTGATTATATTATCATTTCATTATATCTGGGTACCTTAGACATTTTTTATTCTCATTCCATCATTTTACAGAAAAGAGAACTAAGGCATAGAGAATGGAAGCAACTTGGTGGAGTAGGGTACGACCCTAGACATGGAGTTAGGGAGACCAAAGTTCAAATCCTACTTCAGTTGCTAATGAACTGTGTAACTCTAGAAAGTCACTAAATCCCTCTGTACCTCAGTTTCAATTTCCTCATTTGTAAAATGAGGAGGTTGAACTCTGTGGTCTCCAAGACCCTTGTGAGTGCTAAATTTGTGATCTGATGAGCCTATGTCCAAGGTCAGCAAGCTGGACAGCTGGGACCAGATCCTACAATCTCTTATTTCTCAACACAGTGCAGATGCTACTATTCAGTTGATCTGTCCTGAGCTCCATCATGCCTCAGGGAAATATCCCTGAAGATATAGAAACAGAAATGTCCAGCTGGGAATTATATAGTGGCCTTAGATTGTGACCAGGTATGACTGTGTCAAGGGGGATAGTGGATAAAGATCTAGCCTATGGCCCAGAAAGACCTGAGTTCAAGTCTTGCCTCTGATACATAGAGGCTATGTGACCCTCCCTGGACAAGTCACTTAATCTCTCAGGCAACTGTGTAAGAGTATGAGCTACAGAAAAAGTGTCCATCTGTTTTGGAAGAGAGAGTTTCCTCACTTGGGAGTTTTCGATGTCAAAGAAATTACAGCCAGTCCTTACAGCTTATTTACATGTAAACATAAAGCAATCTAGATAATTTGAGATCAGGATGATTAATTTTGAATAATTTTTCATCAAGGAAGGAAGGAAGGAGCATTAATTAAATATCTACTATATACCAGGCATTGTGCTAAATGCTTAACAAACATTAACTCATTTGACCCTGACAACAACTCTAGGAAGTTATTTAATGGATAAGAAGACTGAGGCAGATAGAGGTAAAGTGACTTGCTCAGGGTCACACAGCTACTACATTTCTGAACTCAGATTTAAACTCATATGTTTCTAACTCCAGGTCCAGAGTTCAGCCAATTGAACTATTTATTGATAATTCAATTTTTTCATAACAATCTTTTTCTTAAAGGCCATCTGGGGCTCAAGACAATACATGTCCAGCCCAAATGATTTTTTTGCTTAAAGCCATATTTTCTTGAATCCTAGCTTGTTAGAAATAAAACTAAGTTTTCAGGATAACCTTTAAATTGCTTACTTGTTCACAAAAATTTCACCCTAGTAACACAGCCTAATAGGTGGCATCTACCAGCACCAAGTATTGAGCAATCCTGGTAAAGAGACTCACACAAAGAACTAACCTCTCTTCCCTACTGTGCCTGTGTTTACAATGGTCATTACTCCTTAACTATGTCAGAGAAGGGAAGTGATGAAAAGGGGACTGCCTGCAAATGAACACCTTTAAGGAAACAAAAAGAAAGACTGTAGGTGCCAAACATTAAGAAATATTCAAACAATTTAGGAAGATAGACCCAATGCCAAATCAGATAAAATGTTTCTGTCAATGAGTTAAGTCAATAGTGTACTACTTTCTGTATCTATGGTACTACCATAAGAAATTTAACACACAAGGCCTCTAAGTCAGACAACACTTTTGTCCTGCCTATGGCTAGAAGAATTATTGAATTGTAAACAATAATTTCAATAATGTTTCCATGGCATCACTGAAACTTACTGTTTGTCTAATCCATGCTAACCTATGCAGAGAGTCACATTCAGTTTCATATTGATAATTATAAAAGAGAATAATGCTCTAATTTGCTTTACAATGTCTTTTAAATATGGCAATAAGGAAACAATAAAAAGTATGAATTTACAAGCAAATGAAATAAAGGGTAAATTATTTACATTATGAAAAATTTACCAAAATGACTCTTTAGGTAACATTTATAGTTTTTAATTTCCAATTTATAAAAATGTTCAATATAATTATCCAAGAGTTAAATAAGTATACAAATACACATCTATATTGATCAGTCTATATGTATAACTATCTATATGTATATATATCTAAATGTATATATATATACACATATATATATGTGTATATATATATACACACACACACACACACACACACACACACACATATATATGTCTCTCTGTATCCTCTCTCTTCTCTCCTCTATGGTAGTATGTCAAAGTAGACAGAGAGGCAGACTCAGGGCCAAAAAGATTTGGGCACTCCTGGCTCTGACAGATATGGGCAGTGTGGTCCTGAGCAGTTCATTTAACTTTTTTAGTGCTTTGCCAAAGCTCTCTATGATTATTAGTGAAGTTTATTAGAGAAGTTGCTAATCTGCACTGGAAGAGGGACTGTCATCACTGGGAATTCCCTTTACCCATGAAATCACGGGTCTGAAGGGAATGACTTTGAGTCACAGAAGACTCTAAGTCAGTGATTCTCAAACTTTTTTGGCCTACCACCCCCTTTCCAGAAAAAATATTACTTAGCCCCCTGGAAATTAATTTTTTAAAAAATTTAATAGCAATTAATAGGAAAGATAAATGCACCTGTGGCCATCACCGCCATCCTGGATCACTGCAGCACCCACCAGGGGGCGGTAGGGCCCACTTTGGGAATCACTGCTATAAGTCATCAAAAAACTGAAAATGAGTCTCCCTCATCCTAGGTTAAGACTTCGTTATCTTGGAGCCAGGTAAGTAGCTCAGTGGATTGCGAGCCAGGCCTGTAGATGAGAAGTCCTCAGTTCAAATCTGCCTTAGACATGTACCTGCTATGTGACTGGGCAAGTCAATTAACCTCCATTGCCTAGCCTTTACTACTCTTCTGCCTTGGAACCAATACACAGTACTGATTCTAAGACAGAAAGGTTTTTTTTTGTTGGTTTTTTAAAGTCTTTATTACCTCTAACCTAGACTATTGGAACAGGTTCCTGAGTATTCTCCTCACTCTAGTCTATCTTCCACAGAGCTATGAAAATGAATTTTCCAAAGCACAGGCCTAACCACACTAATCCAAGTTGCTCCCTAGCTCTCGATCTCCTTGATGATCAAATATAAAGAAGTCCTCTATTTGATATTTAAAACTCTGCCTAGCCTGGTCCCACCCAACCTATCCAGTTCACATACATCACTGCTCTCCAAACACTCTAAAATCCAGTCCTATTGGCCTTCTCACTGTTCTTCACATAAGACTCCATTTTTCATCATTTTACTTTTGTGCTGGCTGTTGTATGTGCTTGAGATATTCTTCCTTTTCATGTCTGCCTCTTGGAATCTTCGGTTTCCTTCAATCAGGTCAAGTGTTATCATTCACAGGAAGTCCTCCCCCGCTGCTTGTGCCTTCCCCTCTGAGGTTGTGCTGTGTTTGCTTTGGGTGTTCTTTGTATATACCTTTTCTTTTTTTGCTGGAAACCAGATTTGAATCCAGGTCCTCCCAACTCCAGGCCTCTGGTTCTTTATCCACTGAGCCATGTCGCTGCCCCCATATGTATTCTTAAATTTCAATATATGATTACAAGTTGTATGTTACATTCAACTTAGTTAAAATACATTTATAATTGGCATGTCTCTTCTTCCCCTATTATAAGTTCCTTGAAGACCTTATTTAACTCTTTCTTGTTCAGTTACCTACCTATTACATTTCATTATATATAAGGGGTGCTTAAGGTTTTATTAAAAAAGGTTCTATTTCTGTTTTAAACCAATTATTTTAAAAAATTAACTTGGGATGTTAGAAATAGGAGAATTATCCTTAATTTCACAACAATTATTTGTTTACCTAGTGTCTTATTAGTCACACTATTTTGGATATCATTTAGAAATATGGATTAAGCTGGAACTAAATGGGGGAAAAGTAGTTTTTTCTCCCTATGTTATATAACATACTTGCTAAAACACAAGATGGTGAAGTGATTTTTCAGGGACCTGACAAGTAACATAAGCAAAATATACTGTCTGCTTTGTTGGAGAAAATGTCCTGTTAGGGAGAAAGGTAAAAGTCTACACCAAGAGGAACTCACAGAATAAAGATGCTTTATTTGGTCCACCACAATGCTAGTGAAAGAGCAACTATGAGAGAATAAAAACACACAGAAAGTCTAGAGTGGGCTCTGAAGCAGAGAGAAAGTATTTTCTTACCCAAACAGAACTGAGCTGCAACAGGAGTTTGGATTCGGTTCAGAGAAAGTGCAAAAATATACATGATTGAATGGCTTTTATCCTGGAACTACAAAGCCTCTAGATAAGTCATCTGATCTACCCTTTTGCTTCTAGATAAAACTCTAGCCAAACCTTCCTACAACCTCTGATTTTAACTTTTTAAAAGCAATGTCATATTATTTCCTGGGAGTGATGGAGGAGGATTAAGAGTATAAAGTAAAATCTACAAATTTCTCAAAATCATGGTTCCTAATCAGGTGTGAGAAAAATAAAAAAAATACACATTTATTAAATACCTACCAAGTTCCAGATATTGTGTTAAACGCTAGGTACAAAGAAAAAAAATCAAAACAATGCATTCTGTAAATATATGTTAGTACATATAAGAGAAATACAAAGCAGATACAAGGTAGTCTTAGGAAGGAGGCAATGGCAGCAGACAGAGCAAAGAAGAAGAGAATGTAAGCTTATAAAATGACAAAAATTTCCTTTGCTCTATTTCCTGGTCCAACTCACCATCAACATCACTAGGGTTAGTGATTCAACACTACAATGTACATGTAATACTATTGGATGTTGGAAATACTTTGCAGAATCATTCACACTCTTCAAAAAAATTATTCTACCAGCATGGAAGCTCCAGTGACCTGGGGTGGAGCTATCCCCCTTCTCTGCAATCATCCCACATTAAAGGCCTTAAAAAAATTCTAATATATGGGAAATGATGAAAGAGAAATCTGATCCATTCTGTTGAATGTCCACCCATTGGACCAAAAAAGCAATAGAGTTGAGGGGAAAGGACAAATTATAGTACAGCAGGACCAGCACTGGCTCTGGAGTCAGAGGTTATAGACTGAAATCCTACCTCTGGCACCTTGGAAAATCTATTAAAACTTCCTTGGGTCTCAGTTTGGTCATCTACAAAATAAGATTAGAGTAGATGAATTCTGAAGGTCCTGGTTAGCTCTGTATCTTTGATTTCATGTACTGTGACCTACTTAGTTGAAAACTTATTGAAAATAGTATCTACTTAGGTGAATTTCTGCAGTTTGTCATTGGGCAATAACAAAGTAGGTTGTGGCCAGGAGAGAAATAAGGATGTGGAGAATGTTGGATACTATTCCTGTGGCGGCAGTGGGATAAAAAGCAGGGCAGGTAAGACAAGTAGGACTGTCTATTCCAGAGCTGACAGGGAGGGGCTTGGGGCAGGACAAGCAAATCCAATATTCCAAATCTTCCTTTCTTTGTCTGATAAGAACAAGACAGAGTTTCTCTTGTGGACAGCAATTAGGTATGTTCTCATATCAGTCCCTCATAGTTGGTGGACAGCTTCTTTGTTAAGAAGTTTGTGATCTTTTAGAAATTTTATTATGAAACTTTTGAAAATTTTTATTATTTTCCAGAAAAGAGCTATATTTTGTCTTTGATGTCTGTCAAAATATAAAAAAATCTTCTATATCTTATGAAAAACAAGAAAGCAAAACTGATTTTTCCTGAAACTGAACAGGCCTTAATTTAAAAGCTCATTTTTATTTTTTAGGATTTGAGTAACTAAGGACAAGTCTTTAGCCCTATACAAAATAGGTTTTCTTCATTATAATGATGTACTCATGCTAGGTGTTATACACAGACAAATATGCAGACCTGTACTCTAGGGATTTATATTCTAAGAGTAAAGAAAATACAAAAGCATAGAGTATATATAAACATTTATATTTTAATAATGGTCAAACACCAGAACAATTTAGAATTTTTTTATTTAAGAAAGCTAAATAGGGGTGGGGAAAAGGAAATGTCAGATCTAGACTTCTTGAAAGTATCACCACTGAAGGTTTTTACTATCTTCCCCTCTTGAATCCCAGGTCTTCTAATTTGTGAATTTTTCATTGGAAATTCCCAGTGTCAGTCCAACTGGAACCCAGGCTCCTCACTTTCTCTTATAAGTGGGGAAAATCCCTAATAGTAATCTTTATCAGAAGCACTTCGCCCCTCCTGTTATGACTTTCACTTTAAAAAAAAAAAAGGACTGTGAGTGGTGGATAGTGGCAAAGTTGAAACTCCTTCAAAAGAAGGAAAATTAAAAGGAATGTGAATGGAATTTTCCTCACTGCTTGACTTCATCCCGCATGGTTGTCCATTGTCTGCTATCAATCAATCATTCAATCAATCAATCAATCAATCATCTCTCTCTCTCTGTCTTTCTCTTAAATAATGCATGCTCTTTGGGGCTGACTTTCCTTATGGTTAAGAATTGGTGCACTGGTCTGCTCCAGATTATCTCTAAGTTCTGTTCCAATTCTCAAGTTCAAAGTATAGATTTCCAGCTAAAAGGGATGTTAGAGGCCATTTAGTTCAATCTACTCATTTTGCATATAAGTAACTGAAGCCCAGAGAGATTGTGACTTGCACAGTATCACATACTAGCTGACTATTTAATCAGTTTTCAGATATGCCTGGCTCTTAGTCATGCCATTTGGGGTTTTCTTGGCAAAGAGATTACAATTATTTGATATTTCCTTCTCCAGCTCATTTGACAGATAAGGAAACAGATTGTGAAAGGGTTAAATGATTTTCTCAGGGTCATACAGTTAAGTATCTGAGTTCTGACTTGAACTCAGATTTTCCTGACACCAGGCCTGGCTCTCTATCCATTGTGCCACTCACCAGCCATATACTAGCAGAACTAGGGCTCTAGCTCAGGTTCTTTAATTCCAGATTCAGTGCTTTTCCCCCTGCACTACACAGGGGAAAAAGATGTACAAAAATTCACTGAGAAAAAGAACTTCTTAAAAAGTAGAATTGATCAAATATAAAAGAATGTACAAAAAGCTCACTGAAGAAAACAAGTTCTTAAAAATCAGAATTGGGCTTATGGAAACTAACGACTATATGAGACATCAAGAAACAATAATACAGCTGGGTAAGATGGCGGCACAGTAAAAAGCAGCTGCTTGACCTCTCCTAACCCACACATATAGGACTCCTCAAGAAGACATAACAAACAAATCCAGATGAACGATGGGACCTCACAATAGGGCTCAGTATTGAAGGTACGTGGAATCGGGGCATTTCCATGCTATAAGAAGGTGAAACAGTTCTCACTAAAATGTGAGCTGAGCAACCTCCTCCCTCACCCCAAGCTACCTACAATGCCAAAGTCAGCACACAAGAGTTAGAGCAAGTTTGGGTGTCCTTGGCAGAAACCTGGGATCACCAGGGCCTGCCCCTGAGAGCAGCAAGACTTAAGACACCAAGAGGCTAAAGAACGTGTGGACTTTGAACACAGACCCTGAGCGCAGGCTCAGGCGCAGGTGCAGACACAGGCTCGGACTTGGATCCTAAGCGCAGGCTTGGACTTTGAGTGGGGACCCAGCACATAGGGGTGCACAACTGTGGAAGCAGCACCCCGAGACTGTTAAAGGAGCTTTGGGCAGAGGAACAAGCAAGGGACCACCAGGAGGCTTGACCCTAAGGACAATTAGACCTCAGGAGCCTAAAGAGTGCAGACAGACCCTGGGCAGGAGGATAAAGCTGAGAGGGTGCTGGGCTAACAATGGCAAGCCAGACTCAGGAATCCCAAAAGAGAAAGATCAACAAGAAGAAATCTTTAACACTCGACACCTTTTACACAGAGAAAATCCAGACAACAGAGCAAACAGCAGAGGAGAACAAACAAATAATCATATCCAAACCTTCCCAAAGTAATGAAAACTGGTCACAACTCTTAAAGAGTTCAAATCTGAGATGATGAGAAAGATGGAAGAGATTTGGTGAGAGAAGTGGGAAATAGCTCAAAAGGAAATTAACAGGTTAGAAGACAGAAACTCCCAATTGGAGAAAGATGCCCCCAAATCAAATGAAATGTTAAGCAAATTGGAAACCAAAATCAGGCAAGAAAATAACAGTTTAAAAGGCAGAATTTCATAATTGGAAAGTGAGGCAAGTAAATTGAAGGCCCAAAACGACCAGATTGAGAAGGAAAACCATTTTCTAAAGGCTAGAATTGAGCAATTAGAAGCTAATGATCTCTCAAGAAAACAAGAACAAATAAAGCAAAGCCAAAAGACTGATAAAATAGCAAGAAACATGAAATATCTCAATGAGAAATTGACAGATCAAGAAAACAGGGCTAGAAGAGACAATTTGAGAATCATTGGTCTCCCTGAAAAAGCAGAAATTAATAGAAATCTGGACTCCATACTAAAAGAAATTATTCAGCAAAACTGCCCTGAAGTTCTACAACAAGAGAGCAATATAGATATTGAAAGGATCCACAGATCACTCTCTACACTAGACCCTGAAAAGACAACCCCCAGGAATATAATAGCCAAATTCAAGAGCTTCCAAGTAAAAGAAAAAATTTTACAAGAAGCCAGAAAGAGACAATTCAGATATCAAGGAGCACCTATCAGGATCTGGCAGCCTCCACCCTAAAAGACAGCAAAGCGTGTAATATGATATTCAGAAAGGCAAGAGAACTGGGTCTACAACCAAGGATCACCTACACATCAAAACTGACTATATACTTCCAGGGGAAAGTATGGGTATTCAAAAAGATAGAAGATTTCCTAGTATTTGCACAGAAAAGACCAGGACTAAATGGAAAGTTCTATATCCAAACACAAAAATCAAGAGAAACATGAAAAAGTAAATAAGAAACAGAGGGGAAAGAAAGAAAACTCTTATTTTTAAATTTGCCTCTTTAAGGGCTTCAATAACATCTAATTATTTGTATTCCTATATGGAGAAATATGTGTAGTGAACTCTATTCACTATTATAGTATCCACTATTATAGTAATTAGAAGAATTATTCACAGGGAGAGGTTGGAGTACTAAATGGTCTAAGATGATAAGGGGGGGGTGGGAAAGAGAGGGATGAATAGTAGAGGACACCAAGGGAAACTTGAATGAATAAGAAAAATAGGATATTCTATTACACACAAAGAGGGCACTGGAAGAGGAAGGGATAAATACTATTATAAGAAGGAAAGGAAGAGAGCATTAAGAGGTCATATTTAAAACTTACCCTCAGTGGAATTAACCCTGAGCGGGAAGAGTAGCTATATCCATTGGGATATAGAACTCTATCTAACCCTACTGAGAAAGTCAGAAGGGATAAACCAAGGGGAGTAGAGGAGTGGGGAGGTCAAAAAAGGGAGGGGAGAAGAAGGGGGAGGGAATTTATTAGGCCTTAAAAATAAAAAAAAGAGGGAAATAATAAGGGAGGAGGTAGAAAGGGAAGTAAATCAAGGGAGGGGACAAGGGTTACTGGCTTAAAGCAAATGACTGGTTTAAAAGGAAAAAGTGTAAGAAGAAGGGGTAGAACTAGGAAAGGATACCAAAATGTTGGGGAATACAGAACTGATAATTATAACTCTGAATGTGAATGGGATAAACTCGCCCATAAAACAGAAGCAAATAGCAGAGTGGATTAGAAAACAAAATCCTACCATATGTTGTCTACAAGAAACACATATGAGGCGGGTGGACATACACAGGTTTAAGGTAAAGGGCTTGAGCAAAATCTTTTGGGCTTCAGATAAAAAAAAAAGAAGGCAGGGGTGGGAATCATGATTTCTAACAAAGCCAAAGTAAAAATAAATATGATTAAAAAACAGGGAAGGTAATTACATCCTGATCAAAGGCAGTATAAACAATGAGGAAATAACACTGCTCAATAGGAGATCTAAATATTCCTCTTTCAGATCTAGATAAATCAAAACAAAAAATAAATAAAACAGAGATAAGAAAGGTAAATGAAATCCTCAAAAAATTAGATTTAATAGATATGTGGAGAAAAATAAATAGGGACAAAAAGGAATACAGCTTCTTTTCAGCAGCACATGGTACATTCACAAAGAACCCCAAAAGAGAAAGATCATCAAGAAGAAATCTAAATTTAAGGTTAAGGGCTTGAGCAAAATCTTTAGGGCTTCAGATGAAAAAAAAGGCAGGAATGGCTATTATGATTTCTCACAAAGCCAAAGTTAAAATAGATATGATTAAAAAAGACAGGGAGGGTCATTACATCCTGATTAAAGGCAGTATAAACAATGAGGAAATGACACTGCTCAATATGTACGCACCAAGTGGCATGGCATCCAAATTCATAAAGGAGAATCTGGCAGAGCTCAAGAAGGAAATAGATAGTAAAACCATAATAGTGGGAGATCTAAATATTCCTCTTTCAGACCTAGATAAATCAAATCAAAAAATAAATAAGAAAGAGGTAAGAGAGGTGAATGAAGCCCTAGAAAAATTAGATTTAATTGATATGTGGAGAAAAATAAATAGGGACAAAAAGGAATACACCTTCTTTTCAGCTGCACATGGTACATTCACAAAGATTGACCATGTAATAGGGCATAGAAACATTGCAAACAAATGCAAAAGAACAGAAATAATAAATGTAACCTTCTCAGATCATAATGCAATAAAAATGATAATTAGTAAGGGCACCTGGACAGGCAAATCAAAAACTAATTGGAAATTAAATAATATGATCCTCCAAAACTAATTAGTTGAAGAAGAAATCATAAAAACAATCAACAATTTCATTGAAGAGAATGACAATGATGAGACATCCTACCAAACTCTGTGGGATGCGGCCAAGGCAGTACTCAGGGGGAAATTTATATCCTTGAGTGTATATATTAACAAATTAGGGAGGGCAGAGATTAATGAATTGGGCATGCAACTCAAAAAACTAGAAAGAGAGCAAATTAAAAATCCCCAGATGAAAACTAAATTAGAAATACTAAAAATCAAGGGAGAAATTAATAAAATTGAAAGTAAAAGAACTATTGAATTAATAAAAAAGACTAGAAGCTGGTATTTTGAAAAAACAGATAAAATAGACAAAGTACTGGTCAATCTACTTTAAAAAAAAAAGGAGAGAAGAAAACCAAATTTACAGAATCAAAGATGAAAAGGGAGACCTCACCTCTAATGAAGGGGAAATTAAGGCAATCACTAAAAACTATCTTACCCAATTATATGGCAATAAATATAGCAATCTAGGTGATATGGATGAATATTTACAAAAATATAAATTGCCTAGATTAACAGCAGAATAAATAGAATACCTAAATAATCCCATATCAGAAAAAGAAATTGAACAAGCCATCAAAGAACTCCCTAAGAAAAAATCACCAGGGCATGATGAATTCACAAGTGAATTCTCTCAGACATTCAAAGAGCAACTAATCCCAATACTATACAAATTATTTGACATGATAAGCAAAGAAGGAGTCCTACCAAATTCCTTTTATGACACAAATATGGTACTGATTCCAAAGCCATGTAGGTCAAAAACAGAGAAAGAAAAATACAGACCAATCTCCCTAATGAACATAGAGATGCAAAAATCTTAAATAGAATACTAGCAAAGAGACTCCAGCAAGTAATTAAGAATATCATCCACCATGATCAGCTGGGATTTATACCAGGAATGCAAGGATGGTTCAACATTAGGAAAGCCATGCACATAATTGACCATATCAACGGTCTAACAACAAAAATCACATGATTATCTCAATAGATGCTGAAAAAGCCTTTGACAAAATACAGCATCCATTCTTATTGAAAACACTGAAAAGTATAGGAATAGAAGGAACTTTCCTAAAATTAATAAACAGTATATACCTAAAACCATCAACAAGCATCATATGCAATGGGGATAAATTAGAAGCCTTCCCAATAAGATCAGGAGTGAAACAAGGATGCCCATTATCACCTCTATTATTCAACATAGTACTAGAAACACTAGCAATAGCAATTAGAGAAGAAAAAGAAATTGAAGGTATCAAAATAGGCAAGGAGGAGACTAAGCTATTACTCTTTGCAGATGATATGATGGTCTACCTAAAAAATCCTAGAGAATCAACTAAGAAGCTTGTAGAAATAATCAACAACTTTAGCAACATTGCAGGATACAAAATAAATGCACATAAATCATCAGTATTTCTATATATTTCCAACACATCAAGCAGCAAGAGGTAGAAAGAGAAAGACTATTTAAAATCACCCTAGACAATATAAAATACTTAGGAATCTATCTACCAAAACAAACACAGCAATTATATGAAAACAACTACAAAACACTTTCCAAACAAATAAAACTGGATCTCAACAATTGGAAAGCCATTGATTGCTCATGGGTAGGACGAGCTAACATAATAAAAATGACCATTCTACCCAAATTAATTTACCTATTTAGCGCCATACCTATCAAACTACCAAAAAACTTTTTCACTGAATTAGGAAAAACTATAACAAATTTCATTTGGAATAACAAAAAGTCAAGAATATCAAGGGAAATAATGAAAAAAAAGTGAAGGAAGGTGGCCTAGCAGTACCAATTATTAAGCTATCCTATAAAGCAGTAGTGATCAAAACAATATGGTACTGGCTAAGAGACAGAAGGGAGGATCAGTGGAATAGACTTGGGGTAAATGACATCAGCAAGACAGTGTATGATAAACCCAAAGAGCCCAACTTTTGGGACATGAATCCACTATTTGACAAAAAGTGCTGGGAAAATTGGAAAACAATATGGAAGAGATTAGGTTTAGATCAACATCTCGCACCCTACACCAAGATAAATTCAGAATGGATGAATGACTCAAATATAAAGAGGAAAACTATAAATAAATTAAGTGAACACAGAATAGTATACTTGTCAGATCTCTGGGAAAGGAAAGATTTTAAGACCAAGCAAGAGTTAGAGAAAATTACAAAATGTAAATTAAATGGTTTTGATTATATTAAACTAAAAAGCTTTTGTACAAACAAAAACAATGTAGTCAAAATCAGAAGGGAAACAACAAATTGGGAAAAAATCTTTATTACAAAAAACTCTGTCAGGGGTCAAATTACTCAAATATGTAGGAGGAGTTAAATCAGTTGTAAAAAAAAATCAAGCCATTCCCCAATTGATAAATGGGCAAGAGACATGAATAGGCAATTTTCAGGTAAAGAAATCTGAAGTATCAATAAGCCCATGAGAAAGTGTTCTAAATCTCTAATAATTAGAGAAATGCAAATCAAAACAACTCTGAGGTATCACCTCACACCTAGCAGATTGGTTAAAATGAAAGAAGGGGAGAGTAATGAATGCTGGAGGGGATGTGGCAAAATTGGGACATTAATGCATTGCTGGTGGAGTTGTGAACTGATCCAACCATTCTGGCTGGCAATTTGGAACTATGCTCAAAGGGCTATAAAAGAATGCCTGCCCTTTGATCCAGCCATACCATTGTTGGGTTTGTACCCCAAAGAGATCATAAATAAACAGACTTGTATGAAAATATTTATAGCTGCGCTTTTCACTGTGGCAAAGAACTGGAAAAGGAGGGTATATCCTTCCATTGGGGAATAGCTGAACAAATTGCGGTATATGCTGGTGATGGAATACTATTGTGCTCAAAGGAGTAATAAACTAGAGGAATCCCAGGTGAACTGGAAAGACCTCCAGGAACTGATGCAGAGCGAAAGGAGCAGAGCCAGAAGAACACTGTACACAGAGACTGATATTCTGTGGTAAAATTCGAATACAATGGACTTCTATACCAGCAACAATGCAATGACACAGGACAGCTCTGAGGGATTTATGGCAAAGAACACTACCCACATTCAGAGGAAGGACTGCAGGAGAGGAAACATATAAGAAAAACAATTGCTTGAATGCATGGGTTGAGGTGGATATGATTGGGGATGTAGACTTGAAACTACCACACCAATGCAACTATCAACCATTTGGAAATAGGTCTTGATCAATGACATGTTAAAACCAGTGGAAATGTGTATCGGCCATGGATGGGGGGAGTGCAGGGGGGTGAAGGGGAAAGTAGGAGCATGAATCATGTAACCATGTTAAAAATGAATATTCATAAATGTTTTAAAAAACGATATGGTACTGGCTAAGAGACAGAGGGGAGGATCAGTGGAATAGACTTGGGGTAAGTGACGTCAGCAAGACAGTGTATAATAAACCCAAAGAGCCCAACTTTTGGGACAAAAATCCACTATCTGACAAAAACTGCTGGGAAAATTGGAAAACAATATGGGAGAGATTAGGTTTAGATCAACATCTCATACCCTACACCAAGATAAATTCAGAATGGGTAAATGACTTGAATATAAAGAGGGAAACTATAAATAAGTTAAGTGAACACAGAAGAGTATACCTGTCAGATCTCTGGGAAAGGAAAGATTTTAAAACCAAGCAGGAGTTAGAGAAAATTACAAAATGTAAAATAAATAATTTTGATTATATTAAATTAAAAAGTTTTTGTAGAAACAAAAACAATGCAACCAAAATCAAAAAGGAAACAACAAATGGGAAAAAATCTTTATAACAAAAAACTCTGTCAGGGGTCGAATTACTCAAATATATAGGAGGAGTTAAATCAGTTGTATAAAAAATCAAGCCATTCCCCAAATGATAAATGGGGAAGGGACATGAATAGGCAATTTTCACATAAAGAAATCAAAACCATCAATAAGCACATGAGAAAGTGTTCTAAATCTCTAAAAATCAGAGAAATGGAAATCAAAACAACTCTGAGGTATCACCTCACACCTAGCAGATTGGCTAAAATGAAAGAAGGGGAGAGTAATGAATACTGGAGGGGATGTGGCAAAATTGGGACATTAATGCATTGCTGGTGGAGTTGTGAACTGATCCAACCATTCTGGATGGCAATTTGAAACTATGCTCAAAGGGCTATAAAACAATGCCTGCCCTTTGATCCAGCCATACCATTGTTGGGTTTGTACCCCAAAGAGATCATAAATAAACAGACTTGTATGAAAATATTTATAGCTGCGCTTTTCACTGTGGCAAAGAACTGGAAAAGGAGGGTATATCCTTCCATTGGGGAATAGCTGAACAAATTGCGGTATATGCTGGTGATGGAATACTATTGCGCTCAAAGGAATAATAAACTGGACGAATTCCATGTGAACTGGAAAGACCTCCAGGAATTGATGCAGAGTGAAAGGAGCAGAGCCAGAAGAACACTGTACACAGAGACCGATACACTGTGGTAAAATCGAATGTAATGGATTTCTGTACTAGCAGCAATGCAATGACCCAGGACAATTCTGAAGGATTTATGGAAAAGAATGCTACCCACATTCAGAGGAAGAACTACAGGAGTGGAAACACAGAAGAAAAACAACTGCTTGAACACATGGGTTGAGGCGGACATGATTGGGGATGTAGACTCGAAACTACCACACCAATGCAACTATCAACAATTTGGAAATAGGTCTTGATCAATGACACATGTTAAAACCAGTGGAAATGCTCATCGGCTAAGGGGGAGGGGGGAGGTCAGGAGGTGAAGGGGAAAGTAAAAGCATGAATCATGTAATCATGTTAACTTTTCTAAAAAATAAAAATGATTAAATGAAAAAAAAGAAATAATAATACAAAATTTTGGAAGGAATGTGGCAAAATTGGGACACTAATGCATTGTTGCTAGAGTTTTGAATTTATGCAAGTACTATGGAGGGTAATTTGGAGAGTTATAAAAATGTGCATACCCTTTGATCCTGTAATCACTACTAGTAGGTCTTTATCCTAAAGAAATTTAATGAAAAGGAGGTAGGGATGACCTACTGTTACAAAAATATTTATAGCAGCTCTTTTTTTAATGGCAAAAAATTGGAAATTGAAGAGATATACATCATTTGGGGAATGGCTAAACAAATTGGCTACTATAAGCAATGCATTGATCAGGGACAATGCTGAAAGACATGATGAGAAATGCTTTCCACCTGCAGAGAAAAAATTGTTGGGAGTCATCAAAGTATGTTACCTTTTACAACAGTGTAGTTATAGTTTTATTTGAGGTTTTGGTTTTATATGAGTATTCTCTTAAAAAATGACCAACATGGAAATACATTTTGCATGATAATACATGTTTAACTCAGATAAAATTGTTTACCATCTCAGAAAGGGGGGAGGGAAAGGAGAGAGGAACACAATTTGGACAATATAATTTTAGAAAATGCATGTGGAAAATTGTCATTATATGTAGTTGGGAAAATAAAATGTCTTTTAAAAAAGAAACAATAAAACAAAATCAAAAGAATGAAAAGATAGAAGAGAGTGTGAAATACCTCACTGGAAAAAACAACTGGCCTGGAAAACAGATCCAAAAGAAACAATCTGAGAATATCAGACTACCAAAAAGCCTAAACATCGTTTTCAAGAAACCGTCAAGGAAAACTGCCCTGATAGTCTAGAACCAGAGGATAAAATAGAAATTGAGAAAATCTACTAATCACCTCCAGAAAGAATTCCCAAAATTAAACTCCTAGGAATATTACAGCCAAATTCCAACATGCACAGATTGAGGAGAAACTATTGCAAACAATCAAAAAGAAACAATTAAAATATCATTGAGCCGTAGGCAGGATAATACCAGATTTAGCAGCTTCCACATTGGCTGTAATATTGGCATGCTTGAAACTTACCCTCATCATAACCTTACCCTCAGCAGAGAAGGAAGAACGTGTACTTCCTGCTAGGCATAGAAATCTTTTTTGCTCTATAGGAATGTAGAAGGGGAAGGGGAGAAGAGAAAGGAATGGAGCTATAGAAAGGAGGGCAAATTGGAGGAGTTAGTGGTCAGAAACAAAACACTCTTGAGGATGGACAGGATGAGAAAGAGAGAGTAGGATAAACAGGGAAAAATGTGATGGAGTGTAATGCACAGTAATCCTGATGGTGAAGAAATTTTTTACAAGCCTCTAATAAAGGTTTCATTTCTCAAATATATAGAAAAATGAATCAAGTTTATAAGAATATATGCCATACTCTCATAAATGGTCAAAGGTTATGAGTGGGCAGTTATTAGACAAAGTAATTAAAGGTATCTAGAATCATATAAAAATGTTCTAAATCACTTTTAATTAGAAAAATGCAAATTAAAACAACTCTGAGGTTATCAACCCACACCTATCAGATTGACTAATATGACAGAAAATGAGAATGACATAAGTTGGATGAGATACTAGGTTTATATTACAAAGAGATAAAAAATGAAAAGAAAAAGGACCTATATGCATAAAAATATTCATAGCAGCTTTTTTTTACAGTGGCAAAGAATTGGAAAGTGAGGGAATACTCATCAGTTAGGGAATGGCTAGGTTATGATATATGATCATAGTGGAATATTATTGTGCCATAATAAGAAATGATGAATAGGAGGATTTCAGAAAAATCTGGAAAGATTTACACAAACTGATACAGAGTAAAGTAAGCATAATCAGGAGACTACTGCACACAGTAATAGCAATATTTTATGATAAACGATTGTAACTAACTTATTTCCAAGAATACATATCCAAGACAATCCCAAAGGATTCTTGATGAAAAATGCTAGCTGCTTACAGAGAGAGAAGTGGAGTCTGAATCCAGATCAAAGCACTTTCACTTCCTATCTTCATTTTTTTTGGTTTGAGTTTTTTCCACAAAAGGATTAAGATGGAAAAAATATTTTACACGAATTTGTATATAAACTCTCTATAATATTACCTACTGTATCAACAAGTTGGAAGGTGGAAGAGAACTCATAAAAATGCAAATGTTAATTATTTTTATCTGATATTGGAAGGGGGTGGACCAAAATATTTATTTTTTAAAAAGAAATTAAAATAGATTTAAAGAGGGTCAAATGACAAATATTGGAGAGGATATGGAAAAATAGAGACACTAATACACTATTGGTGGAACTGTGAATTGATCTAATCATTTCAGAAAGTAATCTGAAATTATGGCCAAAGAGTTTTAAAACTGTGTATGCCCTGTGGCTCAGAACCTATATGTTCCTAAATATTTATAGCAGCTCTCATTCTGTTGGCAATGAACTAGAAATTCTGAGGATGCCCATCAATTGGGGAATGGCTAAACAAGTTGTAGCATATGATTATCATGGAATGCTACTGCACCATAAGAAATGATAAGTATGTTAATTTAAAAAAACATGGAAAGATCTACATGAAATTATGAAGAGTGAAATGACCAGAACCAAGGAAACATATTCAACAAGAGAAATGTTTAAAGAATAACTTGTGTATGTCCACCTCTAGAAAAAAAAATTGAAATATAGAAACAGGCAAGGCATGGTTTTATATATACATATGTATCTTTTTGTCAAATGATGCTGTTTCTAAGGTGGGTTGGGGAGGAGGGAAGGGAGATGCCTAAGAATTTTAATGTAACAAATAAAAACATGCTAAAAATAAATGAAAATGTAAAGAATAAAATAAATCCCATAAGAGAAAGGCAAATGAGTTTTCTTAGAACTGAGTATTTTCCTTGAGAGGTCATTTTGAAGTTCTGAGAGATACTTCATGGTGCAAATGGGTCATAAACAAAGGAAATTAATTTGTTTTTATACAAGAAAGAAAGAGCCAACTTACTGTGGCTTTTTTGGTTGTTAGGGCTGAGTGACTCTGACATTAATTACTATGTGACCATAGGGCAAGTCACTCAGCCTCTCCAAGGCTCTTTTTTCTCAGCTGTAAAATGATGAGGTTTAGATTAGATAGCTTCCATAGTACCTTCCAGCTACAAACTTCTATTTAGTCTGTGATTCCAGAATTCTCATTAGTGAAATCCTCTTACAATTATGAGATAATATATCTGGAATTTTCTAAGAAAAATCAATGTATTTCATGACAAATTTGTAGATGTGTTTCATGTGGATCTTTTTTGAAGGGCTACCTTTAGTATGATGATGGTACTATGATTAAACATCAGTGGACCAAGAAATGCTCTAGGCAGGTAATGGATTTTATCTGAGTCACCCACATATAAATATGACAAAGAGAAGCAAGATTGGAGGTATAGCCTAACCCTATGGAGAATTCTTCTCTTGGGAATGAAATGTACATTACCTGAATATCATTAATACCATGCTTTTACTATCTTATCTTTGCTATACCACCTTATTAATTACCTTATTCTCCAAATAAATTCATGAGTATTCCTCATGGATTTGTTTGGCTCATTGTCCTCCCAGGAATTTTTATTTCTGCAAAGTATGGCTCTTAGAAAGCCTTCTCAAGACTGAAGGGAGTTTTTGTATTGATATATGCCAAAAGGACTCCTATAGTATCAGTATTAATAGCAAGCACTAAGTCAATGGTCTGATTATCTGACTTCAATCTATCCATTATTCAATCAATAAATCTACAATTTTTAAGCATCTACCACATGGTAGGCACTAGAGGTAGTCATACAAAGAATAAAACAATCCATACTCTCAAGGATTTTACATTTAGTTAAATGTCTCAAATGTATATATCATATCTCAGCAATTTGCTCCCATTAAGAATAATACTTCCCAGGCAGATGTTAATTTTCATTCACAAGGCATTTCCAAGCAATCCAGGCTAAATATGCAACCAGTCACCTCCTGTTTATCTAGATCAAGTATTTGTAATCTTTTTTTTTTTTTTTTGGTGAAATCTATAGAGCCCTAATAAAGTTGTCTGGTGAAGCCTATGGACCTCGTCTCAGAATACTGTTTCTTGTCTACATTCAAAATGGAAAGAAATGCTAGATTTTAGTTTGAGGTGAGTAAAAATAAAGATGTGTATTTTTTTTCCATCTACATTCACAGACCTACCTAAGATCTATCTATAGCCCATTGCTCCTAGAAAAATTTCTCAAATGGATGGACTCCAGAGTAGGATGTTCTGAAGGTTTTCCTTTTTCTTTTTTTGAGGGTGAGAGAATCAAGAATGGAAACCCCCTGCTAAAAGGGGACCTTGAAAGTGGATTCCAAAAATGAATCCTACTTTCAGGGACCAGGGAAAAAAAGAGAAGAGATAGGGAATGTTAACTAAATGCTGTAACTGAGATTAATAGTGATGAATAATTTTAAAGAATCAAAATACAATTAAACTTAATTCATGGTAAAATAATACTAAAGATATTTTCATCATTCTTTGATTCAAATTTCAGCAACTTGAGTGCCTCAGGGTTATTCTAATTATTAGCATCAGTTATCAATGTAGAATTCCAAGGACATAGAAAGTATAGGAGAATGGACTGAATCTGAACTAATCATATGCAATATTCAGGGGGTTGATTATAGGGGTAAATTCCTAGTTCCTGAAGACTGTCTTTTCCTTACTCTTTTTTCAAAGTAGGATGCAAAATTTCTCTTCCCTTCCCTCTCAATTCTGGTTATTTGAGTTGTCTAGTTCTAAATTCTTTTTTTAAAAGCGTAAGATATTAATTTATTGGCTCCTACTTTCATTGTCATTCATTTATTTTTGGCAAAAATCTCTACTTTCTCCTACTGTTTTCATCTCAATGAAGTCTTTCCTCTGGTAAACATCAGTAAAATGTTATCATTTTCTTCTCTCTTTACTCATAAATTAGACAATCCATTCTCTTAATTAGGTTATTGCTCCCATGTGAATCCTTTATTTCTATCTTCATGATTCCAAGATGCTTTAAATAAAAGCCCAAACTTCAGATGTTATCTGGCTAGAATTATGTGTATAAAAAGGAATTTCATTTCTTTTAGCTCCATGTCTATGGATCCAATTCTCTCTCTCTCTCTCTCTCTCTCTCTCTCTCTCTCTCTCTCTCTCTCTCTCTCCATACATTCATTATATATATGTATACATATATTCATTTTAATAGTTTGACCTTTAGACTTTAATAGTTGGGGATTTTTAAAGTCTTTAAAAGAGTTCCAGTTTGCTTTTCATTTTTCTTTGCCAGTCATATTCCTTCACCTTCCCATGTCCATTAAAATAAGGAATTGATTTTAAAACCCTGAATTTATAAATCTGGTTAGAACTCTATATGATGTCTGTAGAGAAATATGGAAAGGCTTACACGAACTGATTCAAAATAAAGTAATCAGTTACAAGAGAACAAATATATATACAATGATTTTGTTGTTTATTTGTTTTCAGTTATACCTGACTCCTCAATGGCCCCTTTTGGGAGGTTTTCTTGGCAAAGATAATAGAGTAATTTGCTATTTCCTTCTCCAGTTCATTCTACAGATGGACATTGAGGCAAACATTTAAGTGACTTGCCCAGGATCACATAAGTTAATAAGAGTCTGAGGTTGGATTTGAACTCAAGTTTTCCTGACTTCAAGCTGGGAACTCTATCCACTGTACCACCTATCTGTCCCTACATAATGATTTTGTTGTTCATTCATTTCAGTCATGTTCAACTCTTTGTGACATTATTTGGGGTTTTCTTTGCAAAGATAATGTTGTGGTTTGCCATTCCTTCTCCAGCTCATTTTATTATAATGATTATAATAACATAAATGGAAAGAACTATCACAAGCAATTGAAAATGAATGTTGTAAAATTATAAAGAATAAATTTTGTCCTAAAAAAGAGATATTATAAGACACCTCTTGCTGATTATTTGCAAGGAGGGAAGGAGGGTCAGAAATGTGAAACATGGCATATCAAACTTAGTTCAATGTATTGATCAATTATGCTGAATTTTTTTCTCCTCTCTCTTTTTTTTAAACTCTGTAAAAAGAGACTATTTTCAGGGAATAGGAGGGAGAAAGATATAGGGGGAAATCTAGCTAAAGCAAAAACAGAAGATACTAATAAAATGTATCAATTTTTAAAACCCACATGAAGCCCAGTAATATATTCCTTTCAAAAATTCCATTGCTGCACCAGACTTAGGATATTATGGTAGAAACTTTATTTTGCAATTTGAGAATACATCATGCTCCTCAAATAGCAACTTCTTCCATCAAAAACCCATTGTCATGTGTATACAGTATAGAATGACTTTTTAAAGAAAGCCCTGGAAGGGCCATAACCTTTGGACTAGAACAAGCACCACAAACTATTTTAGAAGTACCCTCAGATGAGATGGTAAGGAGAAACAGAGACTCTAGGAGACCATGAGACTGCTACTGGGGTATAATGTCAGACCAGGAACTAGTTCCATTTCAACCAGATTGTTAATTAGGCCTTCTTCAGGAGGCACAGGTCTATGGGGACAATAGTTGTTTTAGAGCAGCAGCTCCTGTTCTCAAGACTCAAGACAAATAGCTGGAGTGTGTGTGTGAGTGTGTCTGTCTGTCTGTTTGTGTTTGTGTGTTTGTGTGTGTGTGTGTGTGTGTGTGTGTGTGTGTGTGTGTGTGAGAGAGAGAGAGAGAGAGAGAGAGAGAGAGAGAGAGAGAGAGAGAGAGAGAGAGAGAAAGAGTCCTTTCAAACTTCCAAACATATTCTGGCCCCAAGCTTATCCCCTGACTCATATTCTAGTCCTTTAAGCTCATAAACTACATGTTATCCTTGACACCTCTTCCCCTACCCATAGGGCAATCAATCTGTTGCCATGCTGTTATTTTTGCCTTTGTAACATCTCTCATATATGCCCCTTCTCTCCTCTAACACTGCTGTCACTTTGGGGCAGACCCCCATCATATGAAGCCTGGGCTATTGAAATATCTTATCAGTTAGTCCCCTTGCCCTCATCTCTCCCAAATCCAGTCCATTTTCCAATCAGATGACAAATTAATCTTCCTCAAAATCTGGTTGGGTTGGACCCTACTATCTCCTTATTCAATAAATTCTAGTGGCTCCATATCACTGCCAGAATCAAATCAATTCCAGAATCAAATCAAAGCCCTTCAACACTTGGCCCTTTCATCACTTTCCAGTCTTACACTCCATTCACAATTCCTTTGCCCCACCCTATGCATTCAGCAATTTAGTAATACTGGTTCCTAGCTGTTCTTTTAAATAACAAAGGACATTCTCCCAGGCAGTCCTCCATACCTGAAATGCTCTCCCTCCTCATCTCAACTCCTTGGTTTCTTGGATTCCTTCAAGTCCCAGCTCAAATCTTACCTTCTAGAGGAAGCCATTCCTCATCCTCTTCAATAGTTTTTTTGAGATGTTTTCCCTTTAAATATTATCTTTAACTTATCTGGACATGTAGCTTATTAGTACATAGTGGTTTGCATTTTGTCTTTCACATTAGATTGTGAACTCCTTGAGTAGGGGCTGTTTTTTACTTTTCTTTATATCTTAGCACAATTCTTGATATATTCATATTAATGAATGCTTGTTGACTGAGTCAGACACTGCTGTTGGGAAAGTCTGATTAACTTGGAAACACAAGGCTTCAAGGTAAGTATCATGTTCATGAAATAAGAGATTTTCTAGAAGGCAGTTGCCCTCCCTGAAGTAGAACACCCTACTTCTCCTAAGACTGGATCATACTGAGACTCTTAGGTCTAGGGCATAATTTCCTGACTGGGGCAGTCTCCTCTGGTTCATGTCCTCCACACAGTGCTCCCAAAGCCCTGAAGTACTTACCTCCATCAAGTTACAGTGACATGCATCACACTTCTATCTCAGTCTTCCCACCCTCATTGCTGCCACTTCAGACAAATGGGAATGTTTATGTAGCTGGGAAGATTATAATTCTTAGAAAATTCAAAAGTACAACTTCCATACCCCCAGGGTTGGGGTGAGGCAAAGACATTCTTAGGAAAGCAGGCCTCTGAGCTGGGGCTATGGCACTTTCCCTTTCCCTATTTTGTTATTCTTAGATTCCCTTTTTCCCTGGGCCAGTGACTGCAGGGAAACCATTTCTCAGCCTGCTCCTAATCCCCAGGAAGTCTGGTACCTGTGCTGATTCTCTGATCAAGAGAGAAGATTGCTTTGAGGTGTCCTCTGACTGTTGTCCACACTTAGGGAGTAACACAGCAGAGTTTCCTCCTCCACCCCTACAGCAAAGCAGAATTCCATCCTACCAAATGTATATGGCTCAGGTGGATAATCTTAGTAGATCTTATCCCTTAGTGGGAGCCTTATCCTCTTCTTCCCCACCCTAATCTTGCTGCCTGGCTCTACTCTAACAAAAGTTCCATCCTTGCTCTACCACCAGCTCCACCTGGCATTTTCCCTTAGTTTAGAAAGTCTAGTGAGTGCTATCAGGGCTCTTTAAAATATCTACCCTTAATCAAATCCCTGCTGTGGCCTCAAAAATTGGTTGTCTAGCATATAGTTCTGCATCCTGGCCTTTTCAGTTACATTCCCCAACAAAGGCCATGGCCCTTGAGGGTCAGAAGTGTTTGTTAAATTCTCTACTTTTATGACTTCTATGTTTTAGTTGGTGCTTGAAAAGACTCTAGGATGGGAAAGTGACAATGAAACAAAATGAAACGCACCAAGCCCTCTCTCTTCCTGGCATGATTCCCTAGGACTCTCTCTCTCTCTCTTTCCAACTATTGATTCTGAGGCAGAAGAGTAGTAAAGGTTAAGCAAAGGAGGTTAAGTGATTTCCTATGGGTAAACAGGCCAGGTTTTCAACTGTATCTGGAAAGTACCATCCAGCTTTTTTCAACAGTTTTGAAGATAGTCTTGCCTTGCTGCTCCCCAGTGCACATCTCTTTTTTCAGGCTACATGGCTTAAGGACAAAGGTCATCTTTGTCCTTCTATTATGATACAGATCAGACTTGTAATAATTACAACTGAAGAATTTTCCTAACCCTATGCTCCCTCCCCATTGATCCAACATGGCTCATTTATCTTCAAATATTATAAGATCTTTCTATCCTCCTGCTTCTCCTTTAGTCTTCTTATACCAATGTGGAGATTTTAACTTTTCAAAGTGCTTTCACATGTCTGCTATTATCTCACTTGGCAGCATGAACTAGAATTCAAATTGTATTTCAGCATTTACTAAGGAACACATTGCTGCGTTCCTAGCACTTTGCAGGTGTTGGGAAAGTCCAGGACAAAAGATACCTGACCAAAGCACTGCTATAATTAATTTTGTGTGGCTCATATAACCGTGACGCTCAGACACTTGATCCCTAAGACCTCCTGATGAAATTAAGTCATACCTGAATAGGATCTTGTGTCAATCTCATCGGCCCAATTCGCACTTCTGCAGTTGAAACCTGCTAAATAAAAGACAAAACACATGAGGTTTGTCGAGTATCAGATTGGACATGTTGAAAGTGTTCTGGAGAAAGGATCAAACATCCCATTATGAAAAAAGGTTGTGAATAAGACAAAGAATATTATCTTTAAAGTAAAGACAGGTCAAGTTTAAATTAACTGTGCATAGCCCTGACAAAAGATCTGTTTTCTTGTTGTGAGTGTCTGTATTTAGGGGGCAAATGACTTATTCCTGCCCATGTTTCCCATGAATAAATAACTCATTTTCATTTTATTTCCTTGGAAGAAACTAAGCAATCAAATGTTATCATAAAGCTCCCTGAATTCTGTCTGTCTTCTGTTTCTTAAAATTAAAAATACTAAATCTTTTAACTTTTTGTTTATTAGGAGATATCATTTGACGTGCTTTGGTTTCAATTACTCTGACAGGTCTTTGTTATTTTTTCATTTGTTTTATTTAAATGACTTTTTCCTGAAAAAAATTTCTTGAAAGTTTGGGGCAGAAGGCATTCTGAAGTGTACCCTGTGCAGATCCAATTCTGTATTCCCAACAGAGGGTCAGTTTTCATTACTATTGCTCTGAAAAGTTGGCAGCCAATGGAAAATTATACTGTACCCCCCCAATCATAGATAGGGTACTCAGAAGATAGCTGAACATATTAATGTTGGAGATACTGCAATAAATGCAAATAGTCAATTCTATGAGTTTTACTGAGACAAAAGCTGACTCTTCTTTATATAGTCCAGAAAATTTTCCTTGTTTGTGTTTCTCAGTATCTGTCCATCTTTCTCCACATATGAGCCAAATTCCCAATTCTAAATACAGTCAGCCATAGAGTATTACAAAACAAAACCATGAGTTTTCAATATGCCTTTTCTTCATGAATTATTTCCGCCACTCCTTCTCCCTTCTCCAAAGAGATCAGTAATTCCCATTGTGTTACAGAATGATGTCAGGTGCTTTAAACAATGAACAGGCCTCTCACCATAGCAGATGACTGACTGGGAAAAAGTCACTGTGCCCTGAAATTATTGCTCATCTGTGGCCAATTTCCACTCTGTGGTCTGTATCTCATAAGTATGAGGCCGTGCTCTCTCATTTTGGCAATCTCAACTGAGTGCCCATGAGCCACTCTAGTATCTGCATCAATCACCTCAAAAACAGAAACCAGAAGAAGGTTTGGGTCAGTGAACATGTCTTGAATCTCAACCAGAATAGGGTTGTGATTTTCAGAGAGGTGCACACTTGAACGTGTGTCCAACATAGCAAAATGGATGGGTGATTAAACTAGCCCTTTGATACTTATCCCATCTTGTTCTCTCTTGTTTTCATGCAGTGAAGGCGATATACAAAAGTACTACGTCTGGCTTCCTGAATATTCTTTTGAGCCATTAATGCTGATACCAGCATGCCTAGGGACCACAAACCCAAGAATAGCTCCAACCTGACAGAGACGTTAGATTTTCATGCGTCACTGGGCTACTTTGTTCCTCCCATTGCACATCCAAGGGAGTCATTGTCTAAAACTGGTACCCATTCTTTTGAAGGAGCTCAACACTCAGAATTTTGCTATGAAGTAAATAAAAAATGTGATGCTAATTTAGCACATATTGAATTGTTTGCTGAAAAAATTTGAATCTGGTATTTAGCTCTCTTTGTTGTTTCTCTTCCTGATTTATAGCACCCTCTTGCTTTCTCAGGTGACTTTCCCCTTTCCTCCAAATTGTTTCTTTTCTTTTCAGTCCTTCTGTTTGCTCCAACTAATCAAATTACCAGGACAACACCTCCCCCTTTCTCCCATAGGTCTAGTGAAAAGAAAAGTCAGAATAAAAATAATCTTTGTGGAAAAAGGTATACTTTAGTTTTTTAGAATTCTGGCACTAGCTTACTCAATAATAATAATAATAAATAACAGTAATAAATGGTAAAAGATAACAAAAATAGTACCAAATTACAGTAATAATAAATAAAAATAATAAAATGTATTCCTATTCTGCTTTATCTTTTCCAAGAGTTTCACATCTATTATCTGAAATGGAAGGAAGGGGGGATTTAAGGAAGGAGGAAATTCAGGATTCTTCTTCATGTACTGGGGGAATTGATAAATAAAGACTTAATCCTTAAAACACAATATATGCAACTCATCAGGAAACTGAAATCAGATCATGCTCTAAGAACTGGGTCCTCCCAGTCTTACCATCATATTCTCAAACACTTGAAAAAAGCTTTCTAGCCAAATAAATACTTCTACATTCTGTAGATCTGAAGAAACACAGTCTCATTCAGAGGAACTTAAAAAGTTTACTTATGGGCTACCACAATAGCAAGGAGAACATTCAAAGAAAAACATTATGCCAACCAGGACAAAAACTAGAAGGAAGCCATTAAACTCAAGTGTTTTTTGAACCTAAAAAAAGAAAGCACAAAACCCCTTTCTATGAACATAAAAATCTACCAATATTAAGTATGGCTGAAGCAAGTGAAACCTTGGGTAAATCATCAACTGGCTGGGGCTTACTATATTCAGTATCATTGTAGTACCACATCTGACTGATTACAATAGCTTTTGATATAGAATGTCAGAACTAGAAAAGACCGGAGAGGTTATCTAGTCTGATCCCCTTCTTTGACAAATGACGAAACTAAGGCCCCAGGAGGTGAAGTAAATTGAAGTCACACACCTAGTTGGCTGAGCTGGGATGAGAATATGACTCTCCTAACTGCCAGCGCAGTGCTCTTTCCTCTCCACTATTACTTGTTTTGAGTATTATTAATTTTATCACAATGTTTTTTCTTTAAGTGTGTTCCCTAAAAGAGTTGCTGCCAAGAATAAAAGTCATGGTATATGATTGTGATAGAATACTATTGCACCATCAGAAATGACCAGCAAGTTAATTAAAAAAACAAACATGAACCTATGCAAAACTATGAAGAGAGAAACAAGCAGAACCAAGAGAACATTATATACCAGAACAGAAATATTGTTTGAAGAATAACTTGTGTATGTCTCCCTCCAGAGAAAGAACTGATAAATAGAAACAAGCAAGATATAGTTTTATGTTTATACATATGTATTTTTTGTCAGATGATGTCTTCTCTAGTATAAGGTAGGGAGAGAGGGAGGGAGATGCCTAGAAACTTTAACGTAATAAATAAACAAATAAAAATATAAAGTTTAAAAAATATATCTCAAGAGGAATCTCAACATTCATTCTTCTGTTTTTGCTCCTCACTTTCCTATTCTCTCCCCTCTTTTCTTTTTGAGAATCTTGACTTTCTCTATCTTACCTGTTCCCTTAAGCCTCAAGGGCATCTGTATTTCTACATTTCTACCACAAATTCCCTCAAACTTTAATTAAAGTATTAAAATATCCAATATCTTGCAGTTATGGTTGAACCTTAGTTTTCTCTCTAGGTGCCTGTTCAAGGATTCAAAATCCCATCAATCAAGACAAATTAGGGTTAAGGGGAGATGTTTTCACTCTTAGAGTCAATTTTTTTCAGATGACAATTTTTTTCTGATTTTTAATAGAAATAAATGAAGAAATCCAACTTGATTTTACTTTACATTCTATTTTTCAGCAATATATCTATTACATTCATACTTATACAATGGAATATGTACATATGTATATGTATCATAATGAAGTGTCTTCTCAGTCCTTTACACTTAGTTCTCTGAAATATTGACACTGATAAATACCCCTTCCTTCTTGGTTCTCTCTTTTCCTTTGGTTTCTTCCCATAGTTTTTGCTCCTTTTACTTCCCTGACTACTTCTTTGTCTCCTTTCCTGGTTCCCTTTCTTCCCTTCAATTCCCTGAGAATATTTTCCAGATTTCCATCCTTAGGCCTTTCTATTCCCTCCTTCATCCTCTCTTCTTTAGGCCTTTCCTCCTTTTCTTTTTTGTTCAAATTATCTGTTAAAGATTATGGCGATTCCTGAAAAGCAGGCTGGTGTGTGAGGGAGACAAATAGGTCAAGCAGCTGTCTACAGCTGTTAGAAACTAATTTATGGGCTACCTAAAAGGGGTCAGTTACTTCTTTAACCTGTTTGGCATGGCAGTAGTGAATTATGACTTCAAAATGTGTTTGTGACAATGTGTGGAATGTGACTGAATACGTGGAGTAAAATGAGGGGCCTCTATGTGATAGAGAAGTTTTTGAGCAAGAAAAGAGGAATTATGATATGGGGATGGGCAAAGATTTATTTGAGGGCCTATAAGACTGAAAGTGGAACTTGTATGGCAGTTGGAGATATGGGAGTCCCCAGAATAGAGTGCTTCTAACTAGATTTATGGGGACCCAGAAAGTGTGGACATTGGCCCTGATGGAGTCTGGCACAGAGTGATAGTGGTTCAAGCTTTTTGAAATGATATGCAGCTTAGGAATGGTTGCCCTCCCAGTATTTAAGGCAACTTGTGGTAAAGTGAATAGAGTGCTAGGCTTGGAGTTAGAAAGGCTCGAGTTCTGATCCAGCCTCAGACAGTTACTAGCTGAGTGACTGGGTAAGTCTCTTAACTACTGTTTGCCCCAGTTTCCTTACCTGTAAAATGGGAATAATAATAGCACTTGTTGTGGGGATTAAATGAGATCATATTTGTAGAGTGCTTAGCACAGTGCCTGGCTTATAAATTCTTGTTGTTGTTCAGTTGTTTCAGTCATGTCCAACTTGTCATGATCCCATTTTGGAGGGTTTTCTTGGCAAAGACACTTGAGTTGTTTGCCATCTCCTTCTCCAGCTTATTTTACAGATGAGGAACCGAAATGGGGTTAAGTGATGTCCAGAGTTACATGACTATCTGAGGCCATATTTGATTTCAGGAGGACTAGTTTCTTGATTTGAATCCCAACACTCTATCCTCTGACCCACCCAGCTGCTCTCTGGCACATAATAGGTCTTTATGAATACGTGTTTCCTTCCTTCCTTTCAAGCAGCTATGGCAACATTTGGAAAGCAGTGAGGACACGAACGTGTGCAGTAGATATAAATTCATTTATTCAATCAGCAAGTATTTATTAAGCTAGGTGCATGGATGTAGGTATGTATGAGAGGTGATTAATAAAGAGCTTGTGAATTGGTTTTTTAGCTGTGGTATTGTTCGTTGGTTTCTGTCTGGTGGCTGTTCCAAACAATTAAAAGCAGAGGCAGTAAAAAGAGCTGGGACAGAAGAACTTCAACCACATTGACTTAAAAGGAAAGTCAAATGGGGAAGCTGTTTCCCCTCCAAATGTCCTTCTTTCTCGCACGATACATTCAAAAATGTTTTCCATTTGATCTACTGCCACATGCAAAGGGAGCTCAGTCTGATATGAGGCATGCATTACAATGGAAGAAAAAAAGAATTACTCTTAAATGAAGTCCATGAAGCAACAAATTCATGAATGAGGGTAAGGATAGAAGGGAGTTACATAAGAAAGCTCTTCTAGTGAAAAGAGATCATTGATTTTTGTTTGAGCATAAAGATCAAGGGCAAAAAAAGAAAAAGAAAATCTAGTTTTTAATCATAATGCATATTATGTCTTCTTGTGTGACTTGTACCACTGAGAAGAGAAAAGGCCAAACTGGACCTTCACTAAGCTGGTCACCTCAAACTTGAGGGCATGGAACTGTGAAAAGAAGTTACTCTGAGAGACATATATATGTTTGATACCTAACTTAACCTCTGATACTATAATGTGTTTGCTAAAAGCCTCTGGGAAGGTAGTATGATTTACTAGTAAGAAGTATTAGTCCAAGTACCTTGCTATAATGGCAGCGTGCAGAAGACCTTGATTTCATCCTAGTTCTCTCCCTAACTAGCTATGTGACTCTTGGCAAATCATTTAACTGTTCTGGGTCTCAATTTCCCTATATATAAGATAGCTTTTTGCAATTGTTATCTCTTTGTTTTCCGTCTCTCTGTCTGTACCTTTGTCCTGTCAGTTGTTCCCAATACCAATGATTTTAAAATTATTCAAATTGATCCAGGACCCAGATACAATCTTCTTATAGGAATAAGAAAATAGTACATGGGTGGTGAGAGCTCATAGCCTCAGTTTCTTCTTCTGAAAAATGGAGACAACACCTGTAGGTCATGATGAGGATCAAATGAGATATCATATGTAAAATTATTTAAAATTTTAAAGCACTAGAGAAAAGTCAACTATGATCGTTGGCATTACTTTGTAAAATCCAGTTCAATAAATGTTGGTTAAATACCTACTACAGGTAGCATCCCATGCTAGACCCTGGGGATACAAAGATGACAATAGCATAATCCTGCTCTCACTGTTTTCAAAAGAAAGAAGGCATTATGGGGTGGTTAGTAGGGTTGCGGGTAGGAAAAATACATGCCAAAGCAATAACCAAGACTATTGGATATTTGAAAGAACTGCATTATTGCATCTACTTTTTCCAAAGAAAAACAACATGAAAATCAAAGTCAACAGAAGACTATCACATTCCAAATGATAGTGAATTCATAAGAGGTGATTTAATACAATATGCATAGTGTAGGTCAAATCCAACATAGGACTGATTTGGGATAGGCTCGTGACACACAGTTATTTCATCTCATTGCTGCATTTATATCTGAATCATCTAAGCTCAATGTTAAACAAACTTCTTGTGTAGACGTTTATAAGTATCAAAATATCTCCCATATTTCTTAACGTTATTCATTTTAATTACAAGAAAATAAATTGGCTTTAAAAATATTCAATTTTAAAGAAATTAATTGAAATATGGAGAATGATTTTCAACAATGAAATTTAAATTAAATTTTTATTTTTCTAATTTTTAAGTGAGATCATTTCTTTATAAATTGTATGAGGAAGAAATCCATTGGATCAGCTGGAATAGTACAAATTAAGCCAATAGAGACAGTAGCAGAAATGCACACACAAATACACACAAAGTAAAAAGCACAATTCCAGAAAACATGACTACCATATGTGCCACTGAGATTTATAATTACTATTCTTATTGAAGAAGAAAGATCACTGGGTTTGCCTTGATAGAATGCTTTAGCTGTCAATAACAAAATGCCAAAGCTAAACAAACTTAAAATATATATGCATAATACATTGGCAGGACAAGAATTTTTCTGCAGAGAAAATTTGATGCTTTTAAATAAGCAAAAATAATTTCCCAAACCCTGACTACAACATCAGAAAGATTGCTTATATCAAATGAAGCTTCTTACAGTATAAAAAAACCTCATTTGACAGGAGAAAGAAATCACTGTTGGTGAATCATCAATCAAGCAGCTTTAAAAAGTTTCTCTTGCAGAGATTATGGTAGAAAGGGAAAATGTCCATTTGTCTGAAGACCTTTGTGAACAATTAATTGAGAAACTAAAATCTTCCTATTTTACTTTGTATTTGGATAAAACAACAAATGTAGCTAAAGATTTGATTGTATATATATATATATATATATACATATATATATATATAGTGTTGTTGAAACTGAGGTTAAGGAAGACTTATTACTCTGCACATCTAATATAAGTCTCATAAAATAAAAAGGTTAACATTATTAGCGATAGAGTTTTAAAACTGAAAATGATTGAAAGTGAGATAATTGTATTGGACTCTGACACTGATGGAGCTCAGTGTCAGGATAAAATATGTTTCTGTGAGCACTAGATAAATGTGTCCTTTCATACAACTTGGACATATCGTATGCTTGTTTCATAGCAAGTTTTTAGAAAAAAAAAGTCATTACTATAGAACTACATAAAGCAATGATGGGAAACCTTTTAGAGACCTCCTGCCACGCACTGCCCCCTCCCACCCCAGAATAAGTGCTGCTCCACCCACCAACCCCACTTACTCTAGAAGGAGGAGGGAGGAAGCACTCCTACTGGGCTGCTGGGCAGAGGGACAGGTGAAGTGAGGAATGTCCTCAGGTGTAATGGAGAGGGGGAAGGGAGCAGCTGGCTGGAGTCCCTCTGCCTTTTTAGTAACAAATTCTGATGGGAGTGCCCACAGAGAGGGCTCTGCATGTCCTCTCTGGCATGCATGCCATTGGTTCGCCAGCATGGACATAGAGTTTTGCAAGCATAATTAGTTTTATTAGTAAAGCAGTCCATTAAAAAGAAGGCTGTTTTCCAGACTTGTACGAAAATATTCATAGCTGCACTTTTTGTGGTGGCAACAAATTGGAAAAGGAGGGTATGTCCTTCAATTGGGGAATGGCTGAACAAACTGTGGTATATGCGGGTGATGGAATACTATTGTGCTAAAAGGAATAATAAACTGGAGAAGTTCCAGGCGAACTGGAGAGACCTCCGGGAACTGATGCAGAGCGAAAGGAGCAGAGCCAGAAGAACTCTATACACAGAGACTGATATACTGTGGTAAAATTGAATGTAATGGACCTCTGTACCAGCAGCAATACAATGACCCAGGACAATTCTGAGGGATTTATGGTAAAGACGCTACCCACATTCAGAGGAAGGACTGCAGAAGAGGAAACATATAAGAAAAACAACTGCTTGAACGCATGGGTCAGGGTGGACATGACTGAGGGTGTAGACTCGAAACTACCACACCAATGCAACTACCAACAATTTGGAAATTGGTCTTGTTCAAGGACACATGACAAAACTAGTGGAAACGCGCATCGGCTAAGGTTGAGGGGGGTGCGGGGGGGTGGGTTGAAGGGGAAAGGTGGAGCATGAATCATGTAACCATGTTAAAAATGAATATTAATAAATGTTAAAAAAAAAACCCAAAAAAAAAGAAGGCTGTTTTCAAAGTTGTGTCTATATGAGGGAACAGGGCACTTCTAATTTATTATGAAAATATTCTGGAAAGAAAGAAAAAAGAAGCCATTCTGGATTTCTTGTGCCAAAGTACTTCAAAGAATATCTTGACCTCACTAAATTGCCATTTTTCTCAGTGATGGTAATGAATATAAAGCAAATTCAATCAACAAATATCTATTAAGCACCTACTGTGTGTCAGGCAATGGGCTAAGTGATGGGGCTATGTAATGAGAAAAAAAAAAAGACAATAGCTACCCTTAAGAAACTTACAATCCAATGGGGAAGATAATGCCCAAAAAGTAGCTGAAAAGGAACATAGAGTGCGAGAAGTTACTTGGTGTGGAGGAAATGAAGTCCAAAGATGCACAGCCACTCAGAAGTTCAAAGGAAAGGAGGAGAGATGGGTAGGGAGAAAATCACTTCTGCCTGGGAGACCAAGCAAGTTTCATTGAAGAGGTTTGACAGAATCTGAGTCTTTCAAAAGTGGACTTCGCTAAGTAAGATGTGAAGAATTTAAAAGAATGAAAACATCTTTGGTAGCTTGCCACTACCTGAATGAAGTAGAGAAATGGTATGCCAGATAAAAGCTTCTGAGACAGAAGACTTGGGTTCAGGTTCCCCATAGAAGTGACTCTCAACAAGTCATTTTAACTCCCCATGATCCAAATAATTATCTGAGAGAATTTCCTTGCTGAGAAATCAAATATTTGGTCCCAAAGATGGGGGTGGGTGGGTGGGAAAGAGCAGTAATTTCTTATTCTTCCATTTAAGAACCTCTATAGAACATATATTTCTAGTCTTCTCTTGTAGCTACTTTTATGTACTGCACTCCACCACAACTGACTGCTCTTTCCCCTATTTTTTGTCCTTCTCTCTCCTGTTTCCTTTCTTTCTCCTCTGTTCTGAGTTGATCTTGATTCAGATCTTTCCCTGGCTATGACTAGGTACATTTCCTTTTATTGACTGCTGAATGGCTTATTTTGTTTCACTATTAAACTTAACCAAGACACTTATCAGTCATTTAGCAGTCAATAAAAGGAAATGTATTTAGCTACACAAGAGGATATTCAGCAGGGTTAGACATTGAGGACACCTTGAGCTAATTGAGTTGAGTGAAATTCCCATATTGTGTTATTCATTGTGATATACCAGCCAAACCTCCTAGAGTGCCCCTCAAGCCTACCTCAGGTCTTTCTGGCTACTTTAGGGTCATATGATGCAAAAGTAAGGTCCTGAATTTACTTTTAGCCCTCTGAGTCAATCAAGTCTCAAGGAATATCTCAATATGTTTTAAGGGAAAACTAGTTTAACTTGCATGGGAGGTGGCATGGATTAAAATATTGTTCCTACCACAATCCCCATGTCTAGGATAGGTCCTCAGCCATCCTTTCTTGTTGAAATTCATCCTTTCCCTTCTTTTCCCTAGGCATTCCTAGCATTCCACCACTCAAATACTAAAAATGGTGTCTCCTTCCAAATGCCTCATAAAACTTTCCTTATACTTACTACATTCTCCCTATATTATAGTTATGGTATTTATATGCATGCCTTTTCTCCCTTATCAAACTATCAGCTCCTTGAGAACAGAGCATGTGCCACATCTAGCTTTGTATACCACAAACCTGATATAATAATGTGCCCCAAGACAGGTTTCAGGTTGTTACTATATCATTGTTGTGTTTAAATTAAAATGAAGTTTGTTCTAGTCATGGGGAATGACCTACACAAATGTAAACATCAAAGCATGATGTGGGAATGACTTTCAATCTATGAGTCTATAGCAGTGATTCCCAAAGTTGGCGCTACCACCCCCTGGTGGGTGCTGCAGCGATCCAGGAAGGTGGTGATGGCCACAGGTGCATTTATCTTTCCTATTAATTGCTATTAAAATTAAAAAAAATTAATTTCCAGGGGTGCTAAGTAATATTTTTTTACTGGAAAGGGGGCGGTAGGCAAAAAAGTTTGGGAACCACTGGTCTATAGTAATAAAGACTTCTATTTATGTAGCACTGGAGGTTCACAAAACTCTTAGATTTGCAAACTTAACAGCTTGCAAAACTCTTTACATACAAGGATCTCATTTGATCTTCTCAAAAACCAACCCTTGGAAATAGAGGCTATTGTTGGCCTCATTTTACAATAGAGGAAACTGAAGATCAGAAAGATTAAGTACGAGATTTATGGATGGTCACACGACTATTGTTTCAATGGTAAAATTCAAACCCAGATCTTTTCTGGATAAATTAAAAGTTCTTTCCACTAAATTGTACACTTTCCTATGTGTAATGAAAATTACTGAAAAATCTGACCCTTCATAAATGAATCCATCCAGCAAAAAAATTCATCTTGAAAAGTGAGATTATAAATGTGATATGGTTATAAATGTGGAGCCTTGTGCCAGATCCTAAAAGTCTGATAAAAGGTCTGATCTAGAAAAGCAGGAATTTTAAAACTATGGTTAAAGCTAGATATTCTTCAACTATATTCTGCTCTTTTGTTAGGGATCTTTTATTTTTTGAGTGGAATAACAAATCTGAAGTAAATGGGGATCATCTAAATGACTGGATGGTTCAGGTTGCCCACATCTAATACATACTACCCTATGATCTTGAGGTAAAGTGAAGGGGCTGGATTAAATGGCTTCTAAGATTCCTGTCACTCTACATCTAATAAATCTTATGACTCTAAAAGGACCATTAAGGACATAAGTCCAGGAAAACAATAGCCAAAATTTGACTATTCAAGCTGACTCTCCAACTTTTGGATAAATCATAATATACTGTTGCTTTTCCACTCAATCTGGCTACCTATCTTTTGGCTCTTTCCTTTCTCCTCAATATCATCTTGTGATATTGAGAAAATAAAGGGAGAAAAGTCAAGAGGAAAGAGATGAAATGCTAATCAATCAATTTGCTGCTCTAACAGCAGCTCTGGTAATTGAATTCATAGGACAAGAAAAAGGAAACTATCTGTTAAAATGAGTTTTAGGGATTGCCTGTAGATTTCAGTTATCCATGGTGTTTCCCTTTACCATTACTACGGATGATTAAGAGTCAACTTTGGAACAAACAACTAAATGTGGTCACTCTGTGGCCTTGGGAGCACCTCAAATAAAGTCCTCGGGGATGCTAACACAATTTCTTGGATTTTCTGCCTAAGTCTCTCACCACAGAATTCAATCATTCATGTTCTTCTGATTCTAGTGTTTTAGGATGAGTAAGTGATAAAAGAGAAGAACCTTCAGCCATATTAATTTTCACTTTGGCAGCTGCCAATGATTCCACGGTTGATGTCATTATCAGAAAGTAACTCATTAATTAGTTTCTGAGTCTGAAAAGTTGCTTCAGATGTTTATAGACCTTAAAAGGTGACCCCCATTATTTTGCTTATGAAGAAACAGGCCGAAAGGGATGAAATGATTTATCCAGTGTCAGAGAGGTCACAGAGTTGGCTTTGAACAAAGATCTTTCCACTACACCACAACATTCCACTTTCCATTCTTATTAGTTCTTCCAGGGGTAGAGTATGGAATCATTTTAAGGGAGAATAAATTCGCAAGAAATTTTAAATACCAGCAAAAACATCCATTTACTTTTGCATCCTTCTTGCTCAAAACAAAAACAAAAGACATTTTCAAAATGATAACCCCCCTCCCCCGCCAAAGGGAAACTTGAGGGGGAAAGCCTACAAAATGGTAATGAGAGTTCCATGTGAGTATAGATTATTTCATTCTTTGTATTTGCATATCCAAATCTTGTACACAGAACCTAGCATTTAACAGATGGATCATAAACACTGACTGGTTGATTGGACATTCTAGAAGCTGCAAATATAATGATATCAAATGGGAGGAAAAGCAGAAGAAATCCACCCAAGTCACAAGAAAGCTTTTCCATGCTCCTAGCCCACCACCAAACATTTTCATCATTATCTGTCCTTCTTAAGTTAAATGTGGGCTAAAATGAATAGTTGATCTACAAAGATCTACCTACCACCATGGGTGAATTAAAGGCTACAAAATGTTCTCTGGTCAGACAAAGCAGTGCAAAATGAAAGTGTATCCATTTCCCATCCCCATTCCCAAATCAAGCAATCAATCATTTAGCATTTATTGAGCCCCTACACTTCTTAATAAAAATCTACCTCCTTCCTCTGAAGCTCTAGGCACCAATTAACCTTGTTCACTGAAAGGCAGTGTAGTCCAATAATCTGAAACCAAATAGAGAAATGAGAAGCTCAGAGTTCTCTGAGGTACCAGGAGAAAAAAATGGCTTCATGTCTCTGAGACTCAGGTTTCTTATTTATAAAGTGCTGATCTTCATCCTGGACTCCAAACCCACAGGGGTATTTATTATGTGGATTGCTATTCAAGTGCTAAGTAGTATTAGTCAATTTAAACTCCTAAGATCACTGACTAGAAATAAATCACTGTTAGAAGATGCTAAGCAACTATCATATTTTCCTGCTGTACTTTCTAGGGGTAGCATGAATAATGAAATTAATATTCGATGGACTTTGAGATCTTCATGGGAAAAATCTTGTTTGCTATCCTATTTTCAATGCTAATAAGAAAATGCTCAGATAAGCCCAAGCTCCATACAACAAGAATTTTGTTTTGTTTTTGTTTTTTTTATAAGTAATTAGAAATGCCTGTAATTATTTTTATTTGTGAAGTTAAAAGGTTGAATTTGCTTAAAAGGAGGCTGAAACAAGAATTACAAAGATTTAAGAATACATTTCTTGAGTTGTCATTCAAGAAGGGTGTGATTTATGGGTGTGTGATGATGGGTATGAATTAAAACTTCTGCAAAAAAAACCCTTCTATTTCCTTGACACTTCATAATTTACTAGAGGACTATATAAAAACTTCAATTCAATTCAACAAGAATCTATTAAGGATCTATTATTTTCCCATCACTGATAAGGTCATTTAGTGATACAAGAACAAAGGAAAGCAGAGACTGGACTCTAGGAGTCTATCTTCTACTGGGGGTGGGGTAAATAATTGTCTATATATAGAAGGGATTTTGTCTAAGGCAGGAGACAAGATATATGCCTATCTTATGATATTTATTTCATTTACTAAAAATATATGATAATTTTTATAGACATAGAAACTAAAACTAGAAAAGACCTTAGAGATAATCTACCTCAACCTCCAAAATTGTATAGCTTAAGAAACTACCTAGAGGGGCAGCTGGGTAGCTCAGTGGATTGAGAGCCAGTCCTAGAGATGGGAGGTCCTAAGTTCAAATCTGGTCTCAGACACTTCCCAGCTGTGTGACCCTGGGCAAGTCACTTGACCCCCATTGCCTACCCTTACTATTCTTCTGCCTTGGAGCCGATACAGAGTATTGACTCCAAGACGGAAGGTAAGGGTTTAAAAAAAAAAAGAAAGAAAGAAACTACCTAGAGAATTCCTGAAATCATGACTAAGATTATGCATCTGATTAATATCTAGTTCTAGAAGGTAAAGAAGTAGTATTCTTTTCATTGTTTTACTATAAACAGGTCTTGGCATTTAACTTGTAGGTTCTTTGTTGTTAGTGACGTTAAAAAAAACTCTAGATCTAAGTAAATATGATTATGATCAAACCCGAATTTAACAGCATTAATCTTCCAATTCCAAATTTTAAGTTAAATTGAAGGAGCTCTTAGAATATTATTAGCAGTCTATGAGATCACATATTTGAATATTTTAAAGGAAAAAATACTTCAAGAGTCTACAACTCAGATTTCTCACCTTTAAAGAACTTCTAGGAATGCTAGAAAGGCAATGTGGATAGAGTTGATCAGTTGGTTTTTAGTTATGCCTAAATTCTTCATGATCCTATCTGGTTTTTTCTTGGTAAAGATATTGGAGTGGTTTGCCATTTTCTTCTCCAGTTCACTTTACAGATGAGTACATTGAGGCAAACAGGGTTAAGTGACTTGCCTAGGGTCATCTAACTAGTAAGTATCTGGGACCAAATTTGGACTCGGGAAGATGAAGCCTGAATCCACTTGACTGGCTATCCCAAGTCAAAAAGACTTGGGTTCTAATTCTGATTTTTCTTAATTTACTAGTGTGCAGGTATAGGCAATGAGTCTGGGAAAGCTCTGAAGGGTTTCCCAGAGGGAGGAGGGAGAAGGACGAAGGGAGAAGGGAGAGGGAAAAACACAGCAGGAGAAGAAATTTTATCCCTTCATGGTTGCAAAAAATACTGTAGGAGTAAAAAATGAATGAAATACTCCAGATAATTTTAAATTAAAGGATTTAATAACAAAAGTGAGAGGGAAAGGGATTCCTACAGTTAAGTGAGCAGAGCACAGAGCCAGAGACCCACACATGCCACACTATAACCAAAGCAAAGCTCAAACTCCCAAAAAAGAGCTCCATAGTATGTGTCTCAGCCAAATTTATCTCCTAAGCCCCTGTATGTCAAATGAGGATGTATGGATGCTGGGAATTTAGCTCAGGTGTGGCAAATTTTCCACCTGCACACTAGTTATATGCAAATCAATTTATCCTCTCTGACCCTCATTTTCTCCATCCATAAAATAAAGATGATAATACTAGTAGTAGTACCTCACAGAACTGCTATAAGGATAAAACAATACAATATATGTAAAGGACTCTTTAAACTTTAAAACTGAATCAGGCTGAAAATAAGCCTGTTTTTATACCACTGTCATGACTTAGAACTCTTAAATGAATCATCCCTATTTTGAAAGCTGAATAAACACCATTTTTTATTATCTTACTTTATAATTGAAAAAGATTCTCTTCTGTCTTGGGACATAAAATCTGTTTGAAGAATTTTTAGATTTGGAAGTGATCTTAGATCTCATTTAGTACAACTTCCCACTCAGCAAGGGATCCTTTCTAAGACATCCCTGACAGATGGTCTTTTAGCATCTATATCAGAATCTTCACTGAAAGGGAACTCACTGCCACATGGGGCAGTCTATTCCACTACTGGGCAGCACTATTCACCGGAAAGTTCTTCTGCTTCTTTACATCAGGAACACAGTTTCCAAAACACTCATGAAAAAAAGACTGAAATGCCCTTTCCTACTCTCATGATCCTACGTCCTAGCCTATGCAGCCTTTTATTTGTCTGAGATGATCAATGTTACATGACTTGAAACTCCTCCACTTCTTTCCTCTACACTATAAACTTTTTTATTTTTCTTCACCTAGACTTTTCTCATTCTTTCCTATCTCAGAGGAGAGAGGGTTCTTCAGTTGCAAAGCTAACCTCTCCACCTGTGCCTTTGATTTCATTCCCTCTCCTCCTTGAGGACCTTTAGGTGAAGCATTCAGAAATGCTAACCAATTCATTCTTTGAACTGTCTCCTTTCCTTGTTTCTATGATATTGTAGTCTTTAAGTTGTTTTCCTCCCTCAGGCCTAGCCACCATGCTTTTCTTACTGCAATCCAAGATTACACTAGCTTTCCTTATTGCCATATTAACAACATTGATTCAGACGCAGCCTACAAATCCACTAAAACCTTCAGATGTTTGTTTGTTTTCCAACTCAATCTCACCATGCCTCCTCCATCTTGCTCTTTTGAAACTGATTTTTTAAAACCCGAATGAAAGATTTTTTGTTAACCTCTATTAAGTTCTACCATATTAAATTCCGTTTCTCCTTGTTGTTGAGAAGCAGATCTAGAATAGATTTTTCCCAGGTTGGTTTTTCCACATTTGGAGTGATGGTTTCATCATTATGACATCATTATAACAAGTTAAAAATCATTAGCCAAAGCTAAGAAGAAAGAGTGAGAGTTCCAGCAGATGTCTAGACAATGGAGCTCCCTCATTCTCCTTCCCAATTTCTACTCTATGATGTTTCTATGCCAGGCTTTCAATCTGTTTCCCAAAGTTCACATCTATTTCTTCTTTCTGTCCAGATGATCTATGTCTAATCTGTGAGTGAGAATATTGCTTCTGTTTCTACGTATCTGCTTTCCACTATGCTTTTCCCTTTAGATTCTTGGCCATCCCACAATTAACTGAAAAAGAATATGAGATTCCCATTATGCTTATTGTTTGATGTTCACTAAAAGCATTTGATTCAGTAGAACAAAATGCTAGAACTACTTTAACAGCAAAGTTATCTTCCAACCATATAGTAAAATAATTTAGGATTCTTTGGAATATGTAACAGCAGACATAACCCTGTTCAAAAGTATTTGCCACCTAGAAGAGAGTCCAGATTAAGGAAGGAGTCTCATGAGATCCTCAGAAGTTCTTATTTTCATACGACATTATGCTGATTGCATCAAGTCCTAAGAGATTTTCAGAGACTCAAAAAAGCCTTGAAATCATTCAAAGTAGCTTGACCTGTCCATTTAGACAGCAAAGGCTAAATAGATGAAGAATATCTTCTGTTCAAATTTCAACATGAATTTGGATGGGCACTCTATAGAACTTGTTTAAAAGAAAGTATATCTTGGACAAACACTACAAATGGACAATGAATTGGGATTAGAATTAAAAAGGAGATTGGGTAGGATTGCTGTCAAGAAACTGCCAAACTTTTTTCTAGACCCCAAGCTTTCCTGTTAAGGCCAAGGCTATAATACTAATACTAAGAGCATATCATTATATGCAATGAGAGTTAAAATATCAGTGCCTCAAAAAAACAATAGAAAAACATCTTATGGAGGGCAAGGAAGCTCGTTATGGATACTACTAGCATAGTAGTAACTTAACACATAAGCAATCAGGAAGTCTGAAGAAAAACAGAAGGTAGGGATACCATTGCATGATAAGAGAAAATGGGTTCTGATCATGTGGCAAGAGAGATGACAGATGGATAGCTAGAGTCCTTCACTGGTACCTTCATGATAGTGAGAGAAATCAAGAGAGGCCTCTGTTAAACTGAGGGGTTACTCTGGGCTGAGAGGTTACCCTATTACACCGGGTGGACTCCCCATGTCCTCACTTTTACTAGAGTATAGACAAGCATCACACATGGGTAGGTTGCAATCTGTATTGTTAGAGGGAACCCTAAAATTGATGAGATCACAGAGTATTTTAGTACTCTGTTGTTCAGTTATTTTCAGTGATTAAAACTCTTCTTAACTGTATTTGGGTTTTTCTTGCCAAAGATACTGGAGTGGTTTGCCATTTCCTTCTCCAGCTCATTTGACAGATGAAGAAAGTGAAGCAAACAGGTTTAAGTGACTTGCCTAGGGTCACACAACTAGTGTCACACCATATCTGAACTTAAGAAAATGAGTCTTTCTGACTCTAGGCCTGGGATTCTGTCTCTTGTGCCACCTAGGTGCTTGGGAGCACTCAAGTATTCCCCTTCAAAAACTCTAATATTGCAGCCAATTGGAACTAATAGGTCTACTCATCAGAACTGATATTTGATTTTTTTCCCCACTTTTAGAAATTTATTTTGAAGCAGTACAGTAAATGTGTGAGACATCTTTGTAAATCTGCATCAGGATTTTAGTAAGATAAAGAGAAATTTGTTCATTACTTCAGAGAGACATGCCATAATAGGCTAATTGGATGATTGGCAGAGCTCTTATGCTTTTAAATCTAATTTAGATTTAAATCATTTAGGTTGACTTAGGCTTGGGATCTGGCTTCTTGTCTTTTGGTTGCTGTAAGCTATTTAGTTTGGGTAAATAAGACATCTTGTGGAATAAGAATGATATGATTACAACAGCCTTGGAAAATACTTCATTTAACCACTGTTACCTTATTGATCATTGGTATCTAGAATATTGCATGGCTTCTCAGACAAGTTCCTATCAGTTAAAATGGCTCTCTCTTTTCCCTTAGCCAGACAACAGCTAACATTCAAAGCATGGACTTTTTGCCCCTGCAAAAGTGGGAGTTGCAGCTATCTCTGGGATTCACTTCCTCTTTATATGGATATTTCAGAATTCCTGGCTTCCTCCAATGTTCAGCTCAAGTGCTACCTGTTACATGAAGCTTTCACTGATCCCCTAGTAATCATCAGTGCTCTGCCCTGCCTTGATTTTCCTTGTGTTTATTTGTGGCATAATTGTTGGGAAAACTGGAGAGCAGCCTGGCAGAAATGAGATTTTTTATACCCTTTACCAAAATAAGATAAAATTCGATACATGACTAAGGCATAAGCAAATCTGAAGAACAAGAACCATATTACCTAACAAATTTATGGATAGGAGAATTTATGAACAAGAGATAGAAAGCATTGTGAAGTGTAAAACAGATGATTTTGAATACATTAAATTGAAAAGTTTTTAGACAAATAGAATTAGTATTTTCAAGATTAGAAGAAAAGCAGTAAATGGGAGAAATGTTATAGATAGCTTCTCAGATAAAGGTTTCATATCTAAAATACATAGAGAACTCTGTCAAATTTATAAGAATGTGAGCTTTTCCCCAACTAATAAATGATCAACAGATATGAAGAGAATTTTGGATGAAGGGGAAAAAAGCTATATATAACCATATGAAAAATAAATCACAACTGATTAGAGAAACGCATACAACTCAGAGATATCATCTCACATCTATCAAATTGGTTAAAATGAAAAAAGGGCAAAATGGCAAATATTGGAGGGGATGTGGAAACACGGAGTCACTGAATTGGTGGCATCGTGAACTGTGATCTAATCATTTTGGAGAATAATCTGGAATTATATTCAAAGACCTATAAAACTGGTTATACTTTTTGATTCAGCAATACTATAGTTAAGTTTATAGCCTAAGGTGATTAGGGTAAAAGGAAAAGAACCTATATGTTCTAAAATATTTATAGCAGCTCTCTTTGTGGTGGCAAAGAACTGGAAATTGAGGGGGTGCCCCTCAATCAACTGGGGAATGGCTGAACAAGTTATGACATATGATTGTAATGAAGTCATGATTGTAAAGAAATAATGAGCAGATTAAAAAAAACAATGAAAGACCTACATGGAATTATGAAGAGTAAAACATGTAGAATCAAGAGAACATTATATACAGCCACAGAAATATTGTTTGAAGAATGACTTATGCATGTCCACCTCCAGAGAAAGAACTGATAAATAGAAACAAGCAAGACCATTATATATATATGTATATATATATATGCATACACACACACATATACATACATTGCTTTTGTCAAATGATGCCTTCTCTAATTGAGGGAAGAGAGAGACAGGGAATTATGTGGGAAATTTAGTGTAACAAATTAACTAATTTTAAAAAATCATTCATTTTCACATTTTGCATGTTTCTTTATAAGTGTGTCTAATATAAGTGCTTGGTAAATTCTTGTTGAACTGGATTAAACTGAACTCAATGGAATCCTAGTTACTCTCTTATGAATACACCCTAGTTTGTCCTTTAAAATATTCTGCAACAGCAATTTCTACTCACTTTGCAGACTCTTCTTTCATGTTTTCAAGAGAAAAAAGAAATTTGTGCAAAGTGGAAATAGTTTTAGAGGCAGCTATTCTGTGTTCTTCTGTCTACTCCAAAGCTGCTGCTATCACTCAGCTGAGTTCCAAAGAGGCAATATGCTGGTAATTAGAGAAAGAGAGAAGATTGGGGTTTTCTCCAATGGTTATGAGTCACCCAAAAAGTTGATATTCCCAATATCTTCCCCAGAATGGAGCCTTCATTCTGAGGAATCTGCCTCCAAGAAGCAGAAAGGAGAAGGGAGATTCTCCCAATCTATCTTCATTCCATAAGAAGGATACCTCCCAAATCTAGCTCCTTTAGGAGCCACACCTAAGAATACAATAACTTGGATAAGAGCATGAGCACCAGACTGCTGGGCTATCTAAGGAAGGTGAGGAGGAGACTGAAATGGGGAAAGAATGTGATGGAGAAAGAAAGCTTCCCATTTCTTCCCTGGACTTGCTAGGCAATCAAGTATAGCCTTTTTATATGACACAGGAAATAGTTTTTCTTCCTTGGTTTTATTCCAGTGAAACACCAGCATGCTTGTCAAAATACCTAGGTACTATTGTTAGGAATCAGATAAATAACTAAGCAGATAAGAAGAGATAAATGGCTAGACAAATCCTGAAAGAATAATATGTTGACAGCAGAGTTGGAACTTAAATACAAAATATAATCCTTACTTCCCCATCTTGGACTCTCTGTTTAAACATCATATTTAGTATACTTTTCAAATATTCCCTCCTCTTATATGTGATGATCTGATGTGGAAAATATATTCACTTCAGTATAAGACATAAGATATGCAATGTTTTTTATACAAAGCCCCTTAACAAAAGCATTTACATTATTGACAGTAACATTTATGGGTCATGATTGCATGAAGTATAGAACTTACAGAATCTGGGACTAATGAGAAATAATCCAAATATACAAGGCAATTTCTAGAGAACTAATAGCAAAGAAGCTTGTTATACAAATGTTTGTTTTTAAATTATGTATGGAGGATCCTCAAATGCTGCTACATTAGAAACATGGACCTCTTTTCTGGCTTGTCAATATCTAGAGTTGTTCCCAAGCATGACTTCCTATCATTCTTCACCTTAAACCAGTGACATGTTGGTATGTGTTTTTAACAACTGGCTCTCCTATATATACACATGTGTATATGTATATGTGATTATATATATATGCACACACACATATATATACACATATATGGATATATAATGTACATTTTTATATCTATACATAAGTGTGTTTGAGGCACACTTTTAAATTTACTCTGCATTATTAACAGCTTCTCCACCACTTTCTTAAGTCTAGATAATAAAAAAAATAGTAAAGCAAGCCTTGATTTGTAATATTTGTCAGTTTCTGGGGTTGTAAATACTTACATGGAAGTTTAAAATTTCCATTTTCTTTTTAACTTTCTAACACTTTTTAAACACATCTCTTAGACCTATGTTGATATTTAGTCATTTCAGTTGTGTCTAACTTTTCATTGGGATTTTCTTGGCAAAGGTATTGCAATGCCAAGACTTTTCTTGGCAAAGATATTGGTTTGTCATTTCCTTCTCTAACTCATTTTATAGATGAGGAAACTGAGGCAAGTGGGGTTAAAGTGACTTGCCCAGGGTCCCACAGCTAGTGATTATCTGAGGTCAGCTTTGAACTTAGGAAGATGAGTCTTCTGACTTCAGGCTCAGCACTTTATCCATTGTACCACCTGGCTATCTTTTTTTTTATTTTTTATTTAATTAATTTAGAATATTTTTCCATGGTTCCATGATTCATATTCTTTCTCTCCCCTCCTCCTACCCTACTCCTGTAGCCAACGGACAATTCCACTGGGTTTTACATGTGTCATTGATCAAGACGTATTTCCTTTTTATTAATATTTGCATTAGGGTGATCATTTAGAGTCTACATCCCCAATCATATCCCCATCAACCCATGTGATCAAGCAGTTGTTTTTTTTCTGCATTTCTGCTCCCACAGTTCTTTCTCTGGATGTGGAGAGTGTTCTTTCTCATAAGTCCCTCAGAATTGTCCTGGGTCATTGTATTGCTGCTAGTACAGAAGTCCATTACATTCGATGTTACCACAGTGTATCAGTCTCTGTGTACAACGTTCTCCTGGTTCTGCTCCTTTCATTCTGCATCAATTCCTGGAGGTTGTTCCAGCTCACATGGAATTTCTCCAGTTCATTATTCCTTTTAGTGCAATAGTATTCCTTTACCAACAGATACCACAATTTGTTGGCTGTCTTTTAAAAACTATACCTGGAGCCATGTCTTTATGAAAGCAGTGCTATAATTTCCGTGGGGCTTGATCAATTTAGATGTGGCTTCTGCCATTGTGTCAATCTAAATATCTAGAGAGGCATATGACAATCCTGTTTTAAGACTTACTAGCCCAATTGATGCCCCTTTATAGTAGACCCCTTTCTATCCAGGGCTTTCTTATCTCTCCTTATAGTACTAGGGACTTTGTTTGGCAGGACTTCCTATTCATTTACTTGACTGGGCCCTTGCCCTGACCTGTCCTAATCTTCAGGTTTACTTCTGCATATCTTCTTACCTGATCTTTATTCATCTGATACTTTTTGAGGGGGGAATTAAATCCTTGTTATGTGTTTTTTCCCAAATATATGCCCAGACCTCCGTAAGGCTGATTTATCTTTTTAAAAAAATGTATTTGTTTCTATTTCCATGGCTGGCTTTTTTCTCTCTGACATGGTTTTACATCTGCTATCATATTCTTCATCATCTAATAACACGGTTACATTAACCACATATTGAGGGCAGGCAGGAGACTCTGAGAAAATAGGGCCAACTCCACCTAACTACTGTCACGGAATAAGCAAATGCCTGGACTATAGCATTATGTGTCACAGACCTAACACCCTAAACCATCTGCTACATCGGCAAACACATGGAGGATGGGGAAATGAGTGCCCAATCTTCCACGTCATTAAAAAGCTTTAACAGCATGGGTACATCAAAGATTTCTTTGGTCCTTGGCCCTAAATGCCAGCCTGCTGCTGGATAGCCAATGAGGTCTTTGATGTTATATGGCAAAGAGTCTGTGAGTGAGTTATCCTGCCAAGTGAAATAGATGACAACAGCTGGCATTTGCTTTTCTTTGAATCTAAAGCTTAAAATGCTACATTTTATTCATTCATTCAACATCACTTATTGAACAATGCATTGTGCTAGTAAGACATATCCTGACTCTCCAGTTTATAAGTTGGAAGGGGGATAAGATATGTGTGCAAAAAACTATAATACAAGTTATAGTATTCTAATTGCCATAAGAAAGGCATGGAAAAAGTGATATAAAAAGTTTAGTTGCATGCAAAATCACATAGGATAAAATAAAAAGAGGATCCTTTTCCTTTCTGCTTTCATAGGAGAAAAAAAGTCAAAACCTTAACTTCTTATGAAAGATTTATTTTTTCCTCCCTCAAAATATTATACTCATTAATCATGTGACTACAAAGAAATCATAAACCTGTAACTAGGGACCCAACACTTCTGAGCTTACACAAACAGGGCCCCATTTTGAAGCCACTAATTCTGACTAATATTGCCTCCAGCCAGAACTGATACTGGAAAATCTCAGTATATATTTGAATATAGCTTGTGTTGTCTCTAATCCCAACATATATGGGTAAAACTAATCTTCTGATCCCACACAAGCAATTAGGGGTTAAAAAACATATTTTGGATCCAATGACTCCTTATTCAACCCCATAGATAATGAAGTAAATACATGAAAAAATCACAGAATCCATAAATAATTGATATAATTGTTTTCTCCCCTTCTCTTAGAGTTTCAACGACTTCCAGACTCACTATCATCCTTTTGCTTGGATTCTCCTCCAAGAACTTGGAGTTGTTAGGCAGACAGTCCCAAAGTCTGATAAGTCCCATTTTTGCTCCCAAGAACCCATGCAGCCATTTAGTCTTCTGACACTACCCTGGAGGGTTTGGATTTTCCCTGGAATGAAATTAACTTGGGGTTTTGAAAGAAGCAACCTCCTTTCTCAATAGACCTGTTTTGTCTGAACAATTCACAACAGCAGAAATCAGAATCCCAGTCTTTTACTCCCTAACAAGATGAATGAAAACTATTTACTTGCCCCCAATGCTCATCCAACTTTGTGGACACATACATGAGTCTCAAGCAGTCTTGTGCTTCTCAGGAAGTTCAATTACCTCTATGGCTCTCTTCCAGCTTCAGATTCATATGTTTGATCCTCTTCTTGAAGCAGATAGCATTACCTAGTGTAAACAGGAATTCTTTGTTCTCTTTGAGTTTATACTTGTGAAAGGGAATCCTTTATGCTCTTTTCCTAGTTGGAGCTACACTTTGGTTAACAATAACTTAAGTACCCCAACTTAGTACCTCACTAGATTGTGAATACAGGATAAACTCTCCTTTGTCTACCTTTTGATAGAATCAACAAAAGCTTGAACTAGGTGGAGGAACTCACTAACCACTTAAAGAATTCACATCCTCAGAAACTCAATCAGCCAGGAATCTGTGAACCCTTTTGATGAGTATTCACGCCTCTAGAAGGTGAGAACTGGTTCCCACAAACACTGCCCTCTGGGCAGTGCTAGACAATTTGGAAGCTGTGATTAGCCCCTATGAAGAGGGACAAGAAGCCATTATAAAAGGCCCTGAATTTCTGGGGCTAAAAAAGCTGACTCCAAAAAGGAAGTTAGCTTCAAGAAGGAGTTGGACTTCAAGAGGGAAGTCAGCTTCAAGGAGAAGGTCAGCTCAAGGAAGAAAGTTTGCCTCAGGAATCACCTTCAGTTTGAGTCATTGTCTTGATCTGCTCTTGGAGGGAACATGGGTGAGTGAATGGCTGGCTTTCCCTTCCTGTCTTCTGGAGAGAGTTTAATTCCTATTGAAGGCCAATAAGTCCTGGCTGAGTTGAGCACCAGAGCAAAAATTAGTTAGATAAGCTAATAGACATTAACATTCTCTACCCTTTTGTATTTCTCTATTTTCACTCTTTCAACCTCTTTTGTAAATAAAAGCTATCAAAGGTCATTTTGACTTTGAGCAATAATACTTTGAATTGGTGACTACTGTATTATTTCTAATTTTCATATATTTTAGTCAACCATTAAAATTTAATTCTCATAATAGGAAAGTACTTTTTTTCTATTAGAAGGCTGAAATAGAACATCCTGAGCAAATATCCTTAGTTCCCTTAGTGAGTCTACTCATGTCTTCCATAAGTGTATGCTTGAAAAATCCCAAGCAAAGGCTCTTTACTCTGCAATTTTTCAAACTAAATGAGGAAGCCCTTTGATCCAACCCCCTACAAACTCAGAATTGAAGGGCCCTCAAAAATTCATCTTGCTTCCCTTCAAAAAAGTTTATCTTGTATTTATTTTGTTTGCATATTTTTTTATTTTAATTTTTTAAATAACTTTTACTTTACATCTTACAATCAATACTATGTATTGGTTCTAAGGCAGAAGACTGGTATGAGGTAGGCAATTAACCAAGGGGTTAAGTGACTTGCCTAGGGTCACTCAAGTAGGAAGTGTCTGAGGCTAGATTTGAACCCAGGAACTCCCATCTTCAGGCCTGACTCCCTGTCTACTGAAACACCTAGCTGTCCCCTGTATATTCCTATATATTTGTTGATTTACAGGTTGTCTCTCCTGATAGAATGTAAGATCTTTGAGTGAAGGCACTGCTTTATTTTTATCTGTATACACAGTGCCTTGAACATAATAACTACTTAATTCATGATTGCTGAAAAATTGGTTGAGCTAATCCATTCTCTGTCTCTAAGCAAGACCAGATAAATCTGTGCCTTCTTTTCTCCACATCCAACCTGGAGAAAATAAGAGTTATTTTCTTCCTAGAGGCCCAGGAATGACAAATACTAACATTCTATTCTTTTAAAAAATAAATAAAACACTTAATTCCCTTTACTGTTTTCAGGAGGCATATCAACTGGATCCCTCAGGAAGCAATAATGAGAGAACAGGGGAACAACTTCTACTTCTGACACCAACCTCAGCAGCTAGGTAAGTCCAATGTATACAGAGTGCTAGTGGTAGAGACAAAAAGACCAGTTCAAATCTACCTTAGACATTTACTAGCTACATTACCCTGGGCTAGTCAATTCTTTATACCCTGTAGTTTATACATCTATAAAAGGAGAGGATTGGACTAGAAAGCCTCCAAGATCCCTTTCAGCTCTAGATCTATGATCTTATGAACTCAACTTAGCCTGGTATTCATCATCATCAATAACTTACTCACATTAACCACAAATTAGGGACAGCCTGAGAATTGATCAGGTTGAGAGGAGTTGGTTGGTTGTTGTTTTTCATACTTGAATAAGATCAAAATGATACCACAATGTTGGGGTCAGTGTACAGTGTGTCTGACTCTGGCTGATGATCCAATAAAAACTTGGAAGGTTCTACCACAGGTTGGACACAAATGGCCTATATAAACATTTGGGATGCAACACAAACACAAAGAAGTACATGGAATTGATGAAGGTCAAGAGGAGAGAAGTCTAGTTGGGCCAGTTCTTCAAAAGGATGGCTCCTTTATTTGACTTCAAATGATGTATATTCCTGGAACATTCATATCTTTACATTCAAATATAAGTATATTTTTTGGCTTATACATCGTACAGTTCCACAGAACCTCAGTGTTCTGTACAATGAAAACAGCAGTTCTGAAAAAAAATGCTAATGCCTGAATTTTAGGCAGCTAGGGGGCATGCTGGGCCTAAAGTCAAGAAGCTCTTTGTTGTTCAGTAGTTTTAAATCATGTTTGATTCTTCGTTATCCCATTTGGGACTTTTCTCTGCAAAGGTAATTGAATGGTTTGCCATTTCCTTCTTCAGCTCATTTTATAGGTGAGGAAACTGAGACAAAGAAGACCTGAGGTCAAATTTTGCCTCAGACACTTACAAGTTATGTAACTCTAGGCAAGTTACTTAACCTCAATATGCTTCAGTTTCCTCAACTACAAAATGGAGGAAATAATAGGACCTACCTCCCAGAGTTATTGTGGAGATTAAAAGAGATATTTATAAAATGCCTAACATGGTGCCTGGCACATAGTAGGTACTATATAAGTTCCTTCCCTTCTCCCCTAAAATGGAAAAGAGAAAGTTCTAATAGCATAAATACTTACTATTTATGAAATGTGTTTAATTTCCTCTATTTTGTGATAAAATTTCCTCTGCTACTAGGGATTCCTATGTCCCATTGGAACTGGTATATTTCAAGGCCCAAAGTGTCCTATAGCTAATCAAATTGGGAAATGCTGATGTATTTACTTAGCATTATTGTGTATTTTTTCCTTTTCAACATTTAAATGGACAGTCAAGAACTCATGATATTCTATTTTCCATTGTTTTAAAACTCTGCTTCAATATTAAGGGATCTGCAAAGAGTGGATGGTTTCAAAGTTTCTTTTAGAGTTGGAAGAAACCTTTGAGGTCATCTAATCCATCCTCTTATTTGGCAGATAAAGAATTTGAGGCCCAGAGGAAAAAAACCAAAATGATCTCCAAGATCACCCAATAGCACATAGCAGCAAAGCCCAGAGTAGAACCCAAATTCTAGTGAATAATCATTAATTAAGAACCTATCAGTCACACTTTGATAAGTACTGGGAATAGAAAAAGGCAGTCCTTGCTCTCAGGGAGAGCTCACAATCTTGAAAGGGAAACTATATGCAAATAATTACGCACAAATTACATACAGAATAAATTCAAAATAAGCAACAGAGGGAAAGCATTAGAAGTAAGAGGGACCAGGAAAGTTTTCCTGTAGAAGGTGGGATTTTTTCTGAGATCTGAAGGATGCCAGGGAACCAGGAGGTTGAGATGAGGAGGGAGAACATTTCAAACATGGAGGAGAGCCAGAGAAAATGCCTGGAGTTGGAAGATGGTCATGTATAAAGAATAACAAGAAGGATCATAGAGGACATGGGAGGAACTTGGTAGAAGACTGAAAAAGCAGAGGGTGGAGTGGGGGAGGGAAGAAGTTGTGATGGTCTCTGAACACTAAACAGGGAATTTTATATTTAATTCTGGATGTAAGAGAGTAAGTATATTGAGTTGGGAGTGGGGTGACATGCTAAAGCTTATTCTTTAGGAAGACCCCTCTGGAGGCTGATTGGAAGATGGACTGGATTGGGTAGAAATCTGTGGCAGGAAGACCACCAAAAGGCTACTGGAATAGTCAAGGTATGAGGTTATGAGAGTCTGTACCAGAATGGTGGTGGCATTGCCAAGGGAAAGAAGGGGATCTATACTAGAGATGTTACAAAGTTTAAAGTGACAGGCATCAAATTGATTGGGGCAGGAGGGGGGCGGCAGTGAGAGTGAGGAATTGAAAATGACACTTAGGTTGGGAATCTTGGTGACTGGCAAGATGATGGTACTCTCAACAGTAATAGGGAAGTTAAGAAGAAGGGGGACTTTGGAGGGAAGATAAGTTCAGTTTTAGACATGTTGAATTTAAGATGTCTATGGGACATCTAGTTTAAGATGTCTAATCGTCATCTGGAGAGGAAGATTTTAGTCAGCAGAGAGGTTAGGCCTGGATATATGGATTAGGGAATCTTTAATATGGAGATGATAATTGAATCTGTTAGAGCTGAAGAAATCACTGAGCAAGCTAATATGGAAGGAAAAGAGAAGAGGGCTCAGGAAAGAGCCCTTTTGGATACTCACAATTAGTGTGACCTAGATGAACATCTAACATAGAAGACGGAGCAGGGATGGTTAGATAGCTAGGAGAAGAACTAGGAGAGAGTAGTGTTATGAAAACCTAGGGTAAAGAGAATATCAAGGAGAAGAGTTTACTCAATAGTGTCAAAAACTATAGAGATGTCATGTAGAATGAAGACTTAGAAAAGTCATTTATTTGATTCCCATCATATTACTTTCTCTTGACAGTTATGGATTCTTTTCACCCTTTAAAAGAGTCCCAATATATCAAAATTCCAGAACTTTATTATGGGAGGGAGAAAGGCTGTCTTTGGACCAACATAATCTTCTATCGTTGACTCATACTTCCTGATGATCTAATTTTGCTTAAGAAACTGTAAATCTATGCTGTGTGCTAGAGAATGGTTGATGAACTTTAAATGCCTAAGAGGTTTCACCACCAATTCCAGAGGAGATTATAAATTATTTTTAAATGGTGAGGCTAATAATGAGTCTGCAATATTTTCCAAATGTTAATTTTCCCCTCTGTACTTCATTTGCCAATCCCTTTTTAAAGGATCATCAGCAATATAATCAACACACATGGGAATATAGATTAATCGATTCTCATGAACTCATTCAGATCAGATCTGCTTCTTTGGGTGCAAACAGAGTTTTCAAATTTGTGTTTTGGGTTAGAGTGACTTTTACATTCATCATCCCATGGCAAATTACTGATCAAAATTAGTACATTTGTTGTTTTATATATTTTTACAAATCTCTTTAACATCTGGCTTAGAAGACAATTGGATTTTACTATGTTTCTGCATTCAATCTGTTGTGATTGTTGTTTTGGTTGAAGTATATGAAAAAAATCCAACCTTTTATTTTTTGAAGTGATAGAATAAATTTATGAGAAACTTGAAAGAGGGGAAAATAGAGATGAGACAAAACTTGCTTTCAATTCCAAGACTAAGCAACAGATACCCAATGAAAAACTTCAAGTCCCATGACTGGCACCATAACAGTAGTTGGAAAAGGAAGGAATACTTAAAGGGAAAAATAGTATCTTAATATTATCATTAAAATGGGTTTTAACCTTGTAGATGCCCTGAAAGGGTTTAAGCCTTAAACCGAGGGACAACTAAGGGTTCTTGAGGCACACTTTGAGAACATTTGGACTAGTTAATGTCTAAGAACTCTAAGCAATTCTCAGAGGTGGAGATGTGGAAGTCCCTTAGAGACTAGCTGTCAACAGAACTCCAGCTGTAACGTCCTAATTTTTTGAACGGATAACTTCCTTACTCTTTTTTTTTTCATTTTATAAAGGTTGCCTCAGGCACCAGAAATGATTCCTCATTCCATAGTAGCCCCTCCTCTTTTTTTCCCACCTTCCTGTATGTGGGCTGCTGGACATTGCTCCCTCAGGGTCTGGCATCTGTTGTTAGAGATGGTGACTCATCATCTAATAGCCTTTTCCAAAGCTCCAGTTGCTGCTGTATTGGTTGCCACCACTGCATCTGCTACTGCCATCGGTATAATGCCAGCAGACCCTTAGTAGCTGGCAACACCAGCCAGAAGGAAGAAAATGTGTTAGCAAAATAGCTCTTTCCCTTAGTGTCAGCAACAAGTCTCTCCTGTGTCTTTTTATTCCTGATTTCAACATAGGTTTCTTCTCCTACAACATGAAACAAGTGCTAGCTGCGTTCATGATATTAGACAAGTCAAGTAACCTCAGTCTTGGTTTCTTCACCTCTAAAATGAAATTTGATTCAATTCAACAAATCTTTATTATAAGCTAACTTTGTGAAAGGCACTACTGGAAAATATAAAAATTAAAATAGCCCCTGTCCTCAGCAAGATTACATTCTACTTGGTGATAAGGTTGGAGAGGATGCAAAATACATACAAAATAAGTAAATGTTATGTATATACAAAATAATACAAAACAATTTTGAGGGGCAGTGTTAATAAGTAGGGGCATAAGGAAAAAGCCTGGGTAGGAGATTGTACCCAAATGATGCTTTGAAAGAAGCTAAGTGCTATAAGAGTGGGAAGTGAGGAAGAAATGTGCATTCCCAACATAGGGGATGCTGGGTAAAAAAGCATGGAGTTGAAAGAACAAAAGAAACTAATAGGGAGCTGATAACCCAAATAAATAAAGAGATAAGAAGAGAGTCCCTAATTTCCCTTGATGGATTCATGTTATCTGGTTCAGGTACAATACATCTTTGAGTATTGAAAGAACTGACAAAGAGAACTGCTGAGTCATTAAGAATATTTGAAAGATCAAATAAAATAAGAGGTGCCATAGGATAGTAGAAAGGCAAAAGTTGTCCTGATTTTCCAACAACAACAACAACAAAAAGTAAAATAATGCAGTTTGCAAACTATAGGCCAGTAAACTTGTCTTTAATTTCTCAGAAAATTCTTTTTTTTCCCTTTGGGAAAATTTTATTCTCCTTTATTTTTGCTTTTAATTTTTTATTTAATTTTTATTTTCCAGATTACATGTAAATACAATTTTTAATTATCACTTTCTGACACTTTGTGATCTGTGTTCTCTCCCTCCTTTCCTCTCAATGTTATACATGTACTACCAAGGAATACATATTTCCATGTTCATGATGTTGTAAAAGAACACATATACTGCTTATACAAGGGAAAAAAACTCATGAAGGAAATGAAGTAAAGAATGGCATGCTTCAATCTGCATTCAAGCTACAGGTTTTCTTTCTATGGAAATGGCAGACTTTTTTCACAAGTCTCTTGGAGTTATCCTAGATCCTTTCATTGCTGATAATGGTTAAGTCATTCACAGTTGAATACTGTACTTTGTTGCTGTAACTATGTAAAGTGTTCTGCTTCTCACTTTACTTTATGTTACTTCACATACATCTTTTCAGGTTCTTTTATGATCATCCTGTTTGTCATTTCTTGTAGCACAGTAGTATTCCATTACAATCTTACACCACAACTTGTTCAATCTTTCCTCAATTGATGGCTCCTCAGAAAAATCTTGGAGAGCATTAAAGAGCTGGTTAGTGACCATCTAGATAAGGAGGCAGTGATAGGAATGATCTATATTGGCTTCATCAAAAAGCAAACTAACCTGATTTCCTTTTTTTTTTTTGATAGTTTTACTAAACTAGAAGATGAGGAGAATGATGTAGATATAATTTGCATGGATGTTGGCCAAGTATTTGATAAAGTATTTCTTTCTTCTTGTAGGAAAAAAGGTAGAGAGAATGTGAACTTGATGACAATTCAATTAGATGGATAAATGGCAGAATTCAAAAAATCATTCTTATTAGTTGGAGGTCAATTTGGCAGGGAACTCATTGGAATAGTTCAGGAATTTGTGCTTTTCCCTGTGCTGTTTTACATTTTTATCAGTGAATTAGATAAAGGCATAGATGGCAAACTTAACAAGTTTACAGAAGAGACACTGTCAGAAAGAACTACTAACATATTCTAACATGTTAGAGTCTGTACCACAAAAAGTCTCAGGAGGTTACAGCATTGGCCTGTATGTAATATGAAAAAATTCAGTAGGAATAACTATGAAATCTTATACAGGTTCAAAGACATTAGCTTGAATGAAACAGTAGTTTGAAAATAATCTAGGACTTTTAGTAAATTAAAAACTCATTTTGCCAGTATTGTATTAGTCAAAAAAGCTAATGTCCTAAACTGCATTAAGAGAGGTAAACCAAGCACGATTAAGGAAGTAATAATCTCTCTGTATTCTACCCTGGTCAGATCATATCTGGAGTGTCCAGATGAAGGCAACCAAGACCCAAGTTTTATGAAAATCAGACAAGGAAACTAGTTATATTTAGCCTACAGAAGAGAAGACTGGGGCAGAGGAACAAGATGAAGTTGGGCCATGATATCTATCTATAAGTATTTGAAAGGCTGTCATGTGGAAAAGGAATTAAACTTATTCTTTTGGACCTTAGAGAGCAGAAGCAGGAACAATGGAGGCAAATTTGGTCTTGGTGCCAGAAAAACTTCTCAACAGTTTTTGTTGTAGTGCTTTGTATGTGCCCAATCCTTTAAGATCCATTTAAGATGCTAGAGTGGTCTGGCATTCCTTCTCCAGCTCATTTTACAGATGAAGAAACTGAGGCAAATACTGACTTGCCCAGGATCACAGCTAGTAAGTGTTTTAGTCCATATTTCAACTCAGCAAGATTAGTCTTGCTGACTCATCTTATTAGCTCCTCTTAATAGATTTCTACCGTGCCCACCGAACTTCCCTCTTAACCAATAGAGCTGGCCAGAAGTAGAATACATTGCCTTGATTGATGGGGCTTCCCTCTCATTGAAGATCTCCAAGCTAAGGCTAGATGGCTATTTGTTGAAATGCTATGGTAGGAATTCCTTTCAGGTACTAGTTGGACTAGAATACCAATGACCTCTTCCAGATCTATATTTCTAGGATATGGTCATACTGTGAGATGTGATGTTGTGTGGCATGAGGGACAGCTAGTAAGCTAGTCTGATTTGAATGGAGAGTACATGAAAATGAGAACTATAATTATAAGACTTGAAATACAGGTGAGATCTCAAATTTTAAATACCAGGCTTTAAATATGAGGCCAGTGAATTTGTATTTTATTTCAGAGGAAGCACAGAGCCAGTGAAGATTTATTGGAAGAATTCAGTAGAGGAATGGTTAGCTCTGTTTTAGGATGAACAGTTAAGCAACTGTGCAAAGGAAAGACTAGAGAGGGAATTGATTGAAGGCAGAGAAATCTATTAAGAGCATATAATAAGAAGTGGTGGATAGAGTGCCAGGAACAGTGTTAGGAAGACCTGAGTTCAAATCTGACCTCAGACACTTAGTAGTTATTTAACCCTGGGTAATTACTTGACCCCACTGCCTGTTTCCTCATCTATAAAATGAGATGAATGAGGAGATGGCAAAATACTCTGGTATCCCACCAAGAAAAACCCAAATGGGGTTACAAAGAGTTGGACATGACTGGATCAAGTCAACAACAACAGTAAGAGTCTAGGTGAGAAGGTTAGGTTAGAGGATGAAAGCCTCAACGTGGGTAGAGGCTATATGAATGGGAAAAAAGGTGATAGATGCACCAAACTGTGTAGCAGTAGAATGAATGAAACTTGTCAACTCTAGATGCGATGGTTGAAGAGAAGGAAGAGGAAATAATTAGCCTAAAGTTAGAAAACAGGTATTGCCATCAAGTTAAATAGGGAAATTTAGAGAAGATGGAGGTTTTAAAGGAAATATTCTTTTTTTTTTGGGGACATGTTACGTTGAGATACTATGGGCTACCCAGCAGATAGTTAATAATTTAGGATTGGGATTTAGGATCAAGATTAGGGTTGGATAGAGATGAACAGAGATGATAATGAAATCCAAGAAAACTGATGAGATCACCAAGGAAGAATGTGTAGAAAAGGAAGGGAAGAGGCTCAGGAGACAGCCTTGGGGAAAACCTCCATTTGGTGGGTAGGAGGATGATGACTGATCCAGGAAAGGACACCAAAAAGGAGGACTGGTGAGACAGGAAGAGAACGAAGAGAGATCAAAGTCACAGAATCCAAGGAGGAGTATCCAGAAGGAGTACAAAATGTTAGAAGCTGCATCATGATTCAATGAGATTTGAGAACTTTGGTAAACTTAGAGATTCAAGAGGCAAGGTTGGAAGTCACATTTTGAAGGAATAAAAAGTGAGTATGAGGTGAGCAAAGGGGCACAATGAATGTAGACAACCCTTAAGGATCTGGTTCTGAAAATGAGAAGAGTACATGATGAAAGGTTAAGGGAATTGTTGGTCAGAGTGAAGGTTTCATAAGAACATTAAAAATAGCCTTATTTGTAGGTAGTAGGGAAGGAGATAAGGATAAACTGAATATAAGAGAAAATGGGTATGATAATGCCCACTCTGCTGACCTTTTTTTGGCCTAAATTTGGGATTTAAATACTTAATTTTGTCTTCAGAATAGCAAGTATGGAAAAATTGGAATTCTTCTTTTTTCTAGTTCATTATTTTAAATTTTACATGGTAGGGAACCCTTGATTCTGAGGCTGCTAGATAGCAGAAAGAGTTCAAATCCTGCCTCAGACACTAACTGTGAGATCCTGGGCAAGTCACTTAATCTTTCTTAGTCTCAACTGGGAATAATATGGAAATAATTGTAGCACAAACTTAAAGGGCTGTTGTGATACTCAAGTAAGATAAAAAAAGTGCTTTGCAAATCTCACTGCCATACCAATGTTACCTATTAAAATGCTTTACAAATCATCCAAGATTATACAAACAGAAGGTATTATGTGTACTATTTCTCCTGCTGCAGTCTGGGTAAGACTACAGCCAGGCCTGGTTTTTGACTATTGGTGAATGAGTTAGTTTTGTGATACTAAGTAAAGCCCTGGGGATTAGAGTAAAGAGTTCAGTGAGAATGTTCTAGCACAGAAAATGGAACAAAGATGGAGAAAAGTCATAGTATGGAGCCCCAGTTGGCTAATTTAGCATCTGGCTCACTTAATAAATGCCTGTTGATTGACAGATAGCATGAGCACATAGAAATCCATAACAGGGGATACAAGCCTCTTAACTGAAAGGGCTAGACAATGGTTGAATTGGAAGACAACATTGGCGGACAGGATGCTGATCATTGAGCTAAAAGGGAACAGTGTCCTTTCAGAGATGAAGCAAGGTTAAATTCAGGAAGATAACTAAGTAGGGTGAAATGTAATAGTAGGAAGTAAAGTTTTTGTCATGGGGATTAAGAACTTCCATCCAGGTAAAAATTAGGATATTCAGCTAGGAAAAGAGAATTGTAACTTTTCACACTTACCATTCTATGTGTTCACTTGAGTTTTTACTTCCTAAGGTGAGCAATCATGCCCTGTGCCATCTGGTTTCCTCTGAATTACCTTTAGTTGGAGAAATTCAGACACTGTCTCCTTCATTATCTCCCATAGCAAATACAGACTTTCTGTGGCAATGGACATTAGCACTGTGATGATTAGTAGTACTTCCTCATGTAACAGATTACAGGATACACTCAGAATAGAACAGAAAATATATCTAGGCTCCTTGAGACATGGTACCTTGACTTGTGTTCTGTGCTTTCTTGTTTGAGAGAGAAGTCGGGTTGCTCCTCAGTCCATTCCCAAGCTGAATAGCTATGCCTGGGTTTTCCCCAGTATAAAATTTACCCATAGGCTATCCTCATAATTTATTTGTACAGGGTTCCATGAATGATCAAGAAGAGACAGGAAAGGGTCTCATCTCTCTTCAAATTACTGTTCTGCTTTCTAATGACTCTCTTTATCTGTCCTCCTTTTAAAATGGATAACTCACTTAGAAAAGATGTGATCTAAATCTCCTATTACTTATATGTTCATTAAAGCTATCTCAACAAGTGTACAATTCTCATAAAAATTTAATATAAATGGCATTTATATATAGTAGGCAATTAAATTAATTGTTCTCAGTTATTAACATTCTCAGTCTTTCCTCCTCCCTTTTTTTGTATAAGGTCCAATTTTTCTCCATGTTTTTGGTATCTTCCCACACTTTAGTTATTTGTGAGCTGAATTTTTAATACCTTCCCTCACAATTTCTGTCTCTTTCTATGTAAATTTGGTCTGATCTAGGTACTTTTATCATCTTTTTCTCTTTAGTGAAGTCTTTCTGATGTTCTTATTTGGAGACAGCATTGTGATCAATCACCAGAACACTGGAAAGCCTCCAGAGGCACTAGAAGGATGAGATGCATCAATTGCATCAATTTATGCAAGAATTTAAATATTTCTACTATAATTTGCTATATTAACTGTATAAATATACTTCAAACACAAATAAGCAAAAGCAGATACTATAATTTATTTTGAAGTAAACATTTTCATCCTACTATATCTTATATGTGCAAATCTACTGTGTCAATTGTGCGGGTTGTTTCTTCAAAGTATCCTTAAATTCCACTCCTTCTAGTGAGATACATAACAAGTCAAAGGAAACCAAAGCCCAACCAAGTACAGAGAAAAAAACCAAGAGGATGAAGGCTTTCTAATGACTATGATTTACTAGGAGACTTGTAGAACTCATCCATTAATATCTGTTGCTTGTAGAAATACTATGAATGAATGAGTGGGGCCACAATTAAACTGGAGAACAGGCAAAATTGGATAATTCCTTTAATAATTTCAAATCCTCCATAAATTGAAGGCCCACATTTTGAACACAAATATTCTAAAAATATTGTTATATGACCAAAGTCATGGAACTTATAGTCATTGAAGGAAAATTCAGTTTCCCTCAGAGGGCACTAGAAAGGCATGGTGGCTTTTGCAGGCTATCATATATAACAAAGAAATTACAAAGAAAAACTGGAGGAAAAGATATTTTCAAAGAAATTTTTAAAAATTATGCATAAGAATAAGGGATAGATAACCACTGGATGGCTCATGTGGTCCACTGAAACCTTCACAAGTCAAGAAAAATCAATGAATTTTGTTAAGGCACATGAACAGATGTGAACAAGAATTCAAAGGATAAGCAGTTATGGATGAGTAGTAATCTATGTTGTTGGAGGGAATTTCCACACTGATGAGATGATTTGCAGAATTTTGAGAAACTTTTGTTTATGCAAGTTTAAAAAGATCAGACTCATTTCTCAAAATATTCTCCCACTGGACCCTCCCTCTCTTGAGACAAAGAAAAATGGGAGGAAAAAACAATCAACAAAACCAATTGTTTCTGACCATGTGCAACATATATCTTCATTCTCCCTTATCATCTACCCAATCACTTGCCAATTACTGGGTGAGTGGGGGTTTTCCTCTTCTCTACACATCAATACCTACAAGTCCTCTTAGACAGCAAGAGGTCCTTTTGACCCACTGCCACCTAGGTAAGTAGGCTGAAGGATTTTTCCTGTGGTAGTAAGAGTGGGTGTGTGTATAATTGGATTTGGGAAACCATGACAACTTACTGGGCCTTAGCATCCTCACCTGTAAAATGAGAGGGATGGTCAAGATCAGTGATGGCCAAACCAAAGCGGGTGGGCCAGATGCAGCCCCCTGAAATGATCTATCTGGCCACCCGACATTATTCCTAATCTGACAAATACATTGAGTAGGATACAATAAATTGAAACTTCAAAAGTGTTGCCTTAGAAACAGACTGACAGATGAGCATTTCCTTTCCTTTGGCCCTCTCTTTAAAAAGTTTGCCCATCACTGGTCAAGATGATTGTTAAGGTTCCTTTTAGCTCTAAATCCTAAAAGCTCTGGACTCAAGAAGACCTAGATTTGAATACTCTGGATGGCGGTGAGACATAGAACACAACAGTCTCCCAAGAACTAAAATAATCACACAAAGAGCAAAGGAAAGACATAGTAGATGCCATGTCTAGCCACAAAGGAAGCTCAAGAAACAGGAATAAAAAATCACCTCAAAAATGCATGAGAAGAAGAAAAGAAGGGCTGATCACATGGAAAGGATATGAGATTAGAGGTAGGCAGCCAAAACAAAACATTCCCCAGTGGGTACCTTTATGATATGAGGAGAAAGTGAGGAGGACCTCTAGTAGATTGGACTGTCTGGGGCAAACTTATGGGAGCACTTGGACAAGAGTGGCACAAGACAGGCAGGCATGGATGGGTTTCTACCCGCATCACTAAAAAGAATTCCCAAATAGAAGAGATCACAGAACTAGCAGAGTATCTGAGAGTTGTAAGCACAAATTAGCTAATATATAGCATACAAGATTAATAGCTACTGACAAAGATCTCCCACATCTCTAGGTCAGCTACATAAATTATGTCAGCTGCTCTTATCATTTAGGGTCATATAGCCATATGTAGCAAAGTCAGAACCTGACCTTGGTCTTCTTGACTCCTAGGTCAATGCTTGACCCAGCCTTCTAAATTATTATTTTTTAAATGTTAAAAAAAAACGATCTGGCAGAGGAAGCTTTGATGGAACTATGATGGGCCAAAGGTTTTCCTCAGGTTTGACTGCTTGTTCAAAATATTTGTTTTACCACAATTCCAAAGAGTTCATGATGAAACATGCTATCAACTTCCAGACAGACATGATGGACTCAAAAGTATATAGATTGAACCACATTTGTTTTGTATGAGTATACATTTTTGAAATGAGCTTTGTTTTTCCCACCCTCTCAATGGGAAGAGCAGGGGAAAGGGATTTGAAACTGAAAAGGAAATAAAATTTTATTTAAAAAAATGTTTTACAGTTGTAGCTTTTGTTCTGACACTGACTATGAGCTCTTTGTGAGAGCAAAGATTCTCTTTTGCCTTTTAAAAAATTCCTAGCATTTAACACAGTGACTGGCATATAGTAGGCATTTAATAAATGCCTAGTGATTGGATGAAATACATGTTTTACCCAAAGGCCCCATTTTTACCCTTCCATGCCAAACAGGAAAAAAATCTTTCTTCCATATAACATTCCTTTAAATATTTCAAGACAGTTATCATGGATCATTTACCACCCCTATATCCTACTCCTATTCAGGTCTTTACTCTGCAAGCTAAAAAACTCAGTCCCTTCAGTTGATCCTTATATGGCATGGACTCAAGGCCCTTCACCATTCTGGTACCACTCCTCTGGATGGTCTCTTGAAGTGGTATACTAGTAAGTGTTTAATAACTGGCTCTCAGGGCAAGGGGGTACATAGCACACTTAAGTTTGGTCTACATTATTAACATTTTCTCCAATGTAAAGAGAGCATCTTGGAAGAGAAAATAATCAGTGGAGAAATTATTAAACCATATCTCTTGGGAAAAAAAATGATCAGCCATATAGCCCAAGACTTGGAAGAACAATAATATACTGAAAAACTCATGGTTTGGAGGAGCAAACCTGGATCTTGTCCTCCACTCTTACTGGGAGTTATGTAGACTGCATAATGCAGGTATAGTAGAAAGGTTGGCTCTCTTGCAAACCCAAGAATCCTCACTTTTCTAGAAAGCCTCAACCACAGGGTGGCACTAGAAGTCTAGAGGAGTTTATAGGTCCCTGAGGAAGTTGAGGAAGTTATTTTTACTATTAGGGTTTCTATTAGGCTTTTGTGTCTCTTGACTTTTTCTGTGGAGTAAAGAAAAAGCTGTCCTGTATGTCATATGTGTTAACCAGAGTGCTTGCATGGTGTTAGAAGAGTAGAAAAGGCAGAGAAATCTTTTCTAATTTTTCTGTAGAAAACTATGTTGAGCCAAATTCTGAGTTTCCCAGAAGAAATTCCAGGAATGGTCCAAAGAACAGAATGTGTGAAACCCCCTGCTAATGAACCTAACCCCTCTAAGCCCAGGGCTGCAATTTGGGGGCTGTAAGTTAAAATAAAAGCAATTGGTGTGATTGGAGTAGCAACATTTGTTCAAGTCAAATCCCCAAATTTGTGAATGTAAAAAAACAAAACAAAACATTATCCTATTTACAACACTAACAATCAGAAAAGGAATCTAAAACTATGAATCAGACATATTTGTCTGACACACCAAAATTGAATATCTTTTAGATGGCATCCCTGCTGAGTCAAAATATAACTTCTTCACATATTTTTGTTATACATCTATACACATCAGAACTCCACATAATCACCATTATTCAGCAAAATCTGACATAAAAACAATAATTACTGGTGCAAGAAAACAATTTAAAGAAGCAATCAAAACAATTTCTCATGCCTAGTGCACGTTTAATTGTTTTGTTTCCAAGCTTATAGTCATCCAACCACTGAGCTAAGGACAGCAAACACAAGGATTAACATAAGCATGCCTTTCTCCATTGTAGAAATCAGGTTCAGAATTTTATTTCCATTTTCAAGGATATTGCTACTAAAACAAAATACTGTTTGCTGAAAATAAATTAATGCTATAGTATTTCATGTTACATTTTATTTTCTATTGTTATATTGTATGGACATGTAAAATTATCCATAAGAAACCTTTTTAAAATTGTAGGGTTTTTCCTCTTTGTAAAATAGGTTGGGGCTTTTTGTTTAATTTGTATGATTTTTATGTTTTTACAGTATAGCACTTGAGAAACCAAACTATACAATTCCAGAGCCTTAAAATACATAAAGGCCAAGATATATTGCAATGACAGTTTATTATAACTCCTAACTAATCTAAAGATCAGACTTCTAGATAATTAAATCGACCACTGAAGAAGTCCAATATTGTGTGTATGCACACACACATACACAGAGACACACACACACACACACACACACACACACACAGAGTTACATGCACATGAAGCCCAACTAACACTGAAAATAGCTCCTAAAATGCACACATATTTTGCCCTACAAGAGAGATATAGAACTACTCACATCCTTACACAACGACTATTTGTTTTTTTAAAAAGTCAGTAAATTAGAAGCTGCAAGAACCCACTGAACAGCTAATAAAAAATAACATTTAACATGAAAAAAGAAAACAAAAATAAAAACACAGTAGTCTGGAGCTGTTGAGTGTATGGGCAAAAAGTCTTCTTTTTATATCTCAACAGCCCTTGAATTAAGAAATGGTAGCCCAACACTAGAATACAATAATGAATGTTCATAACAGTGACTCAAGTGAATCAAAAAGACAGAGTTACATTTTAATCCTAAAGCTTATTTAAAAAGGAAAGTACTATATATTTCTTTGGGATTTTAGTGGATCTAGGAAGTCATCAATGTGGGTAATTTCTCTAAAGATACAGATTCCCAACCCATGCAGACCTTCTTGTTCTTTAACTTTCTTGTCCATATATTCCCATAAATCCTTCACAGAAAATCCATTTAACTGGGTAGATTATTATATTTATCTTATATAATTTATACTTTCCTATCAACTGTTTGATTGTGAATATGCAATTAATGAAGAAAATAATTTGTTAAAGTCTTCTTGTTCACTTCTCATATTTTCTTCAAGGATACACTATATCTGTATATAAGTATAAGATTACTCTTATAAAGAAGGGCAGCTAGATGGTTCAGTGGATAGAAAGCTGGGCCCAGAGATGGGAGGTCCTGGGTTCAAATCTGACCTCAGACACTTCCTAGCTGTGTGATCTGGGTAAATTACTTAACCCCAATTGCCTAGACCTTACTACATTTCTGCCTTGAAGCCAATACTTAGTATTGATTCTAAGGTACATAAAAGTGAAAATTAATGGTTTGACAATAATTTTATGAAACTATGTGGTTGCCAATATTTATTCTATCTCGAGTCAGAAATTTATTTACAAAATAGAGAGGAAACAATAAAGTAGAGAAATGTGAAGGATAGAAAACTTATCTGTCCTATCGTAATCTAAGCAGAGATTAATTAGTTCTCAACCAGTAATCACTTGGCCTTCTCCAAGATGCAAGATGGAAGCTAGTCTTTCCAGAAACTAGGAAAGGAGTCAGCCCTTTTCACTCACCCAGTGACATAGACCAGCAGTCAAAGTTGAAGCCAAGCTCCAAGCCCACGTTCCAAGCCACAGTCTCTAGCGAAGCTCCTTTGAAGACTATCTCTAGAAGACAATCTCTTCAGACTACATTCTCAAAGACCATCTGCCTCAAGCCAAAGAATTTCATGGCTTTTATGGTGGCTCCTTGTCCCTTCCCCTCTTCACAGGGGTCAATCAGTTTCCAAATTATCTAGCACTGCCCAGCAGGGCAGTGTCTGTGGGAGCCAGTTCTCATCTTCTTGGGGTGGGGGGTGAATACTCATCAAAAGGGTTCACAGATTCCTGGCTGATTGAGTTTCTGAGGATGTAAACTCTGATCATAGGATTCACAAGTTTGGGACTGAGTTAAAAGGATGGAGCTCTCTAAGTAAGTGACTTGTGAATTCTCTAAGTAATAAAAGATTCCCTTTCACAAGTGTAAACTCAGAAAGAACAAAGAATTCCCTTTTATAGGCAGAAGGTAAGGGTTTTTAAAAAAAAGTTCAATAGAAAATTTTAAAAGAAGGGACCTAGGCCAATAGTTATGATGTTATTTCTATCACCTTTTTTCATATTTGCCATTGGGAACATTTTTTATCAGTTGTTTAGTATTTTCCTCTCTTTTAGAACATTAAAAAATCAATTCCCGGACTTCTGGGTAAGATGGCGGCAAAGTAAGGAGCAGCTGCTCGATCTCTCCTGACCGAAGCATACAGGACTCCTCAAGGGGAAATAAAAACGAGTCCAGAAGAACGAAGGAACCCCACAACAGGGCGCAGCATTGAAGGTACGCAGAATCGGGGCATTTCCACACTATAAAGGGGTGAAACAGCTCTCACTAAAACGAGAGAGGAAGAAGCCCCTTCCCCACCCCCCACACCGCACACCTCACACAACGCCAACACACAAGTGGGAAAACAGGACTGGGGCAACCAGATAATCACTGGCAGCCCTGGGGCTTGTACTTGTGTGCTGCAAGTCGAGGGACGCCAGGTGGCTGGGGGGCGCACGGACTTTCCCTGAGCGTCCGTCCACGTGGGTGAAGGCACCACCTCCAGCAGGGACAAAGGCCTCTAAAACACTGCCTCTCCCAAGCACTAAAGGTATCACCTCAGGTGCCAATAAAGATCTCCAGCCCAAGGACTTTCACTACCTTCTGCTGGCCTGAAGGCAGTGCCCTAAGAGCATCTGCTCAGGCAAAGGCAGTGCCCTAGGCTTGAATAACGATCTCCAGCCCAGGCTTGGACCTCCAGTGAGGACACGGTGCAGACCCGAGCGTGGCTGTGGAAGCAGCCCCAAAGACTGCTGAAGGAACCTCGGGCAGAGGGGCAGACCGGGAACTACCAGGAGGCCTGACCCCAAGGACAAGGAGACCGGAGCCCCCCGGAGCTTGCAAGGCGCAGGCAGACCCTGAGTGCAAAGACAAAGCTGAAAAGGGGCGGGGGCAACAATGGCCAGCAATAAGGAAGTCCAGAAGAAAAAGACTATCAAGAGAAACTCTGGAACACTGGACAACTTCTACACAGAGAAAATCCCGACAACAGAGGAGGGAAAACAAAAATCCAAACCTCCCCCAAAAAATGAAAGCTGGTCACAAGCTATGGAAGAGTTTAAAAATGAAATGCTGAGGAAGATGGAAGAAATCTGGCAAGAAAATAACAGTTTAAAAGGCAGAATTTCGCAATTGGAAAGTGAGACAAGTCAACTGAAGACCAAAAATGACCAGATTGAAAAGAAAAACCAAAAAATTATAGCCGAAAACCAAAACATTAAAGCTGAAAACCAAAACATTAAAGCCGAAAACCAGTCCTTAAAGGCTAGAATCGAACATTTAGAAACCAATGATCTCTGAAGACAACAAGAACAAATAAAACAAAGTCAAAAGACTGATAAAATAGAAGGAAACATGAAATATCTCAATGAGAGAGTGACAGACCAAGAAAACCGGTCTAGAAGAGACAACTTGAGAATCATTGGTATTCCAGAAAAGGCAGAAATTAATAGAAACTTGGACTCCATACTTAAAGAAATTATTCAGCAAAATTGCCCTGAAGTTCTACAACAAGAGGGCAATATAGACATTGAAAGGATCCATAGAACACCCTCTACACTGGACCCAGAAAAGTCAACACCCAGAAATATAATAGTGAAATTGAAGAGCTTTCAAGTTAAAGAAAAAATCTTACCAGAAGCCAGAAAAAGACAATTCAAATATCAAGGAGCACCAATAAGGATCACACAGGATCTGGCAGCCTCAACGCTAAAAGACCGCAAGGCTTGGAATACAATATTCGGAAAGGCAAGAGAGCTGGGCTTTCAGCCACAAATCAACTACCCAGCGAAACTAACCATATACTTTCAGGGGAAAGTATGGGCATTCAACAAAATTGAAGAATTCCAAGTTCTTGCACAAAAGAGACTGGGACTAAATGGAAAGTTTGACACTCAACCACAAATATCAAGAGAAAGATGAAAAGGTAAATAAGAAACAGAGGGAAAAGAAAGAAAACTCATAGTCTTTTAAGCTTGACTCTTTAAGGGCATAAATAAGATCTAATTATCTGTATTACGAGGTGGAGAAATGCTATGTATAATTCTCTGTAGTGAACTCTATACACTATTATAATATTCACTATTATAGCAACCAGAAGAATAATTCATAGGGAGAGGACAGGATACTAAATGTCTAAGAAGACATGGGGGGTGGGAAAGAGGGGAGGAATAGTAGGGGGCACCAAGAAAAATCCGAGTAAATAAGAAAAATAAGATATTCTATTACACACAAAGAGGACATGGGAAGGAGAGGGGATAAATAATATCATAAGAAGGAGAGGAAGAGAGCATAATCAAACCTTACTCTCAGTGTAATCAACCCGGAGAAGGAAGAGTAGCTTTATTATCCATTTAGATAAAAAACTCTATCTAACCCTACTGAGAAAGTCAGAAGGGATAAACCAAAGGGAGCAGAGGAGTGGGGAGGCCAAAAAAGGGAGGGGAGAAGAAGGGGGAGGCAATTCATTTGGTCTTTAAAAAACAAAAAGAGGGGAACAACAAGGGAGGTGGGGTAGAAAGGGAAGTCAATCAAGGGAGGGGATAAGGGATAGTGGCTCAAAGCAAACCACTGGTGTAAAAGAAAATAGTGTAATAAGAAGGAGTGGGTCTAGGGGAGGATACAAAAATGTCAGTGAATACACAACTAACAATTGTAACTCTAAATGTGAACAGGATGAACTCGCTCATAAAACGGAAGCAAATAGCAGAGTGGATCAGAAACCAAAATCCTACCATAGGTTGTCTACAAGAAACACATATGAGGCGGGTAGAAACACACAAGTTCAAGGTTAAGGGTATCAGCAAAATCCTTTGTGCATCAAATTAGAAAAAGAAGACAGGAGTGGCTATCATGAACTCTGACAAAGCCAAAGTAAAAATAGATATGATTAAAAAAGACAGGGAAGGTCATTACATTCTGATTAAAGGTAGTATAAACAATGAGGAAATAACACTGCTCAATATGTATGCACCAAGTGGCATAGCACCCAAATTCATAAAGGAGAAACTGGCAGAGCTCAAGAAGGAAATAGATAGTAAAACCATACTAGTGGGAGATCTAAATATTCCTCTGTCAGATCTAGATAAATCAAACCGAAAAATAAATAAGAAAGAGGTAAGAGAGGTGAATGAAGTCCTAGAAAAATTAGAT
>NC_058130.1:342436152-342452601 GCF_016433145.1 Gracilinanus agilis | reverse complement strand
CTAAAAAGCTTTTGTACAAACAAAAACAATGTAGTCAAAATCAGAAGGGAAACAACAAATTGGGAAAAAATCTTTATAACAAAAAACTCTGACAGGGGCCCAATCACAGGGGCCCAATCACTCAAGGAGTTAAAGCAGTTGTATAAAAAATCAAGCCATTCCCCAATTGATAAATGGGCAAGAGACATGAATAGGCAATTTTCAGGTAAAGAAATCAAAAGTATCAATAAGCACATGAGAAAGTGTTCTAAATCTCTAATAATTAGAGAAATGCAAATCAAAACAACTCTGAGGTATCACCTCACACCTAGCAAATTGGCTAAAATGAAAGAAGGGGAGAGTAATGAATGTTGGAGGGGATGTGGCAAAATCGGGACATTGATGCATTGCTGGTGGAGTTGTGAAATGATACGGCCATTCTGGCTGGCAATTTGGAACTATGCCCAAAGGGCTATAAAAGACTGCCTGCCCTTTGATCCAGCCATACCATTGCTGGGTTTGTACCCCAAAGAGATCATAGATAAACAGACTTGTACGAAAATATTTATAGCTGCGCTTTTTGTAGTGGCAAAAAACTGGAAAATGAGGTGATGTCCTTCAATTGGAGAATGGCTGAACAAATTGTGGTATATGCGGGTGATGGAATACTATTGTGCAAAAAGGAATAATAAACTGGAGGAATTCCATGCAAATTGGAGAGACCTCCAGGAAGTAATGAATGTTGGAGGGGATGTGGCAAAATTGGGACATTAATGCACTGCTGGTGGAGTTGTGAACTGATCCAGCCATTCTGGCTGGCAATTTGGAATCATGCTCAAGGGGCTATAAAAGAATGCCTGCCCTTTGATCCAGCCATACCATTGCTGGGTTTGTTCCCCAAACAGATCATAGATAAACAGACTTGTACGAAAATATTTATAGCTGTGCTTTTTGTGGTGGCAACAAACTGGAAAAGGAGGGTATGTCCTTCAATTGGGGAATGGCTGAACAAACTGTGGTATATGCGGGTGATGGAATACTATTGTGCTAAAAGGAATAATAAACTGGAGGAGTTCCAGGTGAACTGGAGAGACCTCCGGGAACTGATGCAGAGCGAAAGGAGCAGAGCCAGAAGAACGTTGTACACAGAGACTGATATACTATGGTAAAATCAAATGTAATGGGCTCCTGTACCAGCAGCACTGCAATGTCACAAGACAGCTCTGAGGGATTTATGGTAAAGATGCTACCCACATTCAGAGGAAGGAATGCAGGAGAGGAAACATAAGATAAACAATTGCTTGAATGCATGGGCTGAGGCGGACATGAATGGGAAATAGACCCTGAACAAGGATACATGTTACAACCAGTGGAAATGTGTGTTGGACATGGGTGGGAGGAGAGCGGGGGGTGAAGGAGAAAGTAGGGGCATAAAGTATGTAAACAGGTTAAAAACAAATATTAATAAATGTCTAATAAAAAAAAAGAAAAATAATTCTTGTCTTCCACCTTAGAATCACTACTGTGTATGTATTGGTTCTAAGGTAGAAGAGTGGTAAGGGCTAGGCAATGAGGTAATTGACTTGCCCAGGGTCATACAGCTAGGAAGTGTCTGAGATTAGATTTGAACCCAGGATCTCCCATCTCTGGGCCTGGCTCTCAATCCGCTGGGCTACTTAGTTGTCCCTGAATTCAATTAAAAAAAGATTGTTAAAAATTGTACGTGTAATTAGAAAATATTTAATGAAATAAAATGTACACACATATATATTAAGAGTAAAGGGATCAAACCCAACTCAGCTTCTCTCTATATGAATGTCCTCAGGCAAGTTCCTTAACCAAAAGTCAGTCAGTCCCTACTCCCAAGGGATTTATAACCTAATGGGAGGGACAATGTGTTGGACAAGCTATATGTGGGATTAATTGGAAATAATTTACAAAGTGAAGGCACTAGAATTAGGTGTTGGAGAGAGCTTCCTTCAGAAAATGAGGTTCTGAATTAGACTTAAAGCCAGGGAGGTTAGTAGTTGGAGCTCAAAAAGGAGAGTGTTTCAGGAATGAGTGACAACCAGATAAAATGTCCAGAGCCAAGAGATGAATATTTTTTTTCCATGGAACAACCAGGAGGGCAATGTCACTGGATCTAAGCTGTTATAAAGGGCCTGGAATGCCACAGTGAGCATTTTGTACTTTATTCTAAAGTCAATAGGGAACCACTGTGATTTATTTAATAGATGTTCATGATTGCACTGTGACTTTATTTTTTTTAATGTAAAAAAAATTAATTTAATTTAAAAAAATAAATTTAACCCCTTATACATTCTGAAAAAAAAAATCAATTCCCTCAGTGCTTTCAAAACCATGTTATTTCCAGCTTCAATCTCATTGGTGTGTTCTTAGTTCGGTCTAGATATATTTCCTGCCTTCATTTTCTTTAGTATTGTTTTCATTTCCTCATATTCAGAATGAGGCTAATGATAGAGCTCACTGGGTAGTGATATTTTAGAATTGTTGTTTTACTGTTGTCAAGAATGAAAATATTTTGCAATAGAAATGTTAAGATATTTAATATGCTCATTATTTTCCTTTTAGTTTCCTCTTTATCTTGGGAATTAAGCATTTAATCAGTTATTTGGATAAAGGCAGATCTCAGATTTGTGAATGACATGAAACTGGGAAGGATGTCTAATATATTATATCAGTGATGGGCAAACTATTCCCTGAAGGCCAGATCCAGGCCGTAGTTTGCCCGTCACTGCCTTAAGCAATTCTCTAATCACTGTGATTTTAGAGAATTGCTTAAGGTAGTGACGGGCAAACTACGGCCTGGATCTGGCTCCCGTGCCCATCACTGTATTAGATGAAAAAAGTTGAAATCTAAAAAGCCTACACACTGGGCCAGTAGGGTCAGATTAATAGGATTATTAGCAGAATGTGACCTTCTTGGAGGCAAGGACTACTTTTTGTTTTGTCTTTATATCTTCAGCACTTACTATAATGCCTTGCACATAGTAGACAATTAATAAATATTTAATAATTTGGATTGGTTTGGCTCTGACACAAAGTTTTCTGTGGATTTCTTTTTCTCTCTACTATCTTTCATTGTTTGTGAGGTAATACCAATTATTTTCTATACTCTTCCTATGTAAGGCTTTGCAAATGAGTTTGTAGTCTTTATCCAGTTGCCCTTGACTACTGTGTTCTCTTTTAAAAAATATTTTATTTTTCTAAATAAATGTAATAACAACTTATAATTTCCCAAAATTATAAGATCCAAATTGTCTCCTTCCTTCCATTTCCTTCTCTGTTCCTGAGATGGCAAGCAGTTTGATCTAGGTTATAAATGTATGGTCATGCAAAACATATTTTCATATTGGCCATTGTTATGAGAGAATACTCATATAAAACCAAAATCTCAAATTAAAATGGTAAAGTGAAAAAAGCATGCATTGATCTGCATTACAACTTCAACAGTTCTTTCCCTGGAGGCCAATAGCATTCTTTGACAATTCCTTCAGAAGTGACCTGAATCATTGTGTTACTGAAATAGCTAAGTCTTTCACAGTTGATTATCGTACACTATTGCTGTTATCATATACAATATTCTCCTGGTTCTGATTACTTCACTTTGCATCAGTTCATGTAGAACTTTCCAGTATTTTTGTGAAGTTATCCTGCTTGTCATTTTTTATAGCACAATAATATTCCATCACAATCATATACCACAGTTTGTTCGGTCATCCCCCAACTGATGGACATTCCCTCAATTTCCAATTCATTGCCATCATAAAAAGAACTGCTATAAATATTTTTGTACAATAAGTTCTTTTTCCCTTTTAAAAAATCTCTTCAGGATACAGACCTAGTAGTGGTATTGCTGGATCAAAGAGTTGCAGTTTTATAGCTCTTTGAGCATAGTTCCAAATTACCCTTCAGAATGGTTGGAGCTACCATGTCTTTCCATAAAGAAAGGAGATTAAATGTTTTCTGGGGTTATTTCAGTATAAGCAAGAATTTCTGTAGGGAGCTGCAAGAAGGCATGCAAATAGTAAGTATAAACAATGAGCACAGAAAATGGTCAATTTTAGAAAAGTACTAACTTTAGCAATGCCTATTTATGGATAACCAATGAGAATTTTTATATGAAGTTCTTTTTTGCAAGTTTACCACAAAAAGACATTTAGACATTTGTCTACAAATGTAAATCTTATTCCATGAAGATTTTATGAAAAGTGAAACACATAGAGGGTATTTTTAAAAAATGAGATGGAATTTCCCAGTATTTGTCTTTTTTAGTTCATTTATGTATATTTTACCTTTCTATTAAATTAGTAAATTAGGGTCATACAATAACAGAGTAGAGAAGCTAGGTGGCATAGTGAATAGGGTGGCTGGCCTGAAAACTCATCTTTGTGAGCTCAAACTTGGCTTTAGAAACTTACTAACTATATGACCCTGGATAAGTCACTTAACCCTGTTTAACTCGGTTTTCTCATCTGTAAAATGAGTTTGAGAAAGAAATGGAAAATCACTCTAATATCATTGCCCTCCCCCCCAAAAAAAAACTCCAAATGGGGACATGAAGAGTCTGACAGGACTGAAAAATGACTGAACAATCAAACATTTATTGATGGCAGAAGTAGCACTCAGTTTGGTTTTCTTGATTCCTATTGTACCACACTCTATTGTTCTCTATATCACCATGCTCTTTTGTTCCCTAATTGGATCATATCATCAATAAAACATTTCTTTACAGAAGGAATTTATCATATACTTCATTTCCTTTCACAGTATTGAGCATTTAGTAGGCAATGAAAATATTTGTTGAATTAAACTAAATAAAATGTGCTTTAGTACACAAAGAAGACACTGAGATAATCAGTTGAGCTAACCAATGTAGCCAATTAATTAGCTGAGTGGATAATGATGATAATAATAACATGTAGCATTTACTATGTGCAGACACTGTGCTAAGTGCTTTACATTTAATCCTCATAACAATTCTGGGAGATGTGCTGTTATTAACCCCATTTTTCATATGAGGAAACTTAGGCAGAGGTTGAATGACTTAGCCAAGGTTACCCAGCTAGTGAGAGTATGAGGCTGGAGTTAGGCCCAGGTCTTCCTGACTGATTCCCGGTGCTCTATCCATGGCATTGCTGCTAGTTCCATATTTAAGCAAAGTACATATAGGGGTATGTGTATGTGTATGTGTGTGTGATGCTCAATAGTATGATTTGAAAAGGTCATAAATGTACCTTCTTAAAAACATTTTTACCACAAGCTGGTCATTGTCTTTTCCTTCTCCTCCCATATGATCTGAAATACAAGTCATTGACCCTATAATTCTAAGTAGTAAAGATAGGAGCATTGGAAGGACTCTGAAGAATTTTCTTCTAGACTCTTCCTCTAAGTAACTGAAATGGGTACAGGATGTGACCTATCCAACCTACAGCATTTTATATCTCTTACCTCGGAAAATGACATCCATTTACTCTCTGGGTTAGTTTGTTCAACTGTTCTACCCTCACAATGGCAGGTAGGTATAGGCTCCTAGTGAAGAAATACCACTAAAAGTAAAGTAAAAGAAATAATAATATAACAGGTACACATAAATTAAAGTAAATGCCTAAATAATAAATCCATTACCATCTAGAAAAAAATATGGTTTACACTCTTCCATAAATGTACTCTCTATCTATGAGGGACAGTAGGTATGTGCTTCCTGAAACCTGCCAAGGGACATATGAGTTGACTCTTGAATTTGGCAATTATATTCCTGGAAGTTGTCATTTGAGGTTTTCTTTCTGGGGTTGATCTGTGATTTCTTTCAATTTCAATTTTATTTTCTTGTTTGAGAATATCTGGGTAGTTTTCTTTGATAATTTCTTATATTATAATGTCCAAGGTTTTTTCTTGATCATGGTTTTCAGGTAGTCCAATAATTCTCATATTGTCTCCTGAATCTATTTTCCCAGGTTAGTTGTTTTTTCAATAAGGCATTTTATGTTTTCTTCTTTTTTTCCAGTCCTTTGATTCTGCTTTATTGTTTCTTGATTTCTCATGAAATCATCGTTCGATTCTAATTTTTAAGGCCTAATTTTCCTCCATCAGCTTTTGGTTCTCCTTTTTCATTTCTTCTTGCATTGCTTTCATTTCTCTTCCCCACTTTTCCTCTGCCTCTTTCAATTGTCTTTGAAGTCTTTTTCTGAGTTCTTCCAGAATCTGTATCCAAATCCATATTTTTCTTTTGGACTTTGTGTGTGTTTGCTTTGCTTTCACTGTCCCCTTCTGTGTTTGTACTTTGTTCTTTGTTTCCATAAAAATTCTTTAGAGTTAGGTGCTTTTTTTGTTGTTTGCTCATTTTTCCTACCTAATTATAGGTAGACTCTATTTTCTGCGAGGTTAGTGTACTCTCTTAAACTTCAGTCTTTCTCAGCTTATTTTCTGGGTCTTTACCAGTTACAGTTCTTCAAAGATGGTGTGATGGCCTGAGGGCTGAGAGCTCTGAAAGCCCCCTCCCCCTGCTGATTCAATTAACCCTTGAGATCCTGCAAAGACTTGCCTTAGACTTAGTTGTAAACTTTTAGTCTTACTTTAATCTTGATCATGTCAGGAACTACTTAAATTGTAGCCTCAGGCTTAGGTGTAAGTTTTTAATCTTACTGTGTACTTGTTCTAATCAGGCACACCTTTGCTTGCCCTTTCCTGGAGCTCTTCCCTGAGCTTTAGGCAAAAAGATCTGTCTTCATCCCAAACCCAGACTGGCACTCCTGGCTTTACTCAGGGCCCATACAGATCAACCCACTTCAGCACAGACTTTCCTGGGCTGGGACTCTGGACTTCACCATAGATTTGAGATTTTAAGGGCTGTGGGTTGGCTTGGACCACTATTTGCCCAGGCAGGATCTCAGAATCTGAATATTGGCTTGGGATTAGTTCTGAACATGGAACAGCAAATGTGGATGAAGATGTGTGGCTTGCTCTTGGCTTGCTCTTCACTCCTTGCTATATTCTTGCTGATTCTGCTCCCTTCTCACCCTAGAGCTCCAAATGTTCTCTGCCTACCTTTTGGGTTTTTCTTTTCTTGAAAGTTGTTTCACTCTGTCTCCTTGTTGGTTCTTTAACTCTTGTATTTGTTTTGTGGTGATATTTTAATATTGGTTGAAGAGAATTCTCATGGTAATTTGGAGCTTCTCTATTCTACTCCACCATCTTGACTCTACCCCTGGGATATATGAATTGAGGAAAACCCAATTGATCAGGATAATTCACAACATTGAAACTTCTCTTTGGTGTACTCTTTCCTTCTCAGGAGCTGTCCACAAAAGTTCCTTGAATGTAATTTATATGCTGAATAGATGTTTCCCTTGTTAAGTTGAGGTGATTCATACTTTGCTTACCTCACACCTACTAGAGCATTATATCTCAAGCAAATCAGCTGAAAACCTCTGAATGACTTCTCTTATTCTCTGTTTCCAATCAGTTCATCTGTGAAGCTAGATTTATTCATTAAAGGAAACTGTAATACCTATCATTTATAGGTGATAAAGTTCTGGAATCTGTTCCAACTCTTCTTAACTTTCTGCAGGCAGACATAGGATTATCTTGGTAAATGAGTCCAATTTAGCTTATGATTAGTAATCAAATTCTCATCATTTGTTTTTAAACATATAAATTATCATTCTACTGAAAGCATACCGCTGTTCTGTTATTGTTCATATCCTTCCAGTTAAAAGAGCTTGTCACATTGAAAACTAGCAACAATTTGTTTTAGATCTCCCAATCAAACTCAGCCTTAGTAATTTCCTCTCAAAGCAACCATTTCTCTTAGAACTTTAAGTGGGCTTCATCTCAAAAAAAGAAGGCAAAACTGAGAGGATCAGTATATTGTGCAGTGATAAATGTGCATTATTGTCACCTCAGGAGACACAGAGTTTGGCTTTGAGAAAATGAGATAAGTAACAAAAGCCCAAACATATATATACCCTCAAACTCAACAATTCACTGAACTCCAGGTCCATGCCATTCATCTTACCCAAAGTGCTTTCTCTTCTAATGAAGAGAAGGCTCAAATGTTGCTAATAATATATTCTATTTATTAGCATTTATTATATAATAGCTCCCCAAATTCTGCCATAATTCTTTAAAGGTTGACACCAATAGAAGACTCAAACTCATACAGCCTCTTCATCTTGTCCCCATAACTTTCACTAGGTCCCCACAACTCAAGAATTATTCAATGAATCTGAACAAAGAATTGACTCCAAGATAGGCTCTCACCTAGATACAACCTCAAATTGTTCAGGATCTACATATCAACATATATCAACCCCCAACCCCAAGTTACACTAACACTGTTTTCATATTGTCACCCAAACATTAATCTATGTTCTTCATACACTCAAATTCCACTCTGCATTCTTTCAAGAGCACTAAGGGCTGCCCTCCTAACACACCTATTCCACTGATTGCCAAAAACATGAGAAAACATACTCATCTTCCTTTAAGTGTGTGGGTATAATTGCTCACTATGAATAGCTATGAGCCTTGTTTGACTCAGGTGCTCAGCTATTAGAGCTGTTAGAGTCCTTTTTTAGAGTCTCTTGGGAAATTTCACCTGGATGGTGGGTATGAAGATTTAGGTTCTATTTGGAGGTATGGGCAACTTAAAGAAGGGAGGACAGAATTAGATGGGGAGTGGGATGTAGAGATGGCCAAAGATTCCTCCAATGTTTATCTAAAGAATGAGCCTTCTGATAATCTGTCTGTCTGCTTATATATTCCTAATTCAAAAGCTAACAATAAATCCCTTGAAATAGTTTTCACAAAGGACTGCACTAAATCCATATGTTTTAGGTCCTTTTTCATTCAGAGCTTTATAAACTCCTTTTCTACACAAAATGTTAAACATGCTTAGCTGTCTGGCTTTCCAGCAGCTTAAAAAGGGCAATAGTAGGAAGGTGGAGAGAGGACTATTTGAGGCAGGTACAAGTGACAGATAACACAGTCTAAAATAAAACCCAGAAAAAAGGGCTAAATTACCACACAACCCTATAATGGGGGCAAACTGGTTTTCAGGAAAGAATATTGGAAGTAAGATGATTCTGTTGTTCTAATTTCAACTCCGTAACTGAATAATTTGTACAGCCTTAGGAAAATCAATTCACCTCTATAATAGTCCTCAGTTTCTTTATAAAATAATTGGGTTGGACAAGATAACCTCCTAGAAGTGCTTTAATTCTAAAATTCTGAGTCAATGAATATAATAATGACTTAAATCATAAAAAGGCTAAATTATCTTCCAAATATTCTGATTAATAAAGTGAAGTGCCTAATACATTTTAAACCTTACCTTCTGACTTAGAATATATATACATATATATATACACATATATATCATATATTTTAAACCTTTACCTTCTGTCTTAGATCCATACAGATAGATAGATATAGATATAGATATAAATAGAGATAGAGATAGAGATAGAGATAAAGATAGAGATAGAGATAGAGACATAGACATAGACATAGATATATTAAACACTTCTTTGCTTTCTTAATTGGTTCTAAGGCAGAAGAGCAGTAAGGGTTAGGTAATAGGGGTTAAGTGGCCTGTCCAGGCCACACAGCCAGTAAATATCTGAGGTCAGATTTGAATCCAGGACCTCTGATCTCTGAACTTGGCTCTCTATTCACTGAGCCACTTAGCTCCCCCAAATGTCTCATATCTTTTAGGAAAATGTCCATAAAGTAATTAAAATAAAATATTCTGTTGCTTAAAGTAGTAAGCTTCTGTTATCTAGAAAATTCACTTCAGCCACCTCATCCTCCAAAGATGCCAGACAAATAAAGCATACTTCTGACATGTGAATTATCACATGGCATCTGCTAGAAGGAATTCTGCTATCACGAAATGTAGACCTTTCATGGACAAAACTTCTGGAATTTATTTAAAATATGGATGAGGCAGTTACCTGGTTAATTCTTCAAAAATATTTTGAATTATTTTGTTCTGATATCTACTTTTAAAAAAGTAGCTGTTGTCTCTTTTCATTTCAAATAATCCAGTGTTACTATATTCCATATGTTCCAGGTATTTTACCATTTTACAGATGAAAGAACAGGTCAAGTGACTTCTCCAAGGCCACAAAACTAGGAAATCTTAGAGATGGAATTCAAACTCAAGTCTACTTGACTCCAAGTTCTGCACCCTATCCATTATGTCACTCTGCCAAGTTTTCCAAGTTTATAGATAATTCATGCAATTCATCCTATATAGCCTCCCTCCTCCATATTTTTACTTGACTAGCACTGGCATATTGAAAACATGAACTATATATATACATATGGACAATAGTATCAATTATTCAAAAGGTTTTGAATAATCACCTCATAGCGGAAGATCATTTTTCATCAAAATTATATTCCTAGAAACCATTGATGAAGTTGGTCACCATAACATGGATATTTCTCACATGATTAGATTTTAAACTACTTGGAAATTTCCCATAGAAAACATTGTATAATTGGAGATTGTGTTCATGATCATAGACTTGGCATAAAAATATATTATGATTTTAAGTTTATGGAATCATATAACTTTAAAGCTGGATGAGACCTTTAAGTCAGAAAACTAAAGAAGCAACAGTAAAATTGTGTCCAGTGAGAAGAATAGTTGCATTAGAGTCCAAGTCCGAAACCTGCCTCTGATATTCCCCAGTTGTGTGGCCTTGGGCTAGTAACCATCCACTATGGGTTTATTTCCTTATATGCAAAATGAGGGGACTGGACTAGGTGCCCCCTGATGTCTTTTTCTTCTCTAGATCTAAAACACCAGCTCTCAATCAACATCAACAACTCATATGCATTGATTAGATAAGAGGCCTCAATGTTCTCCTGCCTTGTTTTTTTATATTGCTAGGTCTTAACACAGTGCCCAAAACATGGTAAAATGCTTCTTGCTTTGACCACAAAGCATCATATATTTACTTCATGTCTTCAAAGATTTCAGATTTTGGTGTGGGGCACTACCCACACTGACACAGATATCAACCCTTTTCTAAGTTAGCAGAAGTTCTTTGGGAGATGTTTAACTGAATTATGCTGTGGTTAACCTGGTGATGAGCTCTATAAACATAGCTAAACTGGTTATTAGACAGGCAATGGCTTGTCATGATCCATCACTGGGCACACACTTGAGCCTTTCCATCTTGGTAGGTCTTGTCAGAACTTATTCTTTACTATTACAACCTTTGAGAATCCAGGGTTACTTCCTCACAATGATGGATTATCAGAGTAAAATCTTAATGAGGGAAAACAACATTTGGAATATTTTTAAAAAGCACACGTAAAAAACCCCACCAAAAACATTCTTCTAAGCTTGACCTAAAACTAATATTCTTTGATCATATTACCTTAATTAATAATAAATGTTAAATCTTTAGTTAACACTAATTGTGATTGCCTTTTTAGAATTTTGATGGGCTTTTCTGGGAATGAGTTAGATGCTCTAGACTCTTAATTAAACAGTAAGGGAAATTTGAATTTAAAATTATTTTCCACTCTATCTCCTCTCCACATCCTCTAACATCCAATCCACATCTTCTTTTTCTTTCATTTAATTTCATACTAGATATTCAAAAGGATTAAGTTGATTTCAGAGTCTTGCTTTGTAACAAGAGCCCATAATTCCCCTCTTTTTGCCATAAAATGACAATTGTCCACAAGTCAAACAATAAGTGAGAAAAAGTTTCAAACACTAGAAGTAAAAACAATGTAAAATTGACCACTGGCCATCACTATGGCAATAGACATTGGGGGCAGCTGAATAAGCAACAAAGGTTTTCTGAGCTTTCAGCCACAGATGGTAAGAGGATGGGGGAATCAGACACCTGATCAGAAGGAGATTACAGAAGACCCTTTGCTGGCTCTGGGTGCAAGATTCTTGTTATGCTGCCCACATGCAAATCAGGTCTCAGTCTTAGGTCATGGTCTCAGGGAAAGGAAGAGCATCAGCACTTGTGGTCACAGAGGAGCAGAGGACATGGTCATTGTTCCACAGTGGAAAAGAGTGCTTGTGGGTACTCATAGACCAGAGCATAGGCTGAGAGTGTATTAAATACACCTCTTCTTACATTACACCATGTTGGAAGAACTAAAAGTTTACAAATCCTCAGAGTTAGCTCTGAAGGCAACTGCAGAAAAAACCTGAAACTTAGAACAATGCTCCCTTCACCATGGTTACCAAACCCAACTTGAACAATTTTTTAAGTTAAAAGAAAAGAAAAATGCTGGAAAATGAGCAAACAGCAACAAAAAAAGAAACTCACCATAGAAAGTTATTTTGGTGACAGGGAAGACCAAAACACAAATTCAGAAGACAACAAATTCAATACTGATGCATCCAAAGCCTCTAAGAAAAATATGAATTAGTCTTTTAACCCTTACCTTCCATCTTAGAATCAATGCTGTGTATTGGCTCCAAGGCAGAAGAGTAGTAAGGGCTAGGCAATGGGGGGTCAAGTGACTTGCCCAGCGTCACACAGCTGGGAAGTGTCTGAGATCAGATTTGAACTTAGGACTTCCCGTCTCTGGGTCTGGCTCTCAATCCACTGAGCCAACCAGCTGCCTCCATGAATTAGACTTAAGCCCAAAAAGAATTAATAGAGGAGCTCAAAAAGGTTTTTTAAATCAGAGAAGTAGAAGAAAAATTTGGAAATGAAATGAGAGTAATACAGGAAAATCATGAAAAGAGAATCAACAGCTTGGTAAAGGAGGCACAAAAAATACTGAAGAAATAAATATCTTAAAAAATAGAATAAGCCAACTGGTAAAAGAGGCACAAAAACCCACTGTCGAGAGAACTCCTTACAAAGCAGAATTGGCCAAAAGAAAAGATATTCAAAAATGCACTAAAGGGAAGACCTCATTAAAAGGAAAAATTGGCCATATGGAAAAAAAGATACAGTGATAAGGTACCACCTCACACATATAAGATTGGCAAATAAGACAGTAAAGGAAAGTGATACAATTGGGATACTAATGCATTGTTGGTGGAGTTGTGAACTAATCTAATCATTCTGGAGGGCAATTCAGAACTAAACCCAAAAGGCTATAAAATGATGCAAAGCCTTCAAAACTATAGTACCACTATTGGGCTTGTATCTCAAAAAGATAATTTTAAAAAAGGGAAAGGATCTACTTGTACAAAATTATTTATAACAGCTTTTTTTGTGGTGGCAAAGAATTGGAAATTGTTGGGATATAAATCAATTGGGGAATGACTGAACAAATTGTGAAATCTGTTGATGATGGAATACTATTGTGCTAAAAGGAATAATTAACTGGAGGATTTTCATGTGAACTGGAAAGACCTCCAAGAATTGATGCAAAGCAAAAGGAGCAGAACCAGGAGAAGGTTGTACACACAGATGAATACACTGTGGCACAATCAAATGTAATGGACTTCTCTACTAGCAGCAATACAATGATGTAGGACAATTCTAAGGGATTTATGAAAAAGAATGCTATCCACATACAGAGAAAGAACTGTGGGAATAAAAACACAGAAGGACGTTCCGGGTTAAGATGGCGGCAGAGTAAGAAGCAGCTCTTAACCTCTCCTGACTGAAACACACAAAACTCCTCAAGGGGACATAAAAACAAGTCCAGACGAACGGAGGAACCCCACAACAGGGCACAGAGTGGAAGGTACGTGGAATCGAGGCATTTCAATGCTATAAAGGGGTGAAACAGCTCTCACTAAATCTCAGGCTGAGCAACCACCCCACCCCCACCCCCTCCACACACAACACCTATAGTGCCGAGGCCAGCTAGGAAGAGTTGGAGCAAGTTTGGGGCACCCATTGAGTCATTGGCGGCTCCGGGGCCTGTTCCTGAGAGCTGCGGGATTTGGGACCCCAGGAAGCTAGCGAGTGCACGCAGAATTTGAGTGCCGGAGCAGGACGCCAGGAGCGGACGCAGGGCGCAGAGCACGGGCTGAGAGCGCAGGCACGGGTGGAGGCGTGGGTGGAGGCAGACACAGCCACGAGCTAAAGCTCTGAAACCCTGAGTGGGGAACCAGTGCACACTGGCATACGACTGTGGAAGCAACGCCCTGAGACTTGTAAAGAAACCTCCTGCAGAGGATCAAGCAAGGGGGTCCACCAGGGGACTTGACCATGGACAGACCCTGAGCGCAAGGATAAACCTGAGAAGCTGCTGGGCTAACAATGGCTACCCAGTCTCAGGAAGCTCAGAAGAGAAAGATTAACAACAAGAAAAAGAAGTCTTTAACACTCGACAACTTTTACACAGAGAAAATCCAGACAACCGAGCAAACAGAGGAGGAGAACAAACAAGCATCCGGACCCTCCTCAAATAAGGAAAACTCCTCACAAGCTATGGAAGAGTTCAAAACTGAGATTTTGAGGAAAATGGAAGAGATCTGGGAAGAAAATAACAGTTTAAAAGGTAGAATCTTGCAATTGGAAAGTGAGGCTCAGAAACCAAATGAACTGATAAGCAAATTGAACAACAGAAATGACCAGATTGAAAAGGAATACCAGAAGATTATGGCCGAAAACCAGAAGATTATAGCCGAAAACCAATTCCTAAAGGCTAGAATTGAGCAATTGGAAGCTAATGATCTCTCAAGACAACAAGAACAAATAAAACAAAGTCAAAAGACTGAAAAAATAGAAGGAAACATGAAATATCTCAATGAGAGAGTGACAGACCAAGAAAACCGGTCTAGAAGAGACAATTTGAGAATAATTGGTCTTCCAGAAAAAACAGAAATTAATAGAAACCTGGACTCCATACTAACAGAAATAATCCAGCAAAATTGCCCTGAAGTCCTACAACAAGAGGGCAATATAGACATTGAAAGGATTCATAGAACACCTGCGACATTCGATCAAGAAAAGAAAACACCCAGAAATATAATTGCAAAATTCAAGAGTTTCCAAGCAAAAGAAAAAATCTAACAAGAAGCCAGAAAGAAACAATTCAAATATCAAGGAGCACCAATCAGGATCACACAGGATCTGGCAGCCTCCACGCTAAAAGATCGCAAGGCTTGGAATACAATATTCAGAAAGGCAAGAGAGCTGGGCCTGCAACCACGGATCAACTACCCATCAAAATTGACTATATATATCCAGGGGAAAGTATGGGCATTCAACAAAATTGAAGAATTCCAGGTATTTGCACAGAAAAGACCAGGGCTAAATGGAAAGTTTGATATCCAATCACAAAAATCGAGAGAAACATGAAAAGGTAAATAAGATACAGAGGGGAAAGAAAGAAAACTTATAATTTTTAAATTTGCCTTTTTAAGGGCTTCAGTGAGATCTAATTATCTGTATTCCTATGTAGAGAAATGTTATGTATAATTCTCTGTAGTGAACTCTATTCACTATTATAATATTCACTATTATAGTAATCAGAAGAATAATTCACAGGGTGAGGGTGGAACACTAAATAATCTAAGATGGCATGGGGGATGGGAAAGAGGGGTGAATAGCAGGGGACACCAAGAGAAACTTGAGTGAATAAGAAAATAGGATATTCTATTACACACAAAGAGGGCATGGGAGAGAGAGGGGACAAATACTATTATAAGAAGGAGAGGAAGAGAGCATTAAGAGGTAATAATCAAACCTTACTGTCAGTGTAATCAACCCGGAACTGGAAGAGTAGCTATACTATCCATTGGGAAATAAAACTCTTATCTAACCCTTCTGAGAAAATTAGAAGAGATAAACCAAGGGGAGGAGGGGAGTGGGGAGGACAAAAAAAGGGAGGGGAGAAGGGGGAGGGAATTCATAAGGCCTTTAAAAACAAAAAGAGGGGAGAAAATAAGGAAGGGGGTAGAAAGGGAAGTTAATCAAGAGAGGGGATAAGGGATAGCGGCTCAATAGCAAAACACTGGTTTAAAAGGAAAAAAGTATAAGGAAAAAGGGGGTAGGAATGGGGGAGGATTTGAAAATGTCAGCAAATGCACAACTGATGATTATAACTCTGAATGTGAATGGGATGAACTCACTCATAAAACGGAAGCAAATAGCAGAGTGGATTAGAAACCAAAATCCCACCATATGTTGTCTACAAGAAACACGTATGAGGCGGGTTGACATACACAAGTTTAAGGTTCAGGGTTTGAGCAAAATCTTTTCGGCGTCAAATGAGAAAAAGAAGGCAGGAGTGGCTATTATGATTTCTGACAAAGCCAAAGTAAAAATAGATATGATTAAAAAAGACAGGGAAGTTCATTACATCCTGATTAAAGGCAGTATAAACAATGAGGAAATAACACTGCTCAATATGTATGCACCAAGTGGCATAGCACCCAAATTCATAAAGGAGAAACTGGCAGAGCTCAAGAAGGAAATAGATAGTAAAACCATACTAGTGGGAGATCTAAATATTCCTCTGTCAGATCTAGATAAATCAAACCGAAAAATA
>NC_058130.1:342341973-342421161 GCF_016433145.1 Gracilinanus agilis | reverse complement strand
CTAATTCAGTAAAGAAGTTTTTTGGTAGCTTGATAGGTATGGCGCTAAATAGGTAAATTAATTTGGGTAGAATTGTCATTTTTATTATGTTAGCTCGTCCTACCCATGAGCAATCAATGGCTTTCCAATTGTTTAGATCCAGTTTTATTTGTTTGGAAAGTGTTTTGTAGTTGTTTCCGTATAATTGCTGTGTTTGTTTTAGTAGATAGATTCCCAAGTATTTTATATTGTCTAGCGTGATTTTAAATGGTGTTTCTCTTTCAACCTCTTGCTGCTCTAATGTGTTGGAAATATATAGAAATGCTGATGATTTATGTGCATTTGTTTTGTATCCTGCAACTTTGCTAAAGTTGTTGATTATTTCTACAAGCTTCTTAGTTGATTCTCTAGGATTTTTTAAGTAGACCATCATATTGTCTGCAAAGAGTGATATCTTAGTTTCCTCCTTGCCTATTTTGATACCTTCAATTTCTTTTTCTTCTCTAATTGCTACTGCTAGTGTTTCTAGTACAATGTTAAATAATAGAGGTGACAATGGGCATCCTTGTTTCACTCCTGATCTTATTGGGAAGGCTTCTAATTTATCCCCATTGCATATAATGCCTGTTGATGGTTTTAGGTATATACTGTTTATTATTTTTAGGAAAGGTCCTTCTATTCCTATACTTTTCAGTGTTTTCAATAGGAATGGATGCTGTATTTTGTGAAAGTCTTTTTCAGCATATATTGAGGTAATCATGTGATTTTTGTTTGTTAGACTGTTGATATGGTCAATTATGTGGATGGTTTTCCTAATGTTGAACCATCCTTGCATTCCTGGTATAAATCCCACCTGATCATGGTGGATGATATTCTTAATTACTTGCTGGAGTCTCTTTGCTAGTATTCTATTTAAGATTTTTGCATCTATGTTCATTAGGGAGATTGGTCTGTATTTTTCTTTCTCTGTTTTTGACCTACATGGCTTTGGAATCAGTACCATATTTGTGTCATAAAAGGAATTTGGTAGGACTCCTTCTTTGCTTATCATGTCAAATAATTTGTATAGTAGTATTGGGATTAGTTGCTCTTTGAATGTCTGAGAGAATTCACTTGTGAATCCATCCTGCCCTGGTGATTTTTTCTTAGGGAGTTCTTTGATGGCTTGTTCAATTTCTTTTTCTGATATGGGATTATTTAGGTATTCTAGTTCTTCTGCTGTTAATCTAGGCAATTTATATTTTTGTAAATATTCATCCATATCTCCTAAATTGTTATATTTGTTGCCATATAATTGGGCAAAATAGTTTTTAATGATTGCCTAAATTTCCCCTTCATTAGAGGTGAGGTCTCCCTTTTCTTCTTTGATACTGTCAATTTGGTTTTCTTCTTTCCTTTTTTTATTTAGATTGACCAGTACTTTGTCTATTTTATCTGTTTTTTCAAAGTACCAGCTTCTAGTCTTATTTATTAATTCAATAGTTCTTTACTTTCAATTTTATTAATTTCTCCCTTGGTTTTTAGTATTTCTAATTTAGTTTTCATCTGGGGATTTTTAATTTGCTTGCTTTCTAATTTTTTGAGTTGCATGCCCAATTCATTAATCTCTGCCCTCCTTAATTTGTTAATATATGCACTCAAGGATATAAATTTCCCCCTGAGTACTGCCTTGGCTGCATCCCACATAGTTTGGTAGGATGTCTCATCATTGTCATTCTCTTCAATGAAATTGTTGATTGTTTCTATGATTTCTTCTTTGACAAATTGGTTTTGGAGATCATCTTGTTTAATTTATAATTGGTTTTATATTTTCCTGTCCAGGTGCCCTTACTAATTATTATTTTTATTGCATTATGATCTGAGAAGGTTACGTTTATTATATCTGGTCTTTTGCATTTGTTCGCTATGTTTCTATGCCCTATTACATGGTCAATCTTTGTGAATGTACCATGTGCAGCTGAAAAGAAGGTGTATTCCTTTTTGTCCCTATTTATTTTTCTCCACATATCAATTAAATCTAATTTTTCTAGGACTTCATTTACCTCTCTTGCTTCTTTCTTATTTATTTTTTGGTTTTATTTATCTAGATATGAAAGAGGAATATTTAGATCTCCCACTATTATGGATTTACTATATTTCCTTTCTTGAGCTCTGCCAGTTTCTCCTTTATGAATTTGGATGCTATACCACTTGGTGCATATATATTGATCAGTTATTTCCTCATTGTTTATACTGCTTTTAATCAGGATGTAATGACCTTCCCTGTCTTTTTTAATCATATCTATTTTTATTTTTTTTCATTTATTTTTTTTAATCATATCTATTTTTACTTTGGCTTTGTCAGAAATCATAATAGCCACTCCTACCTTCTTTTTCTCATTTGACGCCCAAAAGATTTTGCTCAAGCCCTTAGCCTTAAACTTGTGTATGTCTACCTGCCTCATATGTGTTTCTTGTAGACAACATAGGGTAGGATTTTGGTTTCTGATCAACTCTGCTATTTGCTTCCGTTTTATGAGCGAGTTCATCCCATTCACATTCAGAGTTAAAATTATCAGTTGTGCATTTACTGACATTTTTGTATCCTCCCCTAGTCCCACCCCTTCTCCTTACACTATTTTCTTTTAAACCAGTGGTTTGCTTTGAGCCGGTATCCCTTATCCCCTCCCTTGATTAACTTCCCTTTCTACCCCCTCCCTTGTTATTCCCCACTTTTTATTTTTAAAGGCCTAATGAATTCCCTCCCCCTTCTTCTTCCCTCCCTTTTTTGACTTCCCCACTCCCCTGCTCCCTTTGGTTTATCCCTTCTGACTTTTTCAGTAGGGTTAGATAGAGTTTTTTATCCCAATGGATAATATAGCTATTCTTCCCTCTCCGGGTTGATTACACTGAGAGTAAGGTTTAAATATTACCTCTTAATGCTCTCTTCCTCTCCTTCTTATAATAGTATTTGTCCCCTCCCCTTCCCATGCCCTCTTTGTGTATAATAGAATATCCTATTTTTCTCATTCACTCAAGTTTCTCTTGGTGTCCCCTACTATTCATCCCCTCTTTCACAACCCCCATGTCATCTTAGACCATTTAGTATTCTGTCCTCTCCCTATGAATTATTCTTCTGATTGCTATAATAGTGAATATTATGATAGTGAATAGAGTTCCCTACAGAGAATTATACATAGCATTTCTCCACATAGGAATACAGATAATTAGAACTTATTGAAGCCCTTAAAGAGTAAAATTTAAAAAATTATGAGTTTTCTTTCTTTCCCCTCTGTTTCTTGTTTACCTTTTCATGTTTCTCTTGATATTTGTGGTTGGATATCAAACTTTTCATTTAGTCCTGGTCTTTTCTGTGCAAATACTTTGAAATCTTCAATTTTGTTGAATGCCCATACTTTCCCCTGGAAGTATATAGTCAGTTTCAATGGGTTGTTGATCCGTGGTTGAAGACCCAGTTCTTTTGCCTTTCTGAATATCATATTCTAAGCCTTGCGGTCTTTCAGTGTGGAGACTGCCAGATCCTGTGTGATCCTGATTGGTGCTCCTTGATATTTGAATTGTCTCTTTCTGGCTTCTTGTAAGATTTTTTTCTTTTACTTGGAAGCTCTTGAATTTGGCTATTATATTCCTGGGTGTTTTCCTTTCTGGGTCTAGTGTAGAGGGTGATCTATGGATTCTTTCAATGCCTATATTGCCCTCTTGTTGTAGAACTTCAGAGCAATTTTGCTGAATAATTTCTTTTAGTATGGAGTCCAAGTTTCTATTAATTTCTGCTTTTTCTGGAAGACCAATGATTCTCAAATTGTCTCTTCTAGACCAGTTTTCTTGGTCGGTCACTTTCTCATTGAGATATTTCATGTTTCCTTCTATTTTATCAGTCTTTTGGCTTTGTTTTATTTGCTCTTGCTGTCTTGAGAGATCATTAGCTTCTAATTGCTCAATTCTAGCCTTTAGGGACTGGTTTTCGGCTATGATCTTTTGGTTTTCAGCTATGATCTTTTGGTTTTCCTTTTCAATCTGGTCATTTTTGGTGTTCAATTTGCTTATCAGTTCATTTGATTTCTGAGCCTCACTTTCCAATTGCAAAATTCTGCCTTTTAAACTGTTATTTTCTTGCCAGATCTTTTCCATCTTTCTCAACATCTCAGACTTGAACTCTTCAATAGCTTGTGACCAGTTTTCATTGATTTGGGAAGGTTTGGATATGATTACTTGTTTTTCCTCCTCTGTTGTCTGGATTTTCTCTGTGTAAAAGTTGTCGAGTGTTCCAGATTTCTTCCTGGTCATCTTTCTCCCCTGAGCTTCCCGATTTTGACTTGCCATTGTTAGCCCAGAGCCTTCTGTGCTTTATCCTCACACTCAGGGTCTGTCTGAGCTCTCTAAACTCCAGAGGTTTCAGGTCTCTTTGTTCTCGGGGTCGAGCCTCCTGGTAGTCCCTGGTCTGCCCCTCTGGCTGAGGCTCCTTCAGCAGTCTCAGGGCAATGCTTCCACAGCAGTCTGCAGCGGGTCCCCACTAGTGGTTCAAGCCTGCGCTGGAGATCCTAGTCCACGCCTAGGGCAGTGCTTTCACCTGTGCAGATGCTCAGGAAATCCGTGTGTGTTCTTTAGCCTCTTGGGGTCCTAAGTCTTGCTGCTCTCAGGAACAAGCCCTGGAGCTGCCAGTGACTTAATGGGTACCCCAAACCTGCTTTACCTCTTGGGAGCTGGCCTTGGCGTTGTACGTGGTGTGGGGTTGGGGGAGGGGCTTCTTCCTCTCGCGTTTTAGTGAGAGCTGTTTCACTCTTTTATAGCATGGAAATGCCCCAATTCCACGTACCTTCAATGCTGCGCCCTGTTGTGGGGTCCCTTCGTTCATCTGGATTCGTTTTTATGTCCCCTTGAGGTGATATACTATTTTTGTATAAGCTATTTTTCCCCTAGTGAATAATACTGACCTATCAATTCACTTTAATATCATGAATTTTGATATCCTTCAAATCCTGGCCCTCCCAATTACAACCTACATGATCTAAGTCCATTCAATCTCTCTAGGTCTCAGTTTCCTCAAGTGCGAATGAGGGGGTCATACTGTATGACCTTTGAAAGGATTAAATTTTAATGTCTTGGCTAAAATATGTGGAGATTATAAATAATAGTGTAGTGGTGGTTGCCAATTCAAAGTTGTATTGCTCAAAGTCGAAATGACATTAATAGCTTTTATTTACAAAAGAGGTAGAAAGTGAAAGCAGAGAAATATTAAACAGTAGGGAAGACATTAGCCTATCTAACTAAATATTGCTCCAGTGCTCTAACTCAGTCAGGACTCATTAATCTTCAACAGGAATTAAACTCTCTCCAGAAGACAGGAAAGGAAAGCCAGCTTTCCACTCACCCAAGTTCCCTCCAAGAGGCAGGTCAAGACAATGATTCAAGCTGAATGTGATTCTTGAGGCCAACTTTCTTCCTTGAACTGACCTTCTTCTTGAAACTAACTTCCCTCTTGAAGTCCAACTCCTTCTTGAAGCTGACTTCCTTCTTGGAGTTGACTTTCTACCCTAGCTCCAGAAATTCAGGGCCTTTTATAGTGGGTTCTTGTCTCTTCTCCTTTTCATAGGGGCCAATCATAGCTTCCAAACTGTCTAGCACTGCCCGGGGACACTGTTTGTGGGAACCAGTTCTCACCTTCTGGAGGGGTGAATACTCATCAAAAGGGTTCACGGATTCCTGGCTGATTGAGTTTCTGAGGATGTGAGTTCTCTAAGAAGTTTGTGAGCTCCTCCACCTAGTTCAAGCTGTTGCCCATTCAATCAAAAGGCAGACAAAGGAGAGTTAATCCTGTCTTCACAATCTAGTGAGGTACTAAGTAGAGGTACTTAAGCTATTGTTAACCAAAGTGTTAGCTCCAATTAGGCAAAGAAAATAAGGGATTCCCTTTCATAAGTGTAAACTCAAAGAGAATAAAGAATTCCCTTTTACACCTTAATGGTCCCTTCTAACTTTAAATCTTAAAATTTATTATTATTATTATCATTTAATTCATCCAGGAGAATTTGAGTGAAAGGATGGGATCATGGTCTGCTTAAGATTTAGTCCTAAGAAAGAAGAGATTACTTTTCCCCACTACATGTTAAAAAAATCACTGCTAATATCAAAACTCACCAACAAAAATGAAAACTTCCTCTCTGAAATATTGTTCAGACAACTTCTGTCTGGTAAGAGGGAGTGAGAAGGATGAAACCACCAAAAATTGCAGGGAAATCTAAAATTGCTTTTATTAGAGTCATTTTAAAATACAGTTATTTGAGGAATAGTTCTTTTTGAGCTGAGCTTAACTATGAGGCTGGACACATATGCTGCTCTTTGGTGTTATTTCTCCAACTTTATAAAAGCAAATTACAAAGGTAATAATCATGTTTTCAAACCATACAATTTCTACACAAGCTGAAACTATTAAAAACAAAGATTGCTTGTCCAGAGACACATGTGGGGTGATGAGTTCTGTAATTTACTCTTAAAAGAAAGAGAAAAAACAAACTTATCTCTGTTGAAAAACTTCTTAGAGGAATCCATTGCACATAAGTAATGAAGTGTCTAACATAAATCTTTTACCACTGAAGAGTTTTATTTACTTAAACATGTTCTAATATAACACAGCAGGCCATTAGAATATATTATTCAACTAGCTGCCAGATCAGCAAATAACAATTCACATCTGTATTTCTCACATCCACTAAGATAAAAACACTCATTATTCTCCACAAAAAACAAAATCCTTAGCTTCAGTGATCTCTCAGAATCCACATTCCCTTAAATCCCTTTATCACCACATGGCAAAGAAATTGTCCATGTTGGCCTGGATATGCAGGATTAATCATATTGTGTTTTTCCTTCCTCATTTCTGTTTATATCAAGACTTATAATTGCTTATAACCCTGCCCACAACCAGCATATGCCTTACTCTTCATGGGACCCACTCTAGTCAAATGATGTTGTTGTTCAGTTGTTCAATCACATCCAACTCTTTTTTTTTTTTTAATAAAACCTTTACCTTCCATCTTGGAGTCAATACTGTGTATTGGCTCCAGGGCAGAAGAGTGGTAAGCGTAGGCAATGGGGGTCAAGTGACTTGCCCAGGGTCACACAGCTGGGAAGTGTCTGAGGCCAGATTTGAACCTATGACCTCCCATCTCTAGGCTTGGCTCTCAATCCATTGAGCTACCCAGCTGTTCCCCACATCCAACTCTTTGTGATCCCCATGGATGACAGCATGCCAAGCCTTTCTGTTCTCCACTATTTCCCAAAGTCTGTACAAGCTCCTGTTTGTTGCTTTCATGACACTCTTTATCCATCATGTCCTCTGCTGTCTCCTTTTCCTTTTGCCTTCAATCTTTCTCAACATCAGAGACTTTTTCAATGAATTCCATCTTAAGTATTATGTATTAAGCTTCAGCTTCAGTATTTGACTTTCCAGTGAATAGTCTGAATTAATTTCTTTAAATATTGACTGATTTGATCTCCTTGCTGCCTGATGGACTCTCAAAAGTCTTCTCTAGCACTACAATCTGAAAGCATCAATTCTGTGGTACTCAGCTTTCTAACTCTCCCAACCCTACATTGCTAATGGAAAAAAATCACAACATTGCTTTGAGTGAATTAAATCCACCTGTGCTTATCCATTTAAGTTCACTGACCCACAAAATGTTGATGCTTAATCTTTCCATCTCCTGTTTGACCATATCCATCTTACCTTAGTTCATAGATCTTACATTTAGGTTCCTATGTAATATTGACCTTTATAGCGTCAGACCTTCCTTTCATCACGAGACACATCCTGTAACTGAGTTTCCCGTCAGCTTTGGCCCAGTTGCTTCATTAGTACTGGAGCCACTTGTAATTGTCTTCTACTCTTCTCTAAAAGCATATTGGATACCTTCTGACCTGAGAGACTCATCATCCAGTGTCATCTCTTTTATCATTTTAGTTTTGCTCATGGAGTTTTCTGGGCAAAGATACTGGAGTGGTTTGCCATTTCCTTCCAAAGCAGATCACCTTTTGTTCGAACTCTCCACTTGGACCTGTACATCTTGGGTAACCCTGCACAACATAGCTCATAATTTCATTGAACTATGCAAGCTCCTTTGCCATGATAAGGCTAATGATCCAGGAAGGGAGTAAAGTGATGTAAAGTAAAATATTCCTTTTAGTCACAGGGAAGAAATTTTATGCCAAAGACAGAGATGCTGGATGTGACCACCCACATCAAGTGAGATGAAGAATTGAGCAAACAGGCTCACAAATTCACTCAGCTGAGTTCACCCTTTTTTGGTAATGTAGGGAGATTTATATCAAAATGGGGACTGTTTATCAATAAATTTGGATTTCCAAAAGGGATTTTGTGCTGGAAAAGTATACATCTATTCATCACTTTGGTGTCAACTTTGGTGCTCATCTTTAAGGGACTTGGAATTCTCTATGTCAGATGCCAGGATTTCAGGAGAGCAGCAAGACAGACTTAGAAAGCCTGAAAATACAACTATCAATACTCCCTATTTGTAATAAGAAACATATGTTAAATAGAAATGCTAAAGTCAATGGTTTTTCTCTCAATGTTGCCTATGCATGCATATGTTACACGTTATAACCTTTAAGAAATAGGTTTTCATGTGTGGATTATGGGGTCAGTAGTATGACTTTACAGTCATATCTCATACCACAGATTCATTTAATGATAATTCTAGAAGATACCTGAGAGATCATGTAGTCCAACACTTTCTTCTTAAATATGAGGAAGCAGGTGCTGAAATTTGGCTTATGGTCACAGAGGGGCAAAGTTGGGAATTGATTCTCCCATTTTTTGACTCCTAGGTCAGTGTTCTCTCCACTTCAATCAGATGTTTTAAGATTTCATTGAGACATACTACAAATACAAAATCGGCTGCCCAATATCATCTCTCTAAAATGCAGGAAGGACAGATAAAATAATGGAAACCTGAAAGAGTTTTTTGACTTACGTCTTTTGAAAGCATGGGATTTCTCACTTTACTAGCCTGGATGGAACTCTCCTTAACTTTTTAGTTAGTTACTCTTAGCTTGGTTTAAGTTAGGAATTTTAAAAGTACTGCTATACCATGAGGTCACATTCATTGTCTTTGTGACTATCCTAGAGCATTTTAGTCTCAGCAAATCTGACCACTTAATAAATGTCTGTGCAGTGAACAGAGATCAGGAGATAGAGTCAGGAAGACTTGAGTTAAAATCTGACCTCAGACAATTACTAACTGTGTAACCATGGACAGCTCACTTAACCCTGTTTTATCTCAGTTCCCTATATATAAAATGAGAATAATAGGGGCAGCTAGATGCCTCAGTGGACAAAGAGCCAGGGCTAGAAATGAGAGGTCCTAGGTTCAAATCTGGTCTCTGACACTTCCTAGTTGTGTGACTGGGGGCAAATCATTTAACCCCAGTTGCTTAGTCCTTACTACTTTTCTATCTTGGAACTGATATTTCACTTGGAACTGATTCCCAGACAGAAAGTAAGGGTTTAAAAAAAATGAAGATAATAATAGCACCTGTCTCCCAGGTATGATTGGGTCAGAATCAAAGGAAATAATAATTGGAAAATGTTTAATACAGTGCCTGGTACACAGTAAGTACTATATAAGTGCTGGCTATTATTATTCACTTATTCAACAAATATTTATTAGGCACCTCTTGTATGCCTGGGACTCTGCTAGAGTGACATTGCTAGGTGATACAAAAATAAGAAATAAAATAGCCTTTATTTTCAGGGTACTAGAGGAATACAATATAGAATATATTTAACATGTAATAATAACAACCAATAACAGCAATAATAGTAGTTAGCATTTATTTAGTGATTTACAAATGTTAACTCATTTTATCCTCACAACAACCCTGGGAAGTAGATGCCTTTTACAGATGAAGAAACTGAAGCAAAGGTTAAGTAACTTGCCCAGGGTCACATAATTAGTAGGTGTGCTAGGATGGATTTGAGTTCAACTCTTCCTGACTCCAGACTGAGTACTCTATTTATAGGGGCAACGAAGGGTTAGGAGTAAATGACTATATAAGTTTTTTATAAAAGCTTTTACAAATGTGAGTTTTACTATTAAATACAAGGTAGAATGTGAAAAGAACAAAAGAGAGATCTAGACAAATTTCTCTAAAGAAATTTGAAGAGATGGGGTTCAGCTGGGATGGAGACCTGGGAAGGAGAGACATCTGAGCTGGACCTTGAAGGAACCAAAGAAATTCAATCAGGAGACATTCAGCCTCTCAAAGGAAGCATAATTCCCTTCCACCCAAAGTACTTGAAATAAATATATAGCTATTTTCTTTACTTAACTTGGGCATCTGTAAAAGTCTTCTTAAAAATTTGCATCTCATTTTTTCAAGGAGATCCGGTCCTTTTCTTATTACATTGAAAATTACACAGAAAAGAGCACAACTAATTTTTCAAATACATGTAGAGTAATTTCTTCCTCTTCTCACTGAATTGAGGGGAAAAACTGAACACTCTGTGTATGTATTTCATTTCTTCTTCCATATCTAATCAGAATTAGAGCCACTATGACTCAGAGAATTTTTTAAAAATTATTTCTAGGAAGAGATTCAGAGAAACCTGGGAAGACTAGTATAGATTGATGAGTAAGTTGAATACAACTGAGAGGACAATTTATACAGTAATATCAACATTGTAAAAATGAACATTTTTGAAAGAACTCTGATCAGCACAGTGATCAGCCATAATTTTAAGAGAGCAATGATGAAGCATGCTAACCACTTCTAACAAAGAGATGAAGGACTAATACATAGAATGAGATACACCTTTTTAGACATGGTCAGTATGGGAATTTGTTTGGATTGACTATTCATATTTATTACAAAGGTTTTCTTTTTCTTTTTAGAAGGGAAAGTAGAAAGGAGGAAAAAATTGGGTTGGGGGGATGAGAGTAGAATCTTCTCTGATTTACTCAAGGTTAGTTAACAAGAGGGATATTGAGGATCATATTTATGCCAGGTGCTAGAAGGCAATCCAAACCCAGATATACACATTATCCATTTTACCTACTAGAAAAAGTAACTTCAACTCATTTTAGGGTTGAAAGCAAAATGTAAGGAACAACTGATGCTTATGAGACACATGTTAATTATGTTGTAGGCACCTGAATAAAGGCTGACAGAAGTCCTCTCCAGAGAGGGATCAAATGCCTGATTTTAAAAGATGTTAAATTTTTTAGTAGGGAGGGGCACAGCCAAAATGCTTTTTAAATTGTATTGGGTGGGGATAGGAAATAAATGCCCAATAAACAAAGATACAAAAAAAAAATTTCAGCCTTACAAATTTCCCAAAACTTGTATAGGAGGAAAATATTTGACCAATAATTAACTTTCAAAGAATAGGAAGTGTCCTTTAATGGCAAATATCTTGGTCATTTATTTGAAGAGGTCATTGTGTTGGTATACAAAATTTCTTCATATACTACTCAGAATCAGTAAAAAAAAATTTCATGAGTAAAAGAGTAATTCTATTTCCTGATAACACTCTGAAAATGTTACAAGGTTTGAGTTAGAATGTTATAATTTATCAATTTATTCTTAACTAATGTATGAAAACTATTGATAATATTCATAATTTCTTATTTCTGAAAATATTATTTAAAATTCCTTCTAAAGGAAATGGTCCAATTATTTTGGAAATAGTCAAATGAAGAGCCAATTTTTGAGAAATATTTTAGTAGGATCTGAAAATGCTATTGCATATTACAATTTTTTCCCCCACAGAAGAATGTGGCTGGTGGGTCTTTTTCTTCTCCATTAGTACAATTAAATGTGATGACTTTCCTTGGGGACTCAAATAAAATGGTTTTATTAATATATAAGATTTAACTTGGATTCATCACAGTGCCATCTAACAGTTCGAATTCATATTTAAGATGAAGCATGATGTAAATTTTTCTTCTAAACATAAGTCCTCCTTTTTATCCTTTGAGGAAGCAAAAATAAAATGCAGTAAAAGACTGAACTACCAAAATGCTCAAATATTTGGAGTATACTAAAGTAATTTTGATGGTTTGAGGATGAATCAGAAAATCCTTGTCATTACAACCCTTGCTGCCAAGAAACTTCATAAAACATATTAAGATCTTGAACTGCCTTATGAAGTATAATACAATGAAGATAATTTAATTTTTCTTTGATGCCTAGGGACTAGGTCATCATTGAGAACACCAGTGCTCACTGTATGGTACCATTAGGTGTGATATAGATGTTACAAAAGATTTATATAAAATTTATGCTTAATCCCCAGGCATAACAAAGGAGCTGTATTTTGAAATAAAAGCTAAATGTGGACTCTTTAATTTGTTTTCCAGTTTTTGATACACCCTATCCCCCCAAAAGAGATCAAATGCAAGAAAAATATTTCTAATATATTAATGTTTCTAGTTACCTGGTATCTAGGTCATACAGGAAAATGTTATGAAAGGGGTGGAAAAGTTCTATTTTCTTTCTCAGGTTCATTTAAGAGGAACATAAATTGGATTGATTCAGATTGTATTGTGAAAGGACCAATGACTGAAGAAGCCATTTCCTACAGTAACTATATGCACTTCAGCACCTGAAAACTAAAGGATGCACTGAGCAGCTTCAGGAGCCAAAACTCTCTCTCTGCCTTTTTGGAGATGAACAAAATGGGATCTCAGAGTTTCTTTCCTTTTATTATTTCAGGATGATTTTCAATCATCTAAGAAAAAATAATGAAAAGCAACAAATATACCTACTTTCTTCTAAAGATCTATTCAACTAATTTTTTTTCCAAATTTTTACCTTCTGTCTTAGGATCAAGACTAAGATGGAAGAGTGGCAAGGGCTAGGCAATCAGGGTTAAATGACTTGCCCAAGATCACATAGCTAGGAAGTGTCTGAAGTCAGATTTGCTCTGTCCACTGTGCACCACACAACTAATTTTCAAGGTATTGCAAAAAATCAAGACATGCCACAGCATGTCAAAAATATGGTGGAAACAAAACAAATTTGTCTGGCCAGCTTTTAGTTCTTCATGGAAATGGAGAGGAGACAGCTGAAATCCAGACTGATTTTTAAACCCCTCTCCCCCAAAAATTAAGCAAGTCTTTCCTTCACCAAGCTTTTTACCAGAGAAATTCTGACATGTGACATAAAGAAATATCACGGCATACTAAGATATAATAAAATAGGAGAAATTTGGACAAACATGGGAGGTTTTGTAGGAACATATTCAGAGTTGCTGACATGATAGCACACATGTGTAAATTCTGAGACAAGGGAAGACAAGGCTGGTGAATTGCTTAAGTGTGAGAACTGCTAAGTGGCAGTATAATTAAACCTGATTGGATGTCTGCCCAAAGTACAACACCAATATGGTGACCTCTAGGGAGTAGGAGGCCACCAAACAACCTAAGGAGGAGCAAAAAGGCCCAGGTGAGAAATAAAACTGGACAAAATTCTCAGGTTGATCAAAGCTGGGATCAAACCCATGAGAGGCTGCCATCCTTCCAGCCTGGACAAGTTAGGGAAACCTTGTACCAAAATAAATATTAAAAAAATGAATATATTTAGAATGAATTAAGAAGAACCAAGAAAATAACAGACATTGACTAAAATAATGCAAAATGAAGTCAAATTTTCAGTATTTTTTAATGACTAGCTTTTGTTCTGGAGAAAAGATCATGAATGAGATCTCTTTCCTCTTGGCAGAAAGGTAAAGAACTATATAATATCTGTGTGTTGTATGTATTATCAGATATCGTAAAAATGGGCTATTTTAGCTTAACTTTTTTTCCTTGTTAATAGAGAAGGTTCAGAGTTGATAGTGTGCTATGCATAAATAACTGCGATGTTTTTATGAAATCATCAATAGATTTTTCTTGAGATTTCAAAAAGTTAGAGTTATAGGTCACACTTAAAAAAAACCAATAGGAATAAATGTAAAGTCCTACATTTAGGCTCAAAAAATCAGCTACACAAATCCAGAACCAGCAAGATATCACTATATACTGTATCAGTTCTTGTGAAAAAGATCTGAAGGTTCAGTGAACTATGTATAAGTTCAATATATAAAATAAATAAAAAGTAAATGAAAATAAATTCATTATGAATCATTAGCATGGCATGGCAGATAAGAAAGCTAATGTGATTTGATACTGAATTAGGAGAATTATAGTGGCCCAGAATCAGGGAATTGGCAGTACTGGTTCTGCCTCATTCGGATTATTGTTTTCCACTCTCAGAGCCATATTTTTAAAAGGGCATTTACAAACCCAAGTGCATCAAGAAGATGCTTAATATAGAATTTATGGCAAGGATTTTAACAAGAATCACAAAGTTCAGGAAACACAGATGAGACACGAATTGTACCTACCATGGAACTCACATTAATAAAATCCCAGATCCACTGAATTATTCATTATTTTTATTTTATATAATATTATATTTATTAATATTTTTCTCAAGCTAGAGTAGGTCTACAGCAGAGTAACCAGGATGATGAGGGAAATCTTGATCAGCAGTTCCTCAAATTTATTGGAGCTCTTTACACTCTTAAAAATTGAAAACTGCACCTTCCCCTTTCCAAAGGGCTTTTGTTTATGTGGGTAATACCTATCAATACTTATAATATTAGAAAATAAAACATTTTGTTGTTATTATGATAAAGTTTAGACCTCAGGGGCCTCTGAAGAAGTTTTGGGGAACTCTGGACCACACCTGACAAAACATTTTTCTAGACTGTCATACAGTGATCATCAGTTGTGGGATGTTTTATTTAGCCTGAAGAGAAGACTGAGGTTGGGAGTGTGGGAAAGGAGGACTGAAAACTGATAGCCAATACCTGAAGGGCTATCCTGTAGGAAAGAGTTTAGATTTGCTCTGCTTTGTTTCAGAGGCAGAACTAAGCCTGACACTACAAGGAAAAACATGATTACAGAATTTAAATTAAAAGTTCCTACCAATTAGAGCTATCTAAAAGTGGAATGGGGTGACTTAAAAATTATTAAGGAAGTATTCCAGAGGAGGCTACAGGTTCACTTGCTGGTGATGATGTCCTGGATATTTTTGTTTAGAAAGCACTGTACTGGATGACCTCTGAGATACTGTAATTCCAAAGTGCCAAAGCAACAGAAAGTTTGAAGGAAGCACCTGATTTTCTAAGAAAGGGAGGTGGAAGTGGGGTATGTCATTACACAATTGGCTTTTGACTAGATGATAACAATAAAATTAGCAGAGAAGGGAGGCAGAGAATAAAGCTGTTAAGGAGTGGGATATGAAAAGGAAGACAATACCTTTTAAAGCAATTGTTTCAAATGATAAAAATTTCTAAATTTGAAATCACTTATCAGACACTTTTGAGATTTCTGAACATTGCCTACTTTTGAGACAGCACCTGATTTTAGTTCTTTGTTCTGCATTTTAAGTGTATCTAATGGCTCTTTTTCAAGGTTAATAGGTTCATGTTTCCCAGTTTGTCTCAATTTCTAAAGGGTTAACCTTTATAGCTCTTTCATGGAGCAGCATTATATGTAAGATGGTTGCTAAGCAACAGGGTTGTTTTATAACTATAATACACAGAATCAGGGAGTAGATAAGGGACATTTTGGAAAAACTGACATTTTATCATTTTTCTGATTTTCTTGATTAATTATGTAATCATAAAGCATTCAATTTATCTTATTTTATCTATATAATACTCCTTTGAGGGCCCTCTTTTTTTTCAGAAGCATTTTAGAAGAGGACTTGAAAGTGAATTCCATACTATCAATAAGTTTAAAATACATACGAATTTCCTTTTAAATTAAATTTTATTTTTATTCTATGTTTAATAAACGTCTCTCAATTTCCATATACAACAATGTTTTAAAACAATATATATGATAATAATATCTAGCATTTATTATTATTGTTATTACATATAATCCTTTTTTCTACCCAACTGGCATATGGAAATATATTAAGTTTTTCAGTCATTTTTCAGGTGTGTCCAACCCTTCATGACTTTGATGATTTTTAGACAGAGATACTGGACGGGTATGCCATTTCCTTCTCCAATTTATTTTACAGATGAGGAAACTAAGGCAGAGTTAAGTGACTTGCCAGGGGTCACACAGGTAATAAGTGTCTGAAGTTGGATTTGAACATCACACGCCTTTTTAATAAGTAGCAATACATGTCCAAAATTATTACTTATCAGTAACAGATTTCAGCATAATGAAGTAAATAAACATATCCAAAGTAACATGTCTGGACTGTGTGGAATCAGTCCCGATCAACTGACAAGTCAATGTATCTCTAGACTACCTCTAGTCCTTCAGAGAGTACCTACACTATCAGCCCAAATGAAGTATGTAAGAGTGGAACAGAATTGACTTCCTTATGAATTGTCATCTTTAAATATTAATGTGTATGTACATCACTTCAGATCTTGACTTGAAAATTTAATTTTCAAATCAATCAGACTTTAGGCAGGGAAATCATATTCTTCTCCACTTTCTACCACCTCTAACTCAAAAGGTTTCTATAAGAGGCAAGTTTAAATATTAATATTAAGGAGCCTCTTACCATTCATTAGAAGGCCTGCTGCTCCTTGGAGTCAGGTGATTTCGAATTTAAAGGATTTAAAGGTAAGAACTACAATGAAAAAAATGGATATGGAGCACAAATTCCATCCTTCAGAGTCGAAGTTTTGGATGGGAGAATCTCCACTCTAGGCTGGGAGAAGAGTCTCCCTGACAGCAACACCACACTCTGCCCCTAGCTCCTGCCTCTTACCTATTTTGGAGGCCTCAGAATCCAACTTGGAGAATCTGAGCGGATTTCAGTGACCCTAAATGGAGGGAGAACCAATCTCTATCCTTGGTGGGTCCTTAGCCCTTGTCATACTTAAGCAAAACTTTGCAGTCCTGATTTCCCTTTTAAGGTCAACTTTGATAAAAATACAGAACACAATTCAATTTTTTTCTATCAAGTTTGAATTTGGAAAATGTGAAGCAAAAAGCTCTAATGTATATATTTTTTAAAACCCACAAAAGTGATATATACTTATAGGATTTGGGAATAAAACCTTTAATACTAAAAAAAAAAAAAGGTAGCAACTTTGCTTTGCAGGTGAACAAATTGACACCTCAATGTCTAAATGAGTAATAGAGGCTGGATCAATGATTATACTGATCTAAAGAATTCTGAGAGTAAGGAACTCCCTCTACCAATGCAACCCTATGATTTCTTTGCAACTTAAATTCTTGGAGAACTTCCTAGAGCACTGAGAAATCAAGTGATTTTCTCAGAGAGAAGGTATGTGTTATAAGCACGGTTTGAATGCGGGTCTTTCTGATTCTGAGACCAGCTCTTTATCCATTATACCACACTGCTGCACTGGAGACTGGCAAGCCAAAAATTTAAAAACTTACTGTCAAGGAAAGATTGGAATGCAATCTATTCTCATCACAAGGAAAGATGGACCACCACATTTGGACTTTACCATCCAAGAAATGATATGTTATGTGAGGAAGTGGAAATGACCCTTTACTAGAAGAAACTGGGAAAAAGTATTTGATCTGACCAAATAAATAGATAAAGTAAACACTCGGGCTGAAGTTTACACAGTTTTAAAGGCATATGGGGGTTGTTTTTTCAAGATACCTTAAACTGTTGAAGATTCCTAAAGAAAGGAAGAAAAATGTTAATTAATACCTCTAAATGGTGATGAGGATGACATACACAACTACTGATCCATGGGCTTATTTTACAAGTGTGCTGAAATCTCTGTGAGAATTGTCTATGCATGCACTAGAGTATTCTTGACGAAAATTCTAGAGAAGATAGACTCTCAGGAATGATTTCTTAGAGTAGACTACTTCTTTATAGTATACCACTGCCTATAGAAATATGAAAAATACAAGATCCCATCATTTGTTTTTAATTACAAAAAAAAAGCACAAGAGAAAAATTACCCTTAAAGGCCCTTCTCCAACATTGCCTACATAAATTTTAAAATCAAACTAGTTCTCTTGAAAAATGCAACCCCAGAGATAACAGTGTTCAATGATCATCTGAGTATCAACATCAAACGCTTCATAAAAGAGAAATGCTTGCCAAAGACATCCGCTGCTGCCATGGTGAATCTCCTAAACAAAGCCCAAATAGGAGGGATTCTGAAGATCCTCACATTTGCAGATGACATTATGCTGACTACACTGAGTTTTAGAATACTACGTGTCCTTCTCAATGAGATCTAAGCATACAGAAGGAATACTCCTAGCAATCCACTCAAGTAAAACCAAATGGATGAAGCATGCATCACTGCCCATATGGTGACATGTAATTAGAAGGGCAACCCCTGGAATGAGTTCATCAATGGGTACATTTTGGATAGACATGGTACATGGGCATTGAGTCAAATTCAGAAATAAATTGGAGGGAGCCAGCATTTTGGATTATATATTTTTTTGCTTTTTAATGTGTAAAATAAAATACATAAGATTACAAAGAAACCATATGATTATGGTTTGTTATGTTGAAATATAGTTATTAAATATTTACCAGGAAAAAAAGCCCATAGACCTCAGGTAAAGAATCCTTGGTTTGAAGGATTTAGGAGACAGATAGGTGGTACAGTGGATAGAGCGTTTGGGCTTGGAAACAGGAAGGATTCATCTTCGTGAGTATGATTCTGGCCTTAGACACTTCATAACTGTGTAACTCTGGGCAAGTTTTTTAACCCTGTTTGCCTCAGTTCCTCTCTGGAGAGGGAAATGGCAAACCACTCCAGTATTTTTGTCAAGGGAATCCCAGAACAGAGTCACAGAGTTGGACATGATTCAAAAATCAAAAAAAGGATTTAAAGATAAGAATAGTTTTCTATAGACTTTTATTGATTTTTTTTTTATTTTTACATTGCCTGGCGGTTCTCCTCCTCCCCCCTCACAAAGAGCCATTTTTATAAACAAAGAATTATTTAAAGAGGAAAAAAAATCATCAAAACAATTAGCACATGAGGCTCAGTGGATAGAGAACTAGGCCTGGAGACAGGAAGGAGGTATTGAGTTCAAACCTGGCCTCAGATACTTCCTAACTGTGTAACCCTGGTTAAGTCACTTACCCCCAATTGCCCAGCCCTTACTGCTCTTCTGTCTTGAGCAATTAGCAATAAAAATGGCACACTATGCTATGTTCCATATCTATGTACCGTGACCTCTGTCAAGGAATATAGGAAGGTATCTCTCTTATAGGTCTTCTTCAGGACTAAGCTTCTTTATAATTTTACAATATTTAGTCAATCATTTTGTAATTATTGTTCAAATTACTTTACAAGTAGTCATTGTGCATATTGTTTTTAAAGGTAAAAATTGTTAAGAAAGGTGAATCTCTGGACTTTAAACTCCACCCATCAAATTTAGCAATTTTTCTTTCCAAATATTCAAATTAACACCAAGATTCTGATTGCCAAAAAGGAAGGCCAAAATGACAAATAGTTGTAAAGTGGAAATACTTCAACTTTTCAACACATTGCAGTCATCTTCAGTTTTCAAGTACTTCCCAAGATCATAACAATCCTTTTTCATTCTTTCACACTCCCACCCACTCACATTGGAAACATATTTCCATTAAATATGTTTACAGAAATTCCTAAGACATTTGTTTTCTTTGTCGTGATTTTTAGGCTGTAATGTAAATCCTGAACAAAAGACAAACTTGGGAAATCATGGATCCTTCATATTTTCATAGATGTAATCCAAAGTCAAGATAGCTCTAGAAAGAACTACCTTAAATAGTGGAGACAACACTTAAATAAAAGTGATGACTATTTTTTAAAAAGTGACTTCAGTGGCCAAGTGATGTCATAGTGCATGGAGCACTAGCCCTGGAATTGGAAAAAACTCATCCTCTTGAGCTCAAACCTAGCCTCAGACACTTACCTATGTGACCGTGGGCAAGTCCCTTAACCCTGTTGGCCTCAGTTTCCTCATCTGTAAAATGAATTAGAGACGAAAATAGCAAACCACTCCAGTATCTTTGCCAAATGGGGTCATGAAGAGTCAGATAAGACAGAAGCAACTGAACAACAACAACATATATGACTTTGGTGTGTTTTTGTGGATTTTTTTCCAACTATGGCTTCTGCTTTTTCTGTGTTTATTAAGGAAATTTTGTTCTATGACATAGACTGATACTGAAATGATTTATCTTTTTCCTTTAAAAGTAGAATATTTTCCTCTTAAGATGTGATAAAATAATTAGACAAATGAGCCTTAATTTGATTCTTTTCATATCTTCAGTACTTAGCACAGTGTCTGACACATAGTAGGGACTTAATGTTTATCAATTTATGAATGAAGTAAAAAGCCGTTCTACCTACTTATAAAGATTCATAGTCCTGAAAGGAAGTACTGAAATGGAGAAGGCACTAAACAAATGTTTTCAACATGGTAACAGGAGTTAATGGAAAATGTTGACTAGAAACACCTTGCTTTTCTTCTGTCAAATTGTGTATTTTCTTCCATTCAAGGAGCATTTCACTCTTCAAAGTCTACCTTAGCCCAGAAAGGGGCAAAATACCATCTACCCTGAAGCATGACTATTAGTCCCTATTCCCACTCCTTTGAAAAAAGAAAAATAAACACAGATACACATCCAATTGAGAAAATGACTAGAAGAGGAATAATAACTATTGCCTGCCTCAAACCGGGAAGCAATCATAACAGGTGAGCTGGCAACTTTTTCATAGTTGTTAGTATCGCATCATAGATAGAATGGACATCTGAGAAATTTTAGCCATTGGATCATAAGGCCTAAAATCATAGACAAAGTTGGAAGGGACCATAAAGACCAGTAAGCCAAACCTCTTAATTTTACAGATGAGGAAACCCAGGTACAAGGTGCTCAAGTGACTTGTCCAGGTCTCACAGCTAGTCAGTATCTGATGTAGAATTTAAAACCAAGTCTACCTGATGCCAATCACAATGCCCTATCATTTTACAATTGAGTATATTATAGCCCCAAGAGAGACAGCTGTGACTCAGTGGTTAAGAGCACTGGGACTAGAGTTCAAATCTAGAATAAGACACTTCCTAGCTTTGTGACCCCGGGCAAATCACTTAACCTCTTATTGCCTGAGCCTCTGGATCCCCTGGAGAAGGAAATTGTAAACCACTCCAGCATGGTTAACAAGAAAACTCTGTGGATTGTTATGATCCATGGGGTCATGGAGCACAAAATGAATGAACAACAACAAAGCCCAAAGAAGCTGCCTAGTATCTTCCCCAAGTTACATAACTGCTTCTCATAGAGGGGAAACTAGAATCTAGTTCACACATTTCCAGCTAGCATTCTTTTCACTCTCCTATATTGAATCATCATTCTATTCAATTAAATATAATATAGTTTAATCAACATCCACAGGTAATGAATATGCTCACAGTCTATACCAGACAAGAGGAGGAGACAAAGATAAGTTCAATATGAGCACTATTCTAATGAGTTTGAAGCCTAGCAGAGGACCTCAACATCTTTCCAGCCATACTTTGAAAGAACAGTACAGGTGCTCCCTCCAGTATCCCAAAGGGATAGTATAATGCTAACTGTCATTATGTATTTATATTTGTTTCATGAATCCCTACAATCAAATAATCCATTACCTAATGGCCATCCTTCTGTGTGGCCTCTCATAAATCAATAAACACTTAAGCACCTACTATGTACAGCACACTATACTAAGCCCTGAGGAAATAAAAAGTCAAAGACAATAGCTGCCCTCAAGGAGCTTACAATTTAATGACTTTGCAATCCATTGGTTATTGAATAAAAGGCATTCATCCATACTCAGGCTCACACTTACCTGAGTCCATAATAAAGTGCTGGACTTGGAGTGAGAAAGATCTGAGTTCAAATCTAGTCTTAGATACTTATTGGCTGTGTGATACCATGCAAGCACATAGACTCTAATCTCCGTTTTCTCTTCTATAAAATAGGGTAAATAATAGTGTCTTCTTTATAGGAGGTATTATGAGAATCATATGAAAATATGTATTGCTGCTATTATTATTATTATTATACACTAATACAGTTTAATAGCATCTTCCTGACATAGGTCCTTTTCTGGCATAATGTCAAGAAACCTTCATTACTGCCACACTAAGAAAAGTGCTGGAAGAGGACTTCATTAAAGGATATCATTCACAAGTCACCACAATGGAAAACAGATTGTGATGAATGCATAAAAGAAATACAATGTGCTATTAGAGGTCCAAAAAAGATAATATCAGAGTAGCTAGGTGGCTCACTGGATAGAAAGTTGTGTGACCCTGGGCAAGTCAATTGACCACAATTGTCTATTCCTTACCCCTCTTGTGCCTTGGAACTGACTATTAGTATTGATTCTAAGACGGTATGGGTTAAAAAAAAGATAATATCACTTCTGCCTAAATGATAGAGATGGTACTCAAACTGGGTCTTAAAAGATGGGTAGGAATTCAACAATGCAAAATTGAGGTTAAAGGAATTATAGCCATAGAGAACAGGATAAGAAAAGGCAAAGAGTCAGAAGAGCAAGAGTTATATATGTATATGTGTGTATGTATATATATATATGTATATACATGTGTATATACATATATATATATATACATATATATATTGGTATGTATGTAAAATAGTGAATTGTCCAATTGGGTTAGTGTCAATTGTGGAGAGAGAAGTGATGTTACATAGCAATGGGAAGATGTAATGGTGCCAAAATGTAAATGGCCTTGAATGCCAATCTAAGGACTTCACATTTTAATGAACAGAAAGGTCCTGAAGAAATCTGAGCAGAAATACAAGTGACATGATCAGTTTTTGTGCATGAAGGAGAATAATCCAGCAATAGTAGCAAGTCTGAATTGGAGGGGGAGAAGCCTATATGAGGAGAGATTTGTGTAGTGCAGGACCACTGCAGTGGTCCTGGTAGATGATAAAAATCTAGGATAATGATAGTGGGAATAGGGAAGAGAGCACAGACATGAGAAATCTTAAAGATGTAAAAGTGACAGGACTTGGTAAGTATTGGATATGGTAGTTGAAGTAGAAGAAAGAGTCAAAACTAAAACTAAAACTTCCAATTCAGGTGACTGGATAAACGATAGTGTCATTGTCAGAAATAGACTTGTCAAAAGAGGAATGGATGGTGGGGAGGGGAAGATTAGTCTAATTTTGAAGTAAAGATGCAAAGTAGACAGTTGACATTGTGGGCCTGGAGCTGGTTGAGAAAGGTCTGATTAGGGATATTGTTTGGGGAATTATCCACATAAAAGTAATATTTGAAGCCTTAAGAGAACAATCCTATGAGATAGCAGAAATAATATTATTCCCCATTTTATAATTGAGGAAACTGAGGCTTATAGAAATTAAGTGTCTCGTGGTCATAAGTTAGTTTGTCTCAAAGGCTAGATTTGAAAACAGATCTCCCTGGGTCCTGTATTTTTACACCATAGGACTCTTTCTTGGAAAATTAAATATCCTTGGTAATACTGATTTAGATTCATACAAAGATAGACATAATCTTCATCTTGCTAACTGTCACAAATGTACCAATTCCAATATTCAAGAACTCTGAAATACCCTGATCTTAGCTCAATCTATTATCATTTTACCTTTCCCTTTGTCCTTGCAACTTCAAACTCTTTTCTTCATTCCATTTCTTCTTATTCATTCATTTATTCATTCACACAATGCCCTCCAATTGTTCAACCCTTCATTTCTTTCCTTGTACTAGCTAAAACTCTCCTTTCCTAATTTAGACCCTTTGGTGAGTCAGTTCAGTTCTATACTATCCAATTCTCTTAATTCTCTTGTTCCCTTATCCTATGACCAATCTTGCCTTTACTCCCACTATGCAATGCTTTAGCCCCTACTCTTGGGCTGCTAAGAGCAGTTCAAAGGTCCAGGGTGGACAGAATGCTGAGCCTTTAAGTCAGGAAGACATCCTCACAAGTTCAAATTTGGCCTCAAATACTTACTAGCTGTGGGACACTGGGCAAATAATTTAACCCTGTTTGCCTCAGTTTCCTCATCTGTTAAATGAGCCGGAGCAGGAAATGGCAAACAACTCCAAAAAATCCCATGCAGATGGGATCTCAAAGGGTTGGCCACCCCTAAAATGGCTGAAGAACAAAATATTATGCTAAATGCTGGGGACACAAATAAAGAAGTGGGGCAGTCCCTGCTCTTGAGGAGCTCACATTCTAATTGGGAAAGACAACAGAAGGAGAATCAAATGCAGGATGAATAGAAAACCCAGAGATATTTACTGCCAAAGTCAGATGGCAAGCTCTTGGAGTCTGGAGAGTATAATGCTATGGCAGATGGTAAGGCCCTGTAGACCTTAGAAACAATGACAAAGCAAATGGTGGGAATCAAAGAATCACCACTGATTGGAAGGATTGTAGGTGATGATAACTTGCTCATTTTAGCAAACAGCTAGGTGATACAGTGAAAAGAAATGCTGGGCCTGGAGTCAGAAGAATTGAATTCAAATCTAGCCTCAGACACTTATTTGCTATGTGACCCTAGGCAAGTCATTTCAGCTCTGCTTGCCTCAGTTTCCTTAACTGCAAAATGGAATTAATAATAATACCTCTTTTCACAGAGTTGTGAGTCTCAAATGAGGTATTTGTGAAGCACTTAGGACAGTTCTTGGTGCATAGTAATGCTATGTAAATGCTTTTTCCCATCTTCTAGCAATGGAGAGGTCTTGTTCTTCTGGTAAAGGAAAGAGAAACCCAGCACACCACCCCTGGAAGGTGAATAATGGTTCTCTCCTAAAGGGAATTAAACTGATTCATGCTTCTTTTTGTAGTGGCAAAAAATTAAACTAAAGTTGGCTATGAGGGTGGGGAGGTTTGGGGGAGAGAGAAAGAACATGAAACATGTAACTATGGGAAAATATTCAAAATAAAGAATTTAAATAAAAAAATTTAAAAATGTAAACTAAGGAAGTACTCATAATTGAAAAATGACTAAACAAATTATGGCATATGAATATAATTGAAAACCATTCGCTATAAGAAATAATAAAAGTGATGACTTCAGAAAAACCTGTATGGACAGATGCAAAGTGAAGCCAGCAGAACCAGGATAACAATTCATATGGTAACAGCAACATGGTAAAGACAAATGTATTTAAAAGACTGAAGTGATCACTCAATGTTGAGCCAGGATTCCAAGGACCCATGATGGTGCATTCTACCCACCTCCTCACAGAGAGGTGATAGACTCAAAGCCCAGAAAGAGACATATATTTTTGGACATAGTAATATTGGAATTTTTTGCTTAACTATGTCAATTTGTTATAAGTTACTTTTTCTTTTTCCTAATTGGGGTGAGGTAAAAGAAAAAGATGGAGACAGGGAGAGGGGGAAGGAGAAAGAGAAAAAGAGGGAAAGGGAGGGAGGGAGAGGGTGAGGAGAGAGACAGAAACAGAGAGAGAAAGAGAAAGACAGAGACAGAGATACATTTTTGCTCATTTAAAAAATAAAAGAAAATCTTTAAAAGAAGGAGATATGCCTAGAACCTTGAGAAGGCTTCCTTTGGCACTGCAGTATAGAAATTCGTCTACCCAGTAGTCCTAGCACTTTGGAAAGATGTACCTGGCTGATGGCTGACACATGTTCCTCTGCTTTTTTCCAACATAGCCAAAGAACTTGGCTTAAAGCAATAAAGTTCACCCTGGCACCCTGGCACCCCCATAAAGGTATACAATTAGATCTTGTACTCCAAGGGGTGAACTAAGCCAAAGTTTTATTTTAAAAGAGCAGGTAAATAGATCTAAAATACCAAATGTGTACCTAGCTTGATAGGAAGAAGCAATCTCTGCAGATTCAGATACTATGCAAGATACAGAATGGGAATTATGAAAAGAACACTTCATTTGGAGTTAGAATTTCCCCAATTCAACAAGCCTTTGTTACATACTTACTATGCTCCAGATATCATACTAAGTAGGTAAGGACAAAAAGAAAGACCTGAGTTTGAATCCTGGCACTTCTATTTACCACCTGTGTAACTTTGAACTAACTGATTCATGTCTCTGAACCTCAGGTTTCTCATCTATAAAATGTGTGGGTTGGATAAGATGCCTCTAAGGTACGTTCCAGCTCTGATGTTTGTTCTGTGATTCATCAAAAATGCCTTTTTTCCCCCTTTAGATGTTTGTTTTCATTGAGTTGTTTGTGGTAATTTTTCTTCCTAAAATGGAAACAATTGAGAAAACAGTAATGGAGTCATTCTGCAACAAAGGTCTCAGCTTAAATACTCAAGAATAGAGACAGGCTATGTATAAATAAGTATTTGTTTATAATGAACCCTCAACTTAGACTGCAGTGGTTCAGTGGAGCTGGTATCTCATCAACAAGGGAGTTCCCTCCAGTCATTCAGGTTGTGACCCATCTAGACGTCATCCTATGAGGCTGATCCTGGTCCTCCACCAACATTAATAATAATAATAATAATAATAATAATAATAATAATAATAATAATAATAATAATAGCCAGCATTTATATAGAACTTTAAAGCTTGAAAAATGCTTTACATATATCATCTCATGTTATTTTCATAAAAACTCTTAGAGGTAGATATTATCACTCTCCTCATTTTCCATATGAGGAAACTAAGACAAAAGGAAATTAAATTACTTACCCAGGGTTACACAGCTAGTAAGTGTCTGAATCTAGATTTGAACTCAGGTCTTCCAGCATTGTAACCACTTTACCACCTAGCTGTCCCTGGGGAGAGCTTTCTTCTAGATCACAGCATTATGTGGGGATCAAAACAACACAGGGTTCTCACTAATTATCCTAACTTGGGCCCTTGTTACCTCTTGCTTAGTCTATTACAATAATCTTTTAATTGGTTCCCCTGCATTAAGTCTCTCCTCTCTTCAATCCATCCTCTTCACAGCAATAAAAAGACAATTTCTAAAGCACATTTTACTCTCCTCAAGAGCTCCCATAGGCCACAATGTGGCTCTAAATTATTTTCCCAAATATGGTACATGACTCAACTCTTCTATAGTCCAGACAAACTGACCGTTTGCCATTACTCAAATATTCCATCTCTATCTCCATGTCCAGAATACACTCCCTGCTCATCTCTGCCTCTTAGAACCCTAAGCTTCCTTCAAAGATCAGCTCAAGTGCACCTTCCTACAAGAGGCTGTTTCCCCCTCTCCCAGGTGCTAGTGCCTCCACCATTCCCAATTAACCTATTACTTACTTTACAAGTATTTTGTTCTTACCCAGATGCATATATAGTTTCCTCTGATCAAATGTGAGCTTCTTGGCAAACAGACATTGTTTCATGTTTATTTTTGTATAGTAAATGTTTAATAAATGCTTATTGATTAATCATTAATTGATTTTTTTATTTTTGCTATATGTCTGACCCACCTCCTTTTCTATTTGTCCCTCTATATTTTTTTACTCTAATTCTTTTTTGCAATTCATCACGGTTGTTGTTGTCCATTTGTTTCAGTCATGTCCAACTCTTTATGATTCCATCTGAGGTTTTCTTGGCAGAGATCCTGGAGTGGCTTACCATTTCCTCCTCTAGTTCATTTTATATGTGAGGAGACTAGGGGGCAGCTGGGTAGCTCAGTGGATTGAGAGTCAGGCCTAGAACGGGAGGTCCTAGGTTCAAATCCGGCCTCAGACACTTCCCAGATGTGTGACCCTGGGCAAGTCACTTGACCCCCATTGCCCACCCTTACCACTCTTCCACCTAGGAGCCAATACACAGAAGTTAAGGGTTTAAAAAAAAATATGTGAGGAGACCGAAGCAATCAGGGTTACGTTACTTGCCCAGGGTAACACAAGTAGTATGTGTCTGCAGCCAGATTTGAACTCAGAAAGATGTGTTTTCCTGATTCCAGGCCTAGTACTGTGTCCACTGTATCACCTACCTGTCATGATCATAGTTAATATGCTGTAATCTGTTTATGCCTGTTTTACTTCTCTCCATTGGTTTTTTTTGTGATATCTCAAATTTTGATTTTGGGGGGATATTTTGATGTTCTATGATTTACATTCATCTCACCACTGGAAAATTATAGATATTAGGAAAAAGGTTTCTGTTTCAAATTGGAGCTGGAGGCTATTCAAAGAACTACCTAAATTCCCAAATATAATCTAGTCTGTTCTCTTTTTCCCATTTAATTCTGGTTTATGTTTTGATATCCAACTATAGGGTCTGTTCAACATAGAAGAATCAATGGCCCAGTTTAATGTCAAATTGTATTGTTTTATTTGGATTTTCTTTGACTATTTTTTGCTTTTTAAAAAATACTTCTACAAAAAGCATTGCTATAAATATTTTTGTGCATGTATTTTTCCCTATTATTTCTCTGGGGTACAAACCCAGTAGTGGCATTGCTGGAACTGGAAAATGAGGGGGTGTCAATTGATTGAGGAATGGCTAAACAAATCATGGCATCTGATGATGATGCAATTCTATTGTGCTGAAAGGAATAATGAACTGGAGGAATTCCATGTGAACTGGAATGCCCTCCAGGAATTGATGCAGAGTGAAAGGAATAGAACCAGGAGAATGTTGTTTACAGACATTATGGCACAATCGAATGTAATAGACTTCTCTACTAGCAGCAATGCAGTGATCCAGGACAATCATATGAAAAAGGACACTATCTACATCCAGAGAAAGAACTGTGGGAGTAGAAACACAGAAGAAAAACAACTGCTTTATCACATGGGTCAATCAGGATATGATTGGAGATGTAGACCCTAACAATTACTCTATTGCAAATATTAATAATATGGAAATAGGTTTTGAACAATGATATATGTAAAACCCAGAGGAATTGACAGTCAGCTCTGGGAGAGGATAAGGAAGAGGGAAGGGAAAGAACATGAATCATGCAACTATGGAAAAATATTCTTAATTAATTAAATAAATTTGATTTTAAAACTAATTCTACATAGTTTAAGGTGTTTGTTTTTTTTTAAAAGAATCACATTGGGAATATAAATACATCAGCTACATGACCTTATCTTATCCAGGAGACCATCCTATAATTTCGATTTCTCCCATTTTCATCAGATAGAAGTGAAAAGCTCTAAAAGTGGCATACTTCAAGTAAAACAAGAAAACATAATTTTTAAAAATCATTTATTCACTGTTTTTATTTTTGTTTATTTCTTTATTTCTTTGTTATTTATTTTTATTTTGAATATTTTCCCACAGTTACATATTTCACCTTCTTTCCCTCTCCCCCAATCCCTCCCAGACCCCCTTAGCCAATGCACAATTCCACTGGGTTTTACACGTATCATTGATCAAGACCTAATTCCATATTATTGATAGTTGGACTAGAGTTATTGTTTAGTGTCTACATCCAAGAAAACATAATTTTGACAATGAATTGGAAGCCACTACTCTTTTTTCTAATTCTTCTCCTTCTACCTAGTAATTGCTACAAATATGGCATATTGCATCCCACACATTCCTGAGGTAAATTCATCCCCTCACCAAATGCTTTGAAGTAAATTAAGGACAAAGAAGAAATCTTTTTATGAAATTCTCTGAATTCTCACAAGTCAGTTTCAAGGTTTAAGCATTTTGTTTTAAAACTCTTACCATGTGGTGGATAAAGTCCTTAGCAAATAATGATTGAATTATCTAAGTTCTGTCCATGGTCCACTTTCCTTCTCTGCAAAAGGTGGGTGATGATGCTTACCAGCTATGTTGACAAGACTTAGTTGATTAAATTTGCATAACTGCTAGTTCTTATTATACTGCTGAGGCTAGAGACTAGCTAGATAGGCAATAGTAGGGCAGGACTGTTTTATTAATTTCTATGAAGATTTTCTGTAAGAAAATCAGCAATGGGCAAACACACACACACACACACACACACAGTCCTCTGGATAAGAACTAAAGCTCCTGATTTCTCAATGGGTAAGACACTGAATTGTTTTCCAATAGGAGCCAATGGATTATGGCAGAGGCAGGGAACTTTTATGTGAAACCATATGTCAAGAATAAATAGAGAAAGAAAACTATAGATCAATTTCCCTAATGAATATTTGATGCAAACATTTTAAAGAAAATACTAGCAAAGAGATTATATTACTGTATCACAAAGATCATACACTATGACCAGGTGGGTTTATTCCAGTGATACAAGGGATAGTGGTTCAAGATTAGGAAAACGATTAATGTAATTGACCATATCAATATCAAAACCAACAGGAACCATATTATCTCAATAGATGCAGACAAAGCTTTTGTCGAAATGCAACATCTCTTCCTATTAAAAACAACAGAGAACATAGGAATATAAATGGAGCATTCCTTAAAATTATAAATAGAATCTAGCTAAAATGATCAACAATAAAGAAATCAAGACTATCAATAAGCACATGAAAAGGTGTTCTAAATCTCTTATAATTAGAGAAATGCAAATCAAAACAACTCTGAGGTACCACCTCACACCTAGCAGATTGGCCAATATGACAGTAAAGGAAAGTAATAAATGTTGGCAGGGATGTGGCAAAATCGGGACATTAATACATTGCTGGTGGAGCTGTGAATTGATCCAACCATTCTGGATGGCAATTTGGAACTATGCCCAAAGGGTGTTAAAAGACTGCCTGCCCTTTGATCCAGCCATACCATTGTTGGGTTATACCCCAAAGAGATAATAAGGAAAAAGACTTGTACAAAAATATTTATAGCCGTGCTCTTTGTGGTGGCAAAAAATTGGAAAATGAGGGAGTGTCCATCAATTGGGGAATGGCTGAACAAATTGTGGTATCCGTTTGTGATGGAATATTATTGTGCTCAAAGGAATAATGAACTGGAGGAATTCCATGTGAACTGGAATGACCTTCAGGAATTGATGCAGAGTGAAAGGAGCAGAACCAAGAGAACCTTATACACAGAGATGGATACACTAGCAGCAATGAGAGACTTATGAGAAAGAAAACTATCCATATTCAGAGGGAAAACTCTGGGAGTGGAAACAGAAGAAAAACAACTGCCTGATCACATAGGTGTATGGGGATATGATTGGGGATGTAGACTCTAAACCAGTGATTCCCAAAGTGGGTGCTACCGCCCCCTGGTGGGTGCTGCAGTGATCCAGGGAGGTGGTGATGGCCACAGGTGCATTTATCTTTCCTATTAATTGCTATTAAAATTTTAAAAAATTAATTTCCAGGGGACTAAGTGATATTTTTTCTGGAAATGGGGTGGTAGGCCAAAAAAGTTTGGGAACCACTGCTTTAAACAAACACCCTAGTGCAAATTTTAATAATATGGAAATAGGACTTGATCAATGACACATGTAAAACCCAGGGGAAATGTGCTTCAACTATGGGAGGGGCTGTGGATAGGGGAGGGAAAGAACATGAATCTTGTAACCATGTAAAAAATATTCTAAATTAATTAATTAAATAAAGTTTTCCAAAATAGGAAAAAATAAAATAAAATGATCAGCAAGCATTCTCTGCAATGGGCATAAGTTAGAGGCCTTTCCAATAAGATCAGGAGTGAAGCAAGGATGTCCATTAACACCACTACTATTCAATATTTTATGAGAAATGCTAGCTATAGCAGTAAAAGAAGGAGAAACTAAAGGAATTAGAATAGGCACTGAGGAATGAAACTATCATTCTTAACAGATGATATGTTGGTATACTTAGAGAATCCTAGAGAAACAAATAAAAAACTAATTGAAACTTTAGTAAAGTTGCAGGACATAAAATAAACCCACATAAATGATCAGCATTTCTTTATACTATCAATAAAGTCCAATAGCTGGAAATAGAAAGAGAAATCCCATTCAAAATAAATGTTGACAGCATAACATACTTGGAACTACCTGCCAAGATAAATCCAGGAATTAAGTGAATACAACTACATTACACCTGTCACAAATAAAATCAGATCTAAAGAACTGGAAAAACATTAATTGATCATAGATAGGCTGAACCAATACAATAAAAGTGATAATTCCACCTCAATTAATTTACCTTTTCATTGCCATACCAATCAAACTACCCAAAAATTCTTCCATAGATGTAGAAAAAATAATCACAAAATTCATCTGGAAGAACAAAAGACAAAGAGTATCAAGAGAAATAATGAAAAAAGTTATAAAGAAGGTGGCCCAGCTGTACCAAATCTTAAACCGTATTATAAAGAGGCAACCATTAAAACAATCTGATATTGCCTAAGAAATAGAGTAGTAAATCGATGGAAAAAATTGGCACTTAATATGAAGTAGTAAATAACCATAGCAACCTAGTGTTTGACAAACCCAAAGATTCAAGCCTTTGGTAGAACTCACTATTCAACACAAACTGCTGGGAAAATGGAAACCAGTATGATGGAAAGCAAGCATTGACCAACATCTCATGTCATATACTAAGCTAAAGCCAAAATTAATACATGATTTAGAAATAAATTAGGCAAGTACAAAATAATTTACCTGTCAAAACTATGGATGAGGAAAGAATTTATGACCAAACAAGACAAAGAGAACACTGAGGTGTAAAATAGATAACTGACTATATTAAATGAAAAAGTTCTTGCACACACAAAACCAATGCAACAAAGATTAGAAGGAAAACAAAAACTTGAGGAAAATATTTATAACAAGTGGTTTTGACAAAGGTCTCTTTTCTCAAATATATAGAGAACTGATTCAAAATGACAAGAATACAAAGCATTCCCCAATTGATAAATGGGCAAAGGATATGAATGGGTAGTTCTCGGGTAAAGAAATTTAAATTATTTTTAATCACATGAAAAAAATGCTCCAAATCACTATTAATTAAAGAAATGTTAATTAAAACAACTTTGCGGTACCAAGTCATACCTCTCAGACAAAAAAGAAAAAGGTAAATGTTGGAGGGGATATGAGAAAACTGGGAAGGTAATACACTGTTGGCAAAGCTATGAATTGATACAATCATTCTAGGGAGCAATTTGGAACCATGCCCAAAGGACCATAAAGCTATGCATACCTTTGACCCAACATTACCACTCAAAAGAGATCAAAGATAAAAGGACCTACCTGTATGAAAATATTTAAAGCAGCTCTTTTTTGTGTGGCAAAGAATTGGAAACTGAAGGAATGCTCAACAATTGGGGAATGACTGAACAAGTTTTGGTATATGATTGTAATTGTATACTATTGTGCCATAAGAAATAACAAAACAAGATGACCACAAAAAAAACCTGGAAAGATTTATATAAAGTGATACAAAGTGAAGTGAGCAGAACCAAGAGAACATTATACACAGTAATAGCAATAATGTACAATGATCTACTGTGAATGACTTAACTATCATCCAAGGATCCGAGACAACACCAAGGGAACCATGTCAGAAAAAGCTATCCACCAACAATGAATAACATTTTTCACTTCATTTCCTTCATGACTTTTTTCTCGTATAAGCAATGTGTGTCTTTTTTCACAAGACAAACCTGAAAATATGTATTGCGTATTAGCCATGTATAATCTATATCATATTGTCTGCTATCTGAGGAACAAGGAAAAGGGGGGAAGGAAGGGAGAAAACCAGGATCACAAAATGTCAGAAAATAATTATTAAAAATTATATCTACATTTAGTCTGGAAAAATATTTTTAAAAAATCAAATGTCAATCCTTTTTCATGTCTCATCACCAGCCTTTACTGCTACTCAACCCAATCCAATAAACATTTATGAAACACCAACTATGTCCCAGGCACTGTGCTAAACACTGGGGATACAATTAATTAAAAGACAGTTTCTGCCCTCAAGATACTTACAGTTTAATAACCACTACAGGATGCCATCCAAGAGTCTACTGCAGTCTATCCAGGTTTAAGAGTGAAAGAAAAATGACACCATTGGCACTCTGCCAATTGGCCAATCAAAGAAAATGGAGGACCTTTAAAAACGAGTGGACCTCACCTGCTGCAGTACAAGCTGAAGCCTGTCTTACTAGACAAGGGATGTTTTGCTGGTATAGACATAAGTGTCTGGGTGAAGAGACAAGGCCATAGAGCCCAGCTTTATGCTCCCCATCAGTCTACTTCCAAAGCCCTGGTGGCCCATTATTATCAGAAATATATGGAAGGAAATCCTCATCTAAAATGATTGTTCTCAAAGGTGTGTGCTAGGGCCAGCTTGAACAGAAGCTGATTGTTTTATTCTCAATTTGAGCATTTATACCTCAGAAATCAGCAAATGCTACAAATCAAGGCTTGAATTATTATTTTGTTGACTGTCTAGACTTATGTGATGTAAAAATATTAATAATGGAGATTAAACTTAAAAGCATACCATGTGTATATTTTTCTTTCTGAAGGACCAATTCTTAAACATTTACCATTGACTGAATTCCAATGGTAGCTGATCCCTGTTCCATCTCCCTGAACCCCAGTTTTGGAAGTGGAATTTCGAAGGTCCCAGTGATTGTGCTTATACTAGAAATCCAAATGCCAAGGCAACTGCTAAGAATGTAGTTATTTTTGCAAAAAACTGGAGACATAGCTTTTTGTGGTTTTAATCAGTCAAAGGTAACTAACCCTAATGGAACAAAAATTGAAGGCTGTATAACTTTTAAATTTTTTAATTTATTCCTCTCTTCCCATTCCCTCCTCCACTTGGACCAGAAAACAAGAAAGAATTTCTAAGCTACATACTTCTTTGTTGCTTGTGGTCACTAACTGCTACAGTGATAGGAAAGGGTGGCTAAAGGGTCAAAGAGGTGATGCTATCTGAACCTCCTAAGACCACCTCTCTAAAGATGGTGCCATAAAAGGGAGAGTTCATTCTTGATATGGCCACTGGTAGTCAGTATAGGTATCCTGAGTTTTAACACATTTCCCCATAGACATAATTTTATAATGGGTATTTTCTTAGACTAACCTGCAGAAGCCTGTATTTAGCCTGTAATTAAGCTGAAAACATGTAGTTGAAAAGATATTGTTTTGGGCCATTTATGGTAAATGCAGAAGACTTCAGTAAATTACTATAAAACTCGCCAGGAGCTATGATTTAATTCACTTGGCTACTCCATCTCCCAATGCAAATCACAACCCCTCCATACCTCAGTATCAAATTTATCTGGTGCTGTAAGTAAGGTGATTCATTACTTGGCCTTGAAAACTCTGGTGGGGGCAGCTGGGTAGCTCAGTGGATTGAGAGTCAGGTCTTGAGTCGGGAGGTCCTAGGTTCAAATCCAGCCTCAGACACTTCCCAGATGTGTGACCCTGGGCAAGTCACTTGATCCCCATTGCCCACCCTTACCACTCTTCCACCAAGGAGCCAATACACAGAAGTTAAGGGTTTAAAAAAAAAGAAAGAAAGAAAACTCTGGTGATGGGCCTTTCTGCACTTAGGCTGGTATCTGGAATAAGGGGTAATAAAATCATAAATCTAGAGCTGGAATAGACCTCAGAGGCCAACTAGTCCAAATCTCTTATTTTCCAGATGAGGGAACCTAAGGACCTCGGAAGTTGGGTAACTTGTTCAAGGTCACAGAGGTAGAAGGTTAGCAGAGCCAGGATGCAAACTCCTATGCTCTGACCTCAGAGTTAGTGCTTTTTCTATTATAGGATGCTGACTCCTCAGGTATGCCATGTTTCATTAACAGCAAATAACTTAATGGATACAAGCAGAGTGCAATGCTTGCTCCCCTCCTCACCTCTTCCCCAGCTAGCTGAGATCCCATCCACAGGGCCCCCCAAGAAGAGCCACCATTTGAATCTCTTCCCCTTGATCTTTCTGCTAATAATCTTCCCCTTTAGAAGATTTCCTCTCTTTGCTGGATACTGATCCCCCATTTCCACCTTGACAGAAGGAAATTTAAAGACCCCCTCCTCCCTAGAGTCCACTCCCCCTTCCCAACTGTCTTCTGTCCTTTCCCCTCCTGCTAGCTAGGAGCACATGGCCACTCATGTTGCTTGTATGAGCCAGGAATCAACAACTACAATCCATCCAGTAAGTTCAAGCATTACAAATTGTACCTTACCATCTTCACTTCCACTACACTCTTGGCATTGACATCTCACCTGCCAGTGCACCCTGTGAACCCCTTGGCCTCACCATCTATCCTGCAATTAAACTACAGGGGGTATTTCAATTAGAATGTAAACTTTTTGAAAACAGGTTCTATCCCATTTTTCCTTTTGTTATTCCAACACATTGTTATCCCATTATAAACAGGTAATAAATGCTTTTTTATTCTTTCATTCATTCATTTATTCACACAAGCTAGGAAATATGATCCATGGTCTAGAAATGGGTAAATTTCACTTTAGTTTTTAACCCCATTTCTTATCTGTATAGGTAGAGTGTCCTTTTCATCCTGTTGGCTTCAGCTCTCAATTGTCCTACCACTAGTTATTGAGCATAGTATTTTACTATAATGAGGATTTGGTTGACAGGGAGAAAGAGAGAAAGGAACACAAGCAAAAACAATGCTTTTTTACTGACATTCCTGTACTGTCCAGTCTCTCAAGTACTGCTAGTAATGAGAGAGGATGATAGCACAGGGAAATGAAATCATTTCAACTTCCTTCTAACTGAAGGTGTTTTCTGGGTTTCTAACAAATAACATTCAGGCAGCTTGAGTTTCATTGTCTGCTGGAGATTATAAGAAACATGGAAACAGACTAGAAATAGGCAGCTAAGGAATAAAAAGAATAAAACAAAAGAATGGCTAGAGTTTATACTTCATTGTCCTATATTCTTCTTTTGTTTTTAATTTTTCTAGACAACATGTAGATACAATTTTTAATAATCATTTTCAGGTACTTTGAAATCCATGTTCTCTCCATCCCTCCAAACCCTCCCCTCTCCTCTAAACAGCAGGTAATATGATATAGGTTGTACATATGTTATAAAAATGCATATTTCTGTGTCATGTGAAAGAAGACACATGTCTTTTATATTAGAAAAAAATTCATGGTGGAAATAAAGTGGAGAATGGAATGCTTCAATCTGCATTCAGACTCCACCAGTTTCTTCTGTGGTGGTGGCTTTTTTTCATCATGAGTCCTCTGCAGCTGTCCTAGGTCCTTCCCTTGTCAATAATATTTAAGTCATATTTTTTTTTACAAATAGGTCCTTTTCCCTCTCTTTGATCTCTTTAGGATACAGACTTAGCAGTGGTATTGCTGGGTCAAAGAATGGTAAGGGCTAAGCAATCTGGGTTAAGAAACTTGCTCAGGGTCACATAGCTAGGAAGTGTCCAAGGCCAAATTTGGATCCAGGACTTCTCAACTACAGGCTTAGAGCTCTATCCACTGTAATATCTAGCTGCCCCTCAGTTACTCTTATATTCTCAATTCATCTGCTCTAACCTACACAACTTCTCTGATTTCTTTTTACTGATTGTTTTGGTAAAGAGGTATGCTAGCTATTCATGGTGGTCTTTAGCCTAAATAACATTTAGTGAAAGAGAACTGAGTTAGAGAAAATAAACTGTGTTACTTTCCCCTTAAGAGTGACTAGAGAAAGTACATTTTATTTAGAATTGTCTTGCCCCAAGGCCAGTGGTGTCAAAGATTCCTGCCAGCCCTTACAGACTTAGAAAACCACAAATTAACATTATCTGTGTTTTATTGTATTCTTATTTATTTTGTTAAACATTTTCCAATTATATTTTAATCTGGTTCCTCCTGGCACTAGGAGTTCTGCTTGAGTTTGACACTTCTGTCCTAGACTATATATATTTGCTATGTAGTTGATATATATAATGTTAACCTAATAATCCTCTTAAAGAATAAGGAGTAAAAAAGAAAACTTCCTCCCCTGGTTGGTCTAGATCTTACCTGGCTCCCCCTAACTAGGCTAGTGGTGTTTCTTAAATGGCCTTCCTCTTATTCTCCACAGAGGTAGGAACTGTAGTCTTCATTGAAGAAGAGACAGAGGAGATCCTGGATCATGTATCTATCCATGCCACATATAGGGTGACTGTGAATATATAAATATATATATATATATAGTGACCAATAATATACATGTTATTCTAATTTAAGAGAGATTAGGGTAAGTGCTTTAAAGGCATCTAGTGTTTCAGTAGATAGAGTCAGACTTAGAATCAAGAAGAACTGAGTTCAAGTCTAGCTTCAGTCTCTTCCTAGCTGTATGACCTCGGGCAAGTCCTTAATGCTGATGCTTCAGTTTCCTCATCTGTAAAATGAGCTGAAGAAGGAAATGGCAAACCAGTCCAGTATCTTTGACAAAAAACTACCAAACATTAAACAACAAACAACAAGACTAGTTTTTAAGTTGCCCTTACAAATCCTTCAACAACCCAGAGTTACTTCCTATAGCAAAACAGAGAATAAAAAATGGCAAAGAGCAAAGAATCCCATAGACTTCAGACCATCTGTTCAGGGTTGGACCTACCTCTGGTCTGTCTTCTGGAAGTTTCAGTTCAATAATGGACCAAAAAAAGACACCCAGAGGTCATGCAACAATTAACAAAAAGAGGTTGACTAAGCCACCATGGGGGAATCAAGAAGAATGGGCAGTGAAGACACCTAGAGTTGACTAAGCTGAGGGAAGCTCCACTGCTTAAGTTGTCCATTGTGAAATACAAGCCAAGCCTCAAAACATCCCCAAAATTCCTTGACTGCTTTGTACTCAGATGATGAGGAAATGATGTCACCAGTCTAAGCCTTTAATCTTTTGAGCCAATTAAAGATGTTATCAATATATTTTTTTAAACCCTCATCTTCTATCTTAGAATCAATACTGTGTATTGCTTCAAAGGCAGAAGAGTGATAAGGGCTAGGCAATGGGGCTTAAGTGACTTACCCAAGGAGGTATCTGAGGCCATATTTGACCCCAGAACCCCTCATCTCCAAACTTGGTTCTTAATCTATTGAGCCACTTAGCTGCTCTATCTATCTATCTATCTATCTATCTATCTATCTATCTATCTATCTNACTTAGCTGCTCTATCTATCTATCTATCTATCTATCTATCTATCTATCTATCTATCTATCTATATTTTAAAACCTTACCTTCCACTTTAGAATCAATACTAGGTATTGGTATTTGCCCAGGATTATACAGGTAGGAAGTGTCTGAGGCTAGATTTGAACTGAGGACCTCCCATCTCTAGACTCAATCCATTGAGCTACCCTGCTGCCCCTTCTCCCACAACCCCATCAAATTTTTTTCATGAAAATTTAGTCCAAATTGCCTGAAAGGAGGGATTAGGATATAGCTTTTTGCCTTATCATCCAAAAATACTAACTTAACTACAGGTTTTTGTCATGTAAAATTTTTGTCTGACAACTACTGAATTGAACTGAGTTGTAATAGTATTGACAGTCTCAATTTAAATAAAACTAGTACTCATTGCCATGGGGAAAGATAGGATGGCCATGGGCAACTCCAGTTTGGAATATAAACTCATTCATAAAGTCTTGTGAAGGAGGATAATGGAAGATTACAAGCAGTACTCCCAAAAAACAGTGAAGAATAGTGAAAAGCAAAATAAAGTTTTCAAAAAAACTTGATATGAAGCCCAGTTAAATCAGAGTAGCCCAAGAGTATTTAAAAAGGAGCCTGGAAAGGAGAAAATAGATTTGTTCACATTTCTATAGCAAACTCTTCTCTCCAACCAACTTTTAAAAAAGACAATAGTAATAATATAAGCACAATAAGTTCTTTCTAAGCATTGTGAGGAATGAATTGAAAGAAAAATCTTCAAAAAAATTTTTTTTAATTTAGATTATTTTTCCATGGTTACATGATTCAGGATTTTTCCCACCGCTCTTCTCTCCCCACTCCCAGAGCTGACAAGTAATTCCACTGAGTTATCCATGTACGATTGTTCAAAACCTATTTCCATATTATTCATATTTGGCATCTTTTAATGCCAAAACCCTAATCATATCCCCATCGAACCACATGATCAATTATATGTTTTTCTTCTGCATTTCTACTCCCACAGTTCTTTCTCTGGATGTGGACAGCATTCTTTCTCATAAATTCCTCTGGATTGTCCTGGGTCATTGCATTGCTTCTAGTAGAAAAGTCTATTACATTAGATTGTGCCATAATGTATCAGTCTCTGTATACAATGTTCTCCTGGTTCTGCTCTATACGTATATATGTGTGTGTGTGTGTGTGTGTACACATATGTTTAAGAATTTTTAATTCCCATTTGTGCTCAAAGTTGTAAAAAACGAAATATGACTTTAAAAATCTTCAATGGTATTATTCTACAAATCAACATGATGGAATTGTTATGGACTGAAAAATTGGGTCTGCCTTTCTGCCTCTGCTGTGTCTATGTAAATTAGGAGATTTGAAATGCTGGATATGGATTCTTCCCATATCTATAAAAATCTTTATTCTGTTTTCTTCTTCTGCCTTGGTTGTCTCACATAAAACATTTCATATGAAGGTCATAAAATTTCACACAGCTATTATTAGAAGGTCATGATTAATTTCAGTTACTAATTTCACTGCAAATATGGATTATTTGTTCAATATAACCAGAAATGGAATACATGTTTTGTGTGGAAAATATGTATATAAATAATCCCTGTTTGGCATTTTATGAAGTATGAATGTGAAATGTAATAATCAAAATGAGTTTTACTGATTTTTAAGTGGAAAACCCATAACCAAGATAATTGGTAGATTAGATGGCAGAATATATGGCCTAAGCATAAAATCAAAGAATGTAAAAGTTGCACTTCAAAGGTCGCCTAAGGTAGCCCATTCTTGGACAATAATCTCTTCTATAATATCCATAATAAATAAGTATCTAGACTTGAAGACCTCCCGGGCCAAGGAAGCTCCTAGCTCCAGGGTCTTCTGCACTGCACTAGGAAACTGTTCCTTTTATTAAACCAAAATCTTCTTTAAAATTTCTACTTTGTATTTCTAACTCTTCTCCATAAACTCAACTAGAAAATTCTAATGTCTTTTTCATATACTAGCCCTATAAATACTTGAAGACAGACATCAAGACCTTGAGTATTCTCTTCTTTGGCTAATATCTCTAGCTCCTTCAAACATTCATTCTTACAGTCCTCTCACCGTCCTGGTACAGTTCATCTGGATATACTTCCTAAAACGTTGCTTCAAGAAATGAATAGACTAAATGACATGAGGCTGACAGCAAGCAAGAATATAGGACTATCTACCCTCTCTGGCTAGACATTATGCCTCTCTTAATCCTAGCTAAAATCTCTTTTGGGGGAGAGGAGGGGCTACCACTTCACACTGTTGATCCTTTTTGAGTATGTAGTCTACTAAAAATTCAATGGAGCCTTTGCACCAGAATATAATAGCCCTAAGAACAACACTGGATCAAACCTGGCTCTTGTTTATCCTAGACCAAGTTGGAAATACATCTTGTTTCTTTTAATAGTACAGGTGTCAGTCTAAATTCAAGGTCACTAACTCTTATTTATTTAAGAGCAGACTGCTAACTCTTTCATGCCTTTCCAGTATTTAACTCTTCCCTGCAAACAACAACAACAACAACAACAACAAATAAACAAGTTTTCCATAACCAGATGGCCCGGACACAGGTTTATAAATATAAAACTTGAACATCTAAGTTAAACCAACAATCCCAAAGTAGTTCTTGTGATGAAGTGCAATTAATGGTTAATTTTGCCCCATATTTTTTGTCTTGGAGATAAATCAATGACCTGCTTCTGTGTTGAAATCTGATATGTAAGATGTCTTTCTCTATTTAATTACATTGAATTATCTTGAAATGACAAATGAAGCAATTCATCAAAGACTGGGAGAAAAGTAATAGCAACACAGTTAAAGTTCTTGGCAAACTGATAAGACAAATAATTTTCTTCTGTTCCCCATTGCATATACAAAGAGAAAAGGCCATACAAAAGGCATATAATGCATCACTGTGACAAGGATGAGGAGAATATGGGCAGAGCTGTGCTCTTCCCCATGCATGACTAGAAGAAAAGACCGGTGGAAAGGAGGGGGAAAGGGAGAATCTGCTGCAAGATAGTCACTAATCATATGCCACTAAATCATATATTTTGGTGGCTATTGATTAGTATGCCTTTCATCTTATTACCAGTCTCTCGGATTGCCTGAAGCAATCTAGACCAAAATATATGACAAGATGGAGCCAATAAGTAACAGAGAACTCAGCAGCCTGTGACATCAGCATATTTCCATTGCTACCAGTATCCAACCTAGAGTAACTGTCAGAGGTGGTCCTGCCCTCACCTCAGATCCTTGCTCTCCTGCCCCAGACAAAATATAACATAGTTTCTCCTCTGGGGAGTCTTTATGTGGGATTGGCCTCCCTAACCCTACACTGGCATCCTATCTTATCCCTGCCTATTCATTTATCCATTCATTCCACAAAGCCTTTAAGGGACTACTAAAGTGTTCATAAGAGTGCCAGAACTGAGGGGGAAGCAACAAGCAATGTAAACCACAGTCTTTGCCCTGTAAGAGCTTATAATCAACTTTAGTAGACAAAACAACTATAAATTAAATAATAAAACAAAGCAGCATATCATTAAATGTTCCAAAGAATGGTACATTCAGATAAGTCCTGGAGCAGACTGAGGAAGGTCTTTTTACTACGTTTTTTTATTCAGGTCTTTTCACTAAGAAGATGGAAGGTTAGGGATACACACACACACACACACACACACACACACACACACACACACACACACAGGGCAGTACTTTGGCCAGTGAGTAAGATTTGAATAGCCAGAGGAAAGAGAAAAAAGGTGGTCCAGATCTGAGAACCATATACTTAGAAGGATGGAGAAAGAGTAGGAATGAGAATAGTTTTTAAGGAATAGATAAAAGGATTTGTATAAGAGATAAAGTTGGCCAGAGTGAGTTCAGACTAAAGAGATTTTCCAGCAGGCTGAGGAGTTTGGACATTATCCTGCTCTCAGTGGAGAATCACTGCAGTTTTGGGGTAGGGAAATGATATGATGACATGGTACCTTATGGTAATTATGAAGGTGGTAGTGGTTAATACGGCCTGGAGAGGGTCAAAACTGAAGGCAAGGAAGTCAGTTGGATTACAGTAAAGTAAATTACCATTATCCTGAAATTCTGACAATAGGAAAGAAGAAGAAAGAGTTTATAATGAGAGAACTCTCTATTAGCTAGATTTTATAAAGTGTTTTAAGGCTTATAAAGTGCTTCACATTTGGGAATCTATTTGTCCCTCACGATAATCCTATATGGAGGTGCTATTATTATTTTGCAGATAAGGAAATTTAGGCAGAGTTTAAGCAACTTGCCCAGGGTCATACAGCTAGTAATTATCTAGAGTGGGGTTTGAACTTTGGTCTTGCTGACCCCATTTCCAAGACTATGCAGGACACTACCTTGCTGCTTCTCTGCCAACATACCTAGAGCTCCTAAGATGTTATCTTGCCTGAGAGGGGCACCTGATATGTACACAAGGTTGGGTTTTAATATTAGCTTCATTATTTATAAGTTAGTTATATGACCTTAGATAATTCACTGAAGTTCTCTGATTCTTAATTTTATCATCTATAAAGTGGTGATAATAATAAGTCCTATCTTCTTTATAGAACTGAGGATCAAATGAAACAATGTATGTGAAAACATTTCAAAATAATAAAGCTATATACACAAGTTGCTCTTATTCAGTTGTGTCTGACTCTTCATATGTCAATTTGAAATCTGGAGACCCAAAGTCTGCCCCAGGCGCCTGAGAACTCACCGAGAGGGAAGTCCCAGACTTAGTCATTTCAGACAGAACAACAGACTTTAAGGTAAACCTGAGGAAGACAAGTCTTCTTGACTCCAGGCCCAGCACTCTGTCCTCTTATATACAGATATGAGATAATTAATGATTATATTTCCTTGGAATTGCCAATTCCTACTAGAAGGACCAGAGACAGCAACTGATAAACTCATAAAATTCATAAAATTAAAATTTTACTTTGAAATAAGCATTTTCATTCTCATATCTATTTTCATTGAATGGATTTTTTTAATGCGCTTTATCAACTGACAAAGCTTGATCCTTCAAAGTATTCTTAAATTCTAGACCTTTTACTATTAAATTTCAACTACAAGCTCTCCACGTCCTCTTAGAATCCTTAAGCTCATTTAACAGAATACAGGTATAAGTTCCAGTCCCTTAAAAATGATTTGGATATAATTTCTGTTACCATATACTTTCTTTCCTGTTCCTACCCAGGAGGGAGGTAAAAAGGCAAAAAGGTAAAAAGATAGGATAAAACAGAACCACTTTGGATACATTAGAGATTTGTTATTTTCTAATGAAAAATTATGACTACATTAGTTTCAGTGATCTGTGTTTTATTTCATGCTTGGCTAAATACCCTCAAGGTGCATTAAATCCTCATGAAGCATTTTAGCAAACTCCTTCCTAATAAATATTCTCTGGACACATTTTTTCAAAATGCCTTTGATAATGCTAGTTATTAATCACCTGAAGAACATATTCCAGGTTTTCATTTGTTTTGTTTTTGTTTTGCTTTGTATTTTTTATTTTCCAGAGAATTTTGCTTTTGAGAGACTCATTAAATTTTCTCATGATAGTATCTGAGTAGTTATTGGTTATGGCTCAATAGATTTTTGACAGCTGTCCTTGAGGGCCTATCATGAATGCTAAAGAATCAAAATTATTAAGGAAACACATGAACTATCCAGCCTTAGCTTTATTTCAGAAGATTTCTTGTCAGGTTCAATAGGAATTTCTCCTATAGCTTTTTTCCTTATGGCCTTGGATGTATCTTCCAGAATCCCCTGTAGTGGCAGACTTGATGACCTTTAAAAATGTTTCTGCTTATCCTAACTATGCCTATCTGGTCCTCTGGGTCCACACCTTTTACTGTGAGGTCCCCAAGCAGAGGAGTAGAAACCAAAAGATTTTTCTATTGGCCTCCCGATACTCATCAGAACTGTAAATTCCGAGGGCAGCTGGGAGGCTCAGCGGATTGAGAACCAGGCCTAAAGATGGGAGGGCCTAGGTTCAAATCTGGGCTCAGACAGTTCCTAGCTGTGTGACCCTGGGCAAGTCACTTGAACCCCATTGCCTAGTCCTTACACTCTTCTGCCTTGGAGCCAATATAGAATATTGATTCCAAGACAGAAGGTAAGGGTTAAAAAAAAGTGTAAATTTCCCCTTTGTTCCCCCTGGGACTTTGGACACTATCCATACATCTCTATAAAAAATTTCTGTGACAACATAGAAGAAAAAAAATTTTTAATAAACCAGCCTTCATATCCTCTTTAAATCATTCAAATAAAAACTGTTAGAAGGGTCCTTTAATTTTTTATAAGAATTTGGCCCTTATAGGAGATGGTAGAGTGAACCTTGAAGTTTTCTGCTCAGGTACAGAGCACAGAAATGAATGATGCTTACTAATGTGCTTCAAAGTGTGGTCCTCTAAGGAATTACTTCTTGAGTAGGGAGAGGACGATGGAGAAGGAGATAGAAAGAGAAGGGGTTCTGGGCTCTCTCTCTCTCTCTCTCTGCAACAGAAGACTGATTATTCAAGCATTCTTGGTAACTGTCCAGAATAGCATCAACAAATTAGACAGTACCATCTGAATAGTAATAATGAGAGCATAGCTCTTATGGGCCCCTTCTGCCACTGGTGAGTTCTTTCCAGGCCCTCCATTCTAAAAAGGGCCTCAGACCAGCCATCCCTAATTCTCTAGACAGAGCATCTCCTTTTCCTTTCCTCTTTTCCTCCCTTCTTACTTCCTCCTCCTTAAGCTCCTCCATTAGGATGTACACTCTAGTGCAAAGAGGTTTTTTCTTTTTTGCCTTCCTTTGATTCCCTGTATTAGCAGGATATTTAGCAGATGATAGATGCTTAATAAATACTTGTTGAATGACAATGAAATCCACAGACATTCTGTCATTACAAAGCACATCGTGAGGTGCGCTACATATTATTCAAAGGAAGAGAGACTCAGTCCTCAAGCCTTCGAGAAGTTTGCTGAGTAGAAAATTAGAGAACCATTTAATATCTCAATTTTGTAAAAAAAAAAAAAAGGGGGGGGGGGAGAGGGAGCAGAAAGGTGGCTCAGGAAATAGAATTCCAGGCTTGGAGATGGGAGGTCCTGAGTTCAAATCCCATCTCAGATACTTCCTAGCTGTGTGACCCTGGGCAAATAACTTAAACCCAATTGCCTTGTCCTTACTGCCCTTCTGCCTTGGAACCTATAATTAATAGTGATTCTAAGACAAAAGATCTTTTTATAAATTGGAAAAATAAGAAAAAAGATAATTTTAAATAGTTCAAACAGGAAACCAGATTTAGCTCTTGATCTGGTATGCACTCTAGAAATTCATTGAGTGTGGATCCCAACTAACCTATCCACAAAAGCAGACCAAGTCAAAAATCCACAATGCTAGGTAGTCAGCTAGGTCTTACAGTAAATAGAGCACTGGGCCTGAAATCAGAAAGACATGAGGTCAAATTTAGCCTCAGATTCTTACTAGCTGTGTAACCATGGGCATGTCCCTTAATCTTTGTTTGCCTCAGTTTCCTCAAGTATAAAACAAGCACCTTAAGAGCACTTCCATTAAAGGTTGTTGTGAGCATCAAATGAGGCAATATCTAAAAAGAGCTTAGCACAGTGCCTGGCACATAGTAGACACATTATAATATGCTTGTTTGTTCCTTTCTCCCAGAACAGAATAAGATGGCTCCAGGCTGGGAACCTAGTAAGAAAATGGCATTCAGCAACTAGTTGCAATGGGTATCTTTAATAGAATGCCAGCAAAGATAACTAATGCAGTAAAGGAAATTCTAAATTATAACTATTACAAGAATATTTTATAGTAGCCCTGACATGAGCCAGTGTATTAATGAAATAATGTTCTAAGGAAGGACTTAAAGTTAATCCATTCTGACTTTTAAAATACATAATAAACATTCCACAACAGACTATAGAATCATAGATTTAGGGATATAAGAGACCTTAAAGGTCACCTAGACCAAGCCTTTCATTTTATAGTTGAGGAAACAGGGACACAAAAAGATGAAGGGACTTGTCCAATGTCACACAGGTAGCAAGTAGCAGAGGTTGGGATTTGTAGCAATTCCTCAGATTCCAAATTCAGGCTTGTTTCTGCATTACCACACCACCATCCCATTTAAAATTAAATGTCATAGTTTAAAATATCTTGCCCTTCTGTAATCTCATAAAAAGTTTCAAAGATGTTTTTAGCTAATTGAAACATCAGCAAAATTTAACATTGGATTGGATCCCATGATATTTATATAAATCACAAGGACTCTGGATGTATTTTAGGCCAAAATAGGCCTAATCATTTAATGGGAATGAGTATTCAATCGATTATTTAATCAATAAGCATTTATTAAGTGCTTACCACATGCCAGTTTTGTCCTTGGCTGGGAATACAAAGGCAAATAGGAAAAACGTCCTGTCCTCAAGAAGTTTACCTTTGATCAGAGGAGAAATTCTATGTTTATATGAGTATATACAAAATAATTTTTCCAGTAGTAACACGTGGCTTTGAGAGTCAGACTATAAAGAAAGCCAAGTGCCATAGAACCAACTCTTTTGAAATGGAGTGCTAGAGAAGACTTTGGAGAGTTCCTTGGACAGCAAGGAGATCAAATTAGTCAATCCTTAAAGAAATTAATTCAGACTATTCACCAGAAGGTCAAATACTGAAGCTGCAGTTTAAATTCTTTGGCCACATAATGGGAAGACAAGATTCACTGGAAAAGACTCTGATGTTGAGAAATACTGAATGCAAAAGGAGAAAGGAATGGGCAGAAAATGAGATGAATGGTTAGAGTCATGGAAGCAATGAACATGAACTTGGGCAGATGTTAGAGACAGTGAATGATAGAGGTGTCTGATGTGCCATGGTCCATGGGGTCACAAAGAGTTAGACATGACAACAGACCACAACATACAGAGTAGATAAAAGATAATTTCTTGTTGGTGGTGGAGAGGCTCTACACCTAGCTGGTCCCATGAAGAAAGCAGTAGTTGAGATTAATTTCGAGAAAAACTAGGGATTCCAAGAGACAGAAGTAAGGAGGGAGGGTAAGCTATGGGGATCAGCCAGTGTTAAGACAGGGGATGGAGGTTAATGTATGAGAAACTACAAGAAGCCCTGTTAGGCTGGGCTTTAAAGTGCATGAAGCAATGTGATGTGAAATAAGGCCAGAACAGTAGGTTGAGTTAGGGCAGTAGTTCCCATACTTTTTTGGCCTACCACCCCCTTTCCAGAAAAAATATTACTTAGCCCCCTGAAAATCAATTTTTAACAAATTTTAATAGCAATTAATAGGAAAGATAAATACACCTGTGGCCATCACCGCTTCCCCTAGATCGCTGCAGCACCCACCAGAGGGCGGTAGCGCCTACTTTTGGGAATCACTGAATTAGGGCATGAGGAGCTTTAAATGCCAAACAAATCTTTTATATTTGGTCACAAAGGTAATAGAAAGCCAATTAACTTTATCATATAAGGGAGTGACAAATCAGACCTGTGCTTCAGGATAATGACTTTGGCAGCTGTGTTAAAGGACTGATTGTAGAAGAGGAGAGACTTGAGGTCCAGAAACTCATTAGGAGGTTATTACAATAGTGTAGGAGAAAAGTTGTCAGCAAGAAGAAACACTGAATAATGATAAGACTTAATGGCTATTAATGATTATAATGGCTATGTTGAATGAGGAGGAGGAAAGAGTCAAAGATGGCATCAAGTTTATAAACCTAGGTGGTAACCTCAGAAGAAATCAGGAAGTTTGGGAGAGAGATGGGTTTGTAGGGAAAGATGAGTTCTACTTTGGATATGTTGAGCTTGAGATATTCATGAGGCACTGAGTTCAAAAGGCCCAGTAAACAAGTGCTTTCCAATCATAGTTATATTTTTTACAATCTCAGAACAATTACTGTAAACTAGGGCAGGGTGTCTAGGGCTTTGCTCCAGAGTTCTGAAATTAAGAGAGTTCTGAAAGTATTTGTAACCTCCTGTCAATATAGAAACAATTGATGGTAGCTACCAGAGGATGAGAGATGTATTTAAAATTGAGTCTCCCTCCCCCAATAATCCCACCCCATCATAGTCTGCAGAAAAGTATATATCCCTCTTCCTCCCCCATTTCATAATGTGAAAAAACTGCTAGTTACAGCACTATGGCTGAATTTATATTCTAACAAAAAAAAACATAATCCATTATTTTTCAGTCCTGTCCAACTCTTCATAACTCCACTTGAGATTTTCTTGGCAAAGATGTTAGAGTAGTTTGCCATTTCCTTTTCCAGCTCATTTTATAGATGAGGAAACTGAGATAAACAGGGTAAAGTGATTTGCCCATGGTCACACTGCTAGTAAGTGTCTGAGATCTGATTGAACTTCCTGACTCTAGGTCAGGCATTCTATCCATTGTGCCACCTAGCTACCCACCTGCTTTAACTACTTCTTAGCAATGTGGCCCTGGTTGGGCAAGTCACTCATGTTCCATCTGCCTCAGTTTGCCTCATCTTTAAAATGGGAATAATATTTGTACCTAACTCCCACGGGTGTGGTAAGGTGTTTTGCAAACCTTAGAGTGCTATATGAATGCTAGCCAGTATCATAATGAAGTAAGGCATCTGTGGAACCTTAAGACTCCTCCCCACTTAAAGAAGGAAGCTGTAGTATAATGCAAAGATCAATGGGTTTGCAGTTAGAAAGTATGGGCTCAAACCCTACCCAGGGGATTGAAATCTATGCAATCCTGAGCAAGTTCCTTATCCCCTCTGGGTCTCACTTTCCTTACCTATAAATTGAGAAATTTGGACTACATAGCCTCTGGGGTCTTTTCATTTCTAAATCTATGATCTCAAAGATCCCTCCTAGGCCATTATCCCAAATCAATTTTCAAAAACTGAGTTCTGGTTAGTTGCACTAGGAATGGAAGATAGATGAAACTCCAACTCCTTGAGTGCCCAGAAGCATAGCATGACAACTAAAAATACATGAAAAAAAGCAAAATGCCTCAAAATGCATAATTTAACAATAACAGAAGCAGTTCTTGCCAAGAAATTCTCAATATTTTCATGCCAGACCAAAGTATTTATGAAATTGATAGAACATTGCTCACTTGACCCTATTGGATTATTTTATGTGATTGGTAGGTAAGAACCTACTTTTGAAAAGGAAGATATATTAGAGGTTTAGGAAATGTGCATGCCATCACTTCCCCTCACAAAGTACCCACTGTTTCATGTGCAGCTCAGTAAAAAGAAATGTTCTTTGGGATGCTTATTTTGGCTGGTGTCTGATTCCTGCCTCTGATACAACTATCATGACACGGTCTACGTTTGGCTACCGTTTACCTCCAAGCTAACTAGCAAAGGGGAGGCAAAATGAATAGTGTTGAAGTACTGTCTCCAAAGAGGATGATCCAGACTCCCATATTAAGAGAAATACAACACTGGAGATGAGAGGAGCCTAGATATCCCTTGGCTGCTCATTAATCAACCTTCCTGTTTCTTAGTTATCTAGGAGCCATTCTATTTTAGGAACCAAATCTACCAGAATTTCTCTCTTTTTGCCCCAAAACATCCTTAAAAAATAATGAGGTCTGAGTCTCCTAGGACTCCAGGGACTCAGGGGTCTAAGGATCCAGCTGCACCAACCATGATACAGCTTTCTGATAATCCCTGCCCATATGGTAGTGACTCGTGGTCATCTAAGGCTATTAAAAAAAAAAAACCATTCACATGTAACGAGGGCCAACTTAGCGGTTGACCTGAGGCCATGTGAGTCACCAAGCCCTGCCGTACTGACCAGACATAGTTCCATATTGGGAAAAGGAAAGGCACAACTACCCTAAGTTAAATGGGGAAGTATGCTCACTGGATATCCTTTCTGTGCTATGGCTAAGGCTACTCAGTGACCTAAAAGTGCCTCATTTCATTTAATATCAAACCTGATCCTACAGGGTACTAGCCTGAGTTTGGCCCACCTTTGGCACCCTCTTTACTTTCAGGCTTTGAAGTTGTGACTCTCTGACCTTCAGAATGCAATGAAATCTGCAGTATGTACCTCAAAGGATTATTGCGAGATAATGGATTTTAATAGGCAGCTAGGTGGACACTTATTAATGACCAAGAACGACATCCTAGATTTAGAGCCAGAGGGAAGTTTAGCAATCATTTAATCAAACCCCTACATTTTCTAGATGGGGAAACTGAGGCTGAGAGAAGGCAGAGTGACTTACCTAGTGTCCCATAAGTGGCAGAGCTCAGATTAACTCAGATCTTTAGATGCCGAAGCAGGTACTATTTCACCTACAAGACCTTCCAGGGATGCAAGAGAATACTATTACAATAGCCATCAGAGCATTCTCTAGGAAGCCATGATGAAACTGAACACAAGGAGAAAAACCCCATTTTTCAACAGGGCAAGTGAGGTTCCAGTTAGCCTGTGCCATCACCCTCTACTGTCTCCCCGGCCCACCAGCCCCCAGCCTTTGCTTTGCTGGTTGACTAAAGGAAACCCATCTATTCTGATCATGAGCAACATGGAATGACTAATTCAGTTAACATATGACATCCACCAAGCTGTTTTTCTTTTTAGCTGAAATAAATAGAGCGTAGGTAAGGGGAGAAGGCAGGCTGTACTGAATATTCCCAAGCTTAGGTATTAATAAATTTCTGCACATGTGTACATGGAACAGAAGGACACGCTCCCACGCAGACATCATCTATTTGTATTGATGAGCAGAAGAGACCCTTCCTGGCCCACTGCCTAAAAAACCCAGGATATTGGCATACATGTACACCGCACAGAGGGTCGGGGTATTCCCCTGACTCAAGCACAGATGGGAGTGAGGAAGTCACCCACCCACGGCTGCACATATGCACAGATGTAGCAGGATGTACATTAGTATTGGGGGGTAGCAAAGATACAAGCAAGAGAGAGACTACATGGGGAGCACAGCGCTTTTCTTGCATAGGAAACATTAAAGAAAAGAATTCTCTATTTCTTTCTGGGCCCTAGAAAGTCATTCTTTTCAACTATCAAATTATTCCTTTCAATGAGTGGTAACTTTGATAATAGGAATATATTTTCTTAAGTATGTCTCTGTTTTATGTTCTTCATAATGCAAGTTCAAACTTGCAAGTTAACAGATGCTGTACACTTCTGATCTGCTTATAGCTTTTGTACCTCCTAAAACTATCAAGGACTAAAGTCTTAATCCAGAGAGGCTCATTAATTTCACAGTTATTATTATGCCACTTTTGGACAGAAAGCCTTCAAGCACCGCCCAACTACTAACTCTATATCTGTCACATGTAGGTATATGTTGTTTGTCTCAGTAGAATAAAGGATCCTTGAAACTAGGGAATTGAATTTTTTGGTAGTTTGCTTTTTTGTTTTCTGTTTGTGGTTTTTTTTTTTTTTGGTGGTGGTGGGGATGGTCTTTGCATCCCTGACTCCTGCTGTGCCACTGGAAAGGTCATTCTCCAGACCCATCCTCAGTAGATCATGCATAAACCTCCTTCTCCACCCCATGTCTGATTGGTAGGTGAATGAGAACAAACTTCCACTATATCAAGCCTAATCTACCCCACCTACTCTATTTTGGTGGGACTAGATCATCTGTCACAAATCATACCACCATCTACCAGGTAACCTTGGAGAATAATAATTAAATCAATACTATCATTGTTACTGAAATAGCCATGATAATAAATGAAAGTTGCTTTAGTACTATTCATAATTCCTATGCCTACTCCCTTTCCCAGCCACCACATATGTATATCCCCCAGTTAGAATGCAAACTCCTTTGGGGGCAGAGACTGGCTCAAAATATATATACTACATTTTGTATTTGTACCTCCATTGCACAAACAATTCCTGGCACATAATAGGTATTTCATAAATTCATTCAATTCATTTGTTCACATAGAAAGAACTCAATAAATGTTTGTTGATTGACTGTCATCTGAGGACCCAGACTATCTAAGTTCTGAGAGGCATATCACTAGAAAACTGGTCATCAGATGATGAATCTTTTTCACCATGGCTACTCCTGAAGTCCACATATAGAGATGGAGAAGAGCTGCTATCTGCAACAACAAAAGATACTGACCCTGAAGAAATTTTTGAAAACCTTTTTAAGCAAACATAAAAACTTTTGGACTGATCAGTAGGAGTACTGGGTCTATAATGGTCGCTGTACTTCTATTCAGAGATAGGGAGATTCAATCTAGAAAGGGGAAAAAAAGAAAAGGAAGAGAGGATAAGATATGAAAGGAGAGGAAAAGATAGGAGAGGAAAGGAAAGTAGAGGGGAGGAGAGGAAAAGAAAAGAAACAAACAAAAAAATCCTATATCCCTTTCTCCCATACTTTGGGCATCCAAAGAACCATACCCATCACCAACACATGCCTTTTGTCTTTCCCTAGAGAGTCAAAGTGAAAGTTGAGAGGACTTTATGAACAGGAAGTAAATTATAAAGCACCATTCCTGATAATAATAATCCCCAACATTTATATTGAGTGTTAATGTTTGCAAAGCATTTTATGTCCGTTATTCCATTATCTTACTTAATATAACACCTCTGTGAAGTAGTGATATCAAAATCTTCATTTTATAATTAAAGAAAATGAGGCTTAAGGTTGAGTCACTAGCTGAAGATATGCAGCATAGTAAATGTCTGAACTGGGATTTAGACTTGGGTCTTGTTCTTGTTCAGAGTTCCATCCACTGTGTCATGTTGTCTCCTCATATTGAAAGGTAGAACAGTTAAGCAAGATGTTTAAGAAAGATTTTCCTTTCAATGTGGCCTCAGAAGATAAAATTCTGGGTCTAGCTCCCATTAGATTCCTGCAAATATTGACAATTATTATTTCAAGAACGTTAGTACTTCTTTAAATTAAAATCATTCTTTTACTCAACAAGTGCCTACCATTTTTAACACACTCTGCTCCCAAGATCACCTTGTGATTTCAGTAGGCTCCTCTGCTGGTAAATAAGACCTCTAAACCACCCCCTTTTGTTTAGGATGAGACATAATAGAATGAGTCATGAAAAATGAAGTGGCATAGATGGATTGTAATCTGCATCACAGATCCCATTACATTACTTTTCCCCTCCCCTCTTCCAAATCATCAGTTTTCCCATCTTCCCTATTAGTGTTGAGCACATCAACATCCTTTCAATTACCTGGTGTTAAGGGTGGGTCTGACACTAGCACTGTCATAGTTCCGATTTCATGTTGAAATGAAATAAGACACTTAAAAATCATTGGGCAGTTAAAGAAAGGAAGTTTACTTAGCCCTAAAATAGCAAAATACAGATGCACTGAACTAAGGCAGATCTGACCCCCCACCTGTCTTCATATGGAAATTTGTCACCTCAACACAGCTTGGTATGGTGACTCTCATCATCTTTGGGCATCCACCAAGTCTGAAGGGCATCAACCTCATGTGAATAGGACACGTTGTCTCTGGATGATCATAAATCAACGCAAACCAGAGACTAGAATCAGGAAGCTGCCTCTAAAGAGTTACAGCTAGAGGGAAAATCTAGCCTAACCACATGAGTATGGAGGGAGGCAGATGGAGAAAGGAGAACCCTGGTCAGTACTGGAGCCATCACCTCCATGTCTGGACTTATCACTTGCCCTCATCTCACATAATCCAATCAGTTGCCAGATCTTTTCATTTCTGCCTTCTCAGCATTTCTTAGATCTGTCCCCTTCTGTCAATTCTGTCCACCATAGTTCAAACTTTTATCACCACTCACATGGACTAGAACAATAGTCTCCTAATTGGTCTCCATGCCTTAAGTCTCTCCCTACTCCAATTCAGGTTGCAGCAATTGTCCGTGATAGTCCTAAAGCAGAGGTCTGGCATGTTACTCTCCAACTCAACAGATTTGAATGACTCCCTACTGACTCCAAGGTCAAATATTATTACACTTTTTACATTTCTTATTTTATGTAAATTGTATAATGTACATAATTATTAAAACAGTTGTACCTTTATATAAACTATCAATAAATCAATCTATGCATTGGAGATTCATATCTAAATTTTTTTTTTATTGCCAGAGTGCACAATCAAAAAAGTCTGGGGGCTGTTGTTTTAAATGGTGGGTTAAAATAATCAATAGTGGATATTCTTACCAGCCCTATTTACTTCAGGAAAAAAAAAAAGGAGAATCTCAGTTAATCTTGTTACAGCTAAAAGTAACACTGATTTCTCCTGCCTACAACTTTACTTTAACCTCATGTGCAGATCAGTGACTGATATAAAAAAAAATACCAACCCAATAAGTCAATGTTTTGAATTTATGATTTTTCTACTGCACAGACAAGAAAAACAAAGCAAACTGATAAATTTCCACCAATTGCTTTAGACACGCCCACATGAATCCTAGATTGTTTCTGATTTTAACACAGTTAAATTCTCCTATGGCAAAAAGATGTATTAGTTCCACTCTTCTTCCCTATAAGGCTGCTGGGTCTCTTTATTATACTCCTGCTAACCCTGGGTTATTTTTTTTTTATTAAAAAAGAAAAATTAGTCAGACCAGGAAATGATGCACTTGGTTTCCATGACAATGCTTCAAAAAAAAAAAAAAAAGTTCAATCTGCTGCACTATGAAGCATTTGAAAATCATTCCCTAGCAACCCCATAGGTGCACAGAGACACAGACCTATCATCGGCTTTTCACTCCACCACAGTCAGGAAAACTAAACATGTATTACAGAAACATGCATCACTTGAATTCTACAGGTCTTACATATACCGAACACACTTTGATTTAGGATTTTGTCATATTAACACACCATGCAAAACAAGACAGGGCATATCTGCAGTGGAGCTAGATGTTCTTCGATGCAGATCTCTTAATGCCTCAAAACAAAATGCATCTTTGTCCTCCCAGTACGATGAATATTAACTTAGCAAGGAGGGTTCCAAACTCTTCCAGTTTGATGAATTCATTTGAAGTTGAGAGATGCTTTCTGAATTTTGAATAATTTATTGATATTTTCTAAAATGACCTGAAAAGAATTTAAGAAGTATCCTTCACCAATCAATAGGGTATAAGGGTTTTCCTTGTTAAGCCATACATACAACAACTACAGTGTAATTATATGGTCTGACACTATGATTATAGGAAATAGCAAGAAATGAGGCTTCCTCACCAACTATCCTAATGGTAATGTGTGTATGTATGTAAATTTTTAAGGAAAAGGAAAAGGTCAGAAGATCAAGTACAAAGGAATTAGAGTGAAGAGTAATTACAATTTTTAGACACTGGTCAGTTATTCTTTGGTTCGCCAAAATGTACATTTAAAAATGGAATTGAAAAGGTTTTTTCAGAATATGGTAAAAGCTGATTCTAAAATTATATACTTCATCCAAGCAAACTGAAATGAATGAATGGCTGGTAAGTGTTATAACAATTACAATAAATTCCTAGTTATCTCCAGCAAAACTTGCTTCTACAACTTCATGGATTGTGTAGTTCTGGCTACACAATCTGCCACTTGCTTTTCATAAGCATCCTCACCGGCCTTTATGTTCTATTTTGTTCTCAAATCATATAATAAGTATTTCCAGAAAGCCATAAGCTTTGCAAAGCGTTTTTCATATGAATCTCATTTGTTCTTCACAGTAAGCCTATGAGTAGATGCTATTATATTCCCCATTTTGTAGATGAGGAAACTGAAGGTGAGAGAAACTATATGACTTGGCCAGGGTTATATAACCAGTGTCTGAGGCAAAATCTGAACTCAAGTCTTCCTGATTCCAAATCTAAAACTCTAGCCACTAGGCCATCTAGCTGCCATAGAGTCATCATAGTGCTGTTACTCACTTGTGCCCACTTGATCCTAGCCATTAAAAATATATTTGGAGGGACTTAAGTTAATTTGTTGTGTGAGAGCTAGCAAGGTAGAGGGAAGAACACTCCAACTGTAATCAAAAGACCTGTCTAAGTCCCACTAACTATTTCATTGCTATATGACAATGTGCAGGTAAATAATTTTGTTTTATATACTGCAAATTCAATTCAACCAGTTTCTATTAAATTCTTAATGCGAGCAGCAAGCATTGTGCTAATTGTTAGAAGAATTACAATGTTCAGACAAGCCATAGTCTCTACTTTTATGAAGTTCCTCACAGTTGGGAACCATACTATCCAAATCTCTTTTGTTTTTGCTCCATCTCTACATCAGGAATATCATGCACTCCCTTTCTTCTCTCCTGTGTTTCACCACTGACAGCTAAGAGCGATCACACTCTCATGTTACATGTATTTTCTTTTTATACTTCCTCCATTCATTCTCTCCTTTATGTCTTGCATAGTTGTCACTGAAAAAATCTCTCTGTAATTCTCTCTCTCTCTCCTGCCTCCCAGTCCTTTCTTTCCATTTCCTTCCTCTCCCTTTTACTCACATATATATGTATATATGCACATGCACACATACATATTGAGATATATATGTGTGAATATAAATATATGTGCATATTCTATAAAACACATCAGCTTAATTGGCTGGTTTTATAAGTTATGTATTTATTTTGAGCTAAAGGAAATCCATTAAGTTTTTATGAGAAATTAAACATTAAATCATTCAGGGAAAGGAGAATTTTGCACTAAATTAAGATTAGATATGTACTCGGTTCAAATTATATTACTACTAAAATGATCATCAGAGACCAAGCTAGAACTTTTTAAATATGAAGGATCCATATCCATAAAATCAACCAAAATATTACAAAAGAAAATATTATTACATCTGACATGGAAAAATTGTTGGTTGTGTTCCTTGAAGATCACCATCAGAGTAAGATTTCTTTTACCCTGATGATTCCCCCAAAAAAGTCTTTAATCTAAATGAAGATTTGACAGTAGGTAAAAGATACAAAAAGAAATGTGGCATGATGTAGGCTGAAGCCATCTTGGGCTTACATGACATCAAGGTGAGTAGGGAAGTTGCTAGTGCTGACAAAAGAACAGTCTCTAGTTTTCTTGAGATTTGCTGCAAGACTGAAGAGAGGCCTATGATGTTTCCTCAAAGGTTTAAGATTGATAAAACCAAGATCTGCTAAAAAGTGCCTAGAAGATGCCACATCTCCATAGGAAAGAAATCCATGCCTGAGCTTTGAGAGACCATTTGACTTGATTTGGAGGAAAAGCTCCTCAGCTACCTTTCTGTGAATCTCAGATGGTGAATAAAATTAGATGAAATGGGATTGGTTTTTCCATCATTTTGGCCTTGAATTATATTCCCCCAAAAAATGTGCTTCTGTTAGATGATGCATCAGAAGGAAATTTTGGTTCCAAGATGACCTTCATTCTTACATCAATTACATCAAGAAAATAATTAATTTCCTAATCTTTCCTAATCTAAACTATTTGTTGAAGACAATTGACCAAAGAATTTTTTTTAAAAAGGTTACTTAACCATAACATATCACTATATGATCTTTATTCAACAGAATTACAGAAGGAGAGGAAATGTCTATCTTCACAGATTTCTGACAGAAATGTATATGTTGTTAAAAAATATAACTGGAGACTAGCAATGAAATAATGGAGACCACCTAGATGGGATTTGGAGAAGAAAAAAATCTGAAAACGTTTATTTTTAGTTTGTTCATTATTTTACGAAGTCTGAGGAGGTTCTAAAGAATGTCAGTAAAAATAAACATAACCAAGGAAGTAACTTAGTTCTAATCTAGAGGACTATAATATAGAGGAGCTGTTAGACTCACGTTTAGAAATTCTCTCTAATAATGGTCTTGTGCAATTGATCAAAGAAAAGGTTTGAGAAGATGTTTGTCCCCAAATTTCTCTCATGAGTTAAAAAGTAATTTTCCTAGATTCAAAAAAAGTCAATGATTCAAACTTTCCTATAAATTTTTTGCTCCAAAGGAACCAATATCACAAAACTTTTGTACCTTGGAGTGTTTAGAGTTTCCCTTCGGAACATTCACAAAGATTTTCCTTTAATTTCTCATGCTAGAACTGGAATAAAGAAAATCTGAGTTCAAATCCAATCTAAGACATTTTCCAGGTGGGTGACTCAGGGCAAGTCTCTTAATCTCTGTTTGCCTCAGCTTTTCCATCTGCAGAAATGGAGATAATCAGAGCACCTACTTCACAGGGTTGTTGTAACAATAAAATAAGGTAATATTTGTAAAGCCCTCTGCAAACCTTAAAGTATTACACAAATTCTAGCTAATATCATTTTCTCAATAAACTTTCTACTTCTTAAGTACCAAAATTCAAGATAAAAAGTAAAATTAATTCTTTTTCTTCTCTTTTTATTATATTTTTCCCTTTCCAGATTACACATACAGTTTTTAATAATCATTTTGACATTTTGCGATCCATATTCTCTACTATCCATCCTCCTCCTTTTTCTCCTCCTTTCCCAAGATGGTTATCATGCAATGCATAGTTCTATATTTATCATGTTGAGAAAGATAAAATTGATTCTTTCTTAACTTTTTTGACTCTCTATTTTGTGTAATTAATAATACCACAATTAATTTTTGATATTTTAATCACAAGCTTTTTTTTCCAGCTCCATGATGGATTTAAATAAACTTTCATCAGTTAGCCTGGGAACCTAATCCCCATGAAGAACCCAAAACCATGTTCTAAATTCAAACTACCAACTTACAAATAGCAGTAGCCATGAGAAGGTAGCTGGTGAGCTAGCTTCAGAGCCCAAAAGACCTGGTTTGAGTTCTGCCTCTGATACATATTGGCTGTGATCCTAGACAAGGAATTTAACATCTCTATGCTCTAAATAGCTCTCTAGACTTAAGTTGCCAAAAAGTGCAAACCTGTATTAGAAGAGGGGTTTCTTCATCTTGCAGTTCTCTATACCAGTGAAATCATAGATCCAGCTTCTGTCACCATCCACTGACAAATGAACCTTCACACTTCCATGAGTCTTTGATCTCACTGGTACAGGAGTTTCAACCACCTCTGAAGGTCCCAATCTATTCCTCCTTTGCCATCTTGTCCATATTTTCCTTAGAAAAAGCTACTCAGACCAGTTGGAATCTTCCTTGGCCTTTTTCATTATTTCCTGGATACCAAAGCAAAACCTAAGTTGTCCATCTATCAAAAACTTTCCCAAGAATAGGCCATCCCCTTTCCCAAGTATGCACATCTCTGAAGATGTCTCTTATCCTATTTCTGACAAGTATATTCTCATAGGGAAATATATCAAGCCAACCTGCATCCAGAATGAGTCTTTCCATTGCCCCTTGGGTCATCTGCAATTGCATTTCTTCTCGGGTTGTAGATATGACTCATAGCCATATAGCATCACCAGGAAGAATACTGCTGTTAAAAAAAGATGGACTTTTTGGAAGCAGAGAACAGCTTGAGGTCATTTTAATCTGTGGTTTCACAGACATAATACCTCCTATTCAGTTCTGTCCTTCACTCAACGTCCATCTCCATTGCTTACAAATCAACTTTTAATAAATAAATGAATTCATGGAATAAAATTTTCTTGTACACATTGGGGCCTACCCAGAGAGAAATGCCTTGCCAATTCAAAATATGTTTTCAGGATTCAAAAACAAACTATATTGAACCCAGTTCCCCCAAGCTTCTTGGACACAAAGAGGCCATAGGGAAATTGTCTAAACTACTCACACCTCTTGGCCCATTACACACTCACTGAGCTCTAGAGTTGTTTTAAGGGGAATATTGGGAGTAAACTGAATGATCCAGTCTTCATGCAGTCTTCAAAGATACTATCAGACTACCAGAGAGAAACAGGAGGAGGTGGAATAAATATGACAAATGCTGGCCAAGGACACATTTCCCAGATCCTAAGGCATGCAGGGGGGACACAAACAGGAAAAAGTATATCCATTCTGCCATATTTTGAAAATATTTTACTCCATCTCCTCTTTTGGTTGATTTTTTTACCACTGCCATCCCTATCTGGAAGTGCAGGAACTAGTTCACAGACTCAGTCTCACTCTCATCAAAATAGGAGTGTTAAATTGCTTCATTTCCAAACTGGGTTGGTTTGCCCCTTCTTAAGCAAGCTAGTGACCTGCTAGCTTCTGGACTGCTCACCATATTAATGCTAACTTTAATGTGGGCACATATTTACAACTCAGAATCTCCAAACTTTAGAGATCCACCAAGCTTGGCCTCCATGTCATAGGAACTGTAGGTATGTATCACTACCCCTGGGGTGCAGCCTGATAGTGCAATAGATGGACATGAAGTCAGGAAGATTTGACTTCAAATCTGATCTCAGACTACTCCTCAAGTACCAACATTCAAGATAAAATACTCAGATGTAAAATTGGAGATACACTGGAGAAAGAAATGGCAAACCACTTGAAGTGTCTTTGCCAAGAAAACCTCTTGAACAAGTTAATAGGGTCGTGAAGAGTTGGACATGACTGAACAAAAAATGATTACCCCTAGTTCCCCACCTCTTTTTGCCTCAAACTTTGCTCTGAATAATTTCTCATTTGAGGAATAAGATACTAACTTGAACAAAGTAGTAGCAAAATCATCCTTAAAATTTTTTTCTCTTACTATCCTTTTTTTGCATGTTCTTATAGATTTTGTGAATTTTGCAGATTTTTGTGAATTTTTTTTACATAATTTTTTGAATTACAGATTTAATGAAACTATAGTACATTCTGTTATTTTAGTTGTTTTCTTTCCTCTATAAGGCTTCATGTCTTTCTTTTTATCATTCTTATTTTATACCAATCTTCTAGGGAAAGGATGGCAAACAAAACACATTTATTAAGCACCTACTATATGCCAGGCACATAAACTAGATCATTGCCTTGTCAAAAAAGGGCAATCCACTGGAGAAGGAAATGGCAAACCATTCTAGTATCTTTGCCAAGAAAACTCCAAATGGGGTCCCAAAGAGTCAGACATGACTGAATGACTGTGCCAGACACTTTACAAATATGGCTTTATTTGACCTTTTTAACAACCTTGAGAAGTATGTTCTATTATTATCCCTGTTTTACAGTTGAAGAAACTGGGGTAAACAGAGGTTAAATGACTTGCCCAAGGTAATAAAGCTAGTAAATGTCTAAGACCAAATTTGAAATAAGGTCATCCAGATACTAGACCTAATGCTCTATCTACTAGCTGCCCAAATGAATACATATACCACAATTTGTTTAACTATTCCCCTATCATTGAGCAAGCACACTATTTCTCACTTGCTACTATTATGAAAAATGTTGCTACGAGTATTTCTATAAAGATAGGCCATTAACTGTCAATGGCATGCTTCCATTATACTACAGACTTAGATTTGGGATCAATAGATTAAATTGTATGAACAGTTTTGTAGTTCTAATTGACTAATATTAACTAAAGCAGATACATGGATCTAGAATGCTACCCATTTCATCATAGCCCTACCAACCTTGAATTTTGCCTTTTTCATTTTCTTTGTCAATTTAGTTGGTGTGGGTGGTCGATACTAGAAATATTTTAATTTGTGTTTCTTTAATAGCTCACAGAATTATTTAATTTCTAAATTATGTGAATATAATGGCAAAATATGCTTTGCAAAAAAAAAAAAAAAAAAAAGGTAGTGACAAACACCTACCCTGCTACTATGTAGACTGAGGCTGGTGGATTGTCTGAGTTTAGGAGTTCTGGACTGTAAGAGAGCTAAAACTGATTGGCTGTCCACACTAAATCTAGCATCAATATGATGAGCTCTCAGGAGGGAAGGGCCAATATTCTGCCTGAGGAGGGGTGAACCAACAAAGGTTAGAAAAACAGAGAAAGTAAGTTTCCCTACTCACAAATATTGGGACCAGGCCCATGGGTGGCTATTATACTTCCAGTCTGGATAAGATATGGAGAACTAGTCTTAAAAAGAAGCGAGCAGGACAGGACAAGAGAGGGAAAATACTTATTGTTTGTGGATGGGCTAAGAAATATGGTAAAAATGGTAATACTATCTGAATAGTCCACATAAACTTTTTGGTGCCAAAGGATTACTTTATAGAACAAAAAAAAAAATAATGCATTCATCTAGAAGAACAAAAAATCAAGAATCTCAAGGGATATAATGAAAAAAACGGAGGGGAGGAGAGTGTACCTAGCTTTACTGGATCTACAGATGCTACAAAACAGTAATCATCAAAATGTTGATGCACTTTAAAAATTGAGAAATCAATAAGTATAAATGAATAATATAAATCCTTTGCTTAATATATATTTTTATACCCTCACTTTCTGTCTTAGAGTATGGATTCAAAGGCAGAAGAGCTGTAAAGGATAGGCAACTGGGGTTAAGTGACTTGCCCAGGGTCATACAGCTAGGAAATGTCTGAGGCCAGATTGAAACCCAGTTCCTCCCAACTCTAGGCCTGGCTCTCAATTCACTGTGCTACCTCACTGCTTCTGAACAGAACAATACAATGATGACCAACCACAATTCCAGAGGTCCAATAATGAACCAGTGAAACCTGCTGCCCATCTCTTGACAAAGAAGTGATGGACTTAAGATACAGAATGAGACATCTATTTTTAACGTGATCATAGTAGAGATTTGTCTTGCTTGATTTTATATGTGTATGTGTGTGTGTGTGTGTGTGTGTGTGTGTGTGTGTGCACTCATGCACGTGCTTGTGTATATGTTTTTTTTTTCTTTTTTTCCTACTTGGGGTTCAGGAGTTGGGGAGAGGTAGATGGGACAGAAAAGCAAATGATAAGATTTAAAATAAAAAGATGAGAAAAGAACAAAAGGCCAGAAGGAACCACAGAAAAGGATAGTTTTGAAAGTTGCAAGTTCTACATAATAGAGATTCAGTTTCACATTAAAAAAACTCTCTTTTTGTTCTGTAATATATACGGAAATGATTTTGGAAGTGTGTATTAGGCTGTGAATTTTTAGAATATAAAGATAATGTGTTTCTTCTTTTTTTAATTGTCTATTTATATTTGTTGACTACTTACCTACTAGATACTGGATGCTTTACCATTCTTTAAGGTTCTTTATTTCAGAGGTGATTACATGTTTTTATATTTTATTTTAAGTAATGGGTTAATTAAGAGACCTTCATGATGTTAGCTGTCTAAAACTTCTAAAAGTACACATAACTCTCAGGCTTTCTGACTCACACAAATAGTCAAACTCCTATGGAATGTATGATTACATCTTTCACTCTGAGAAAATAAATTGTTATCTTTAAAGTGTAACATTTTTCTAATAATACAGTATATTGATAAGACTTACCACCCAAACACACAAAGAGAATAACAGCGTTCAAAAGGGTTTTACTTGAATATATTTTTAATATCCCAAGAGAAAGACAAAATTTTAAGGACAGACTACTAATACTACAAAACCCAATCATCTGCCAGATAACTGCATTGAGTTTATTAGCCAAATTAATTTATTCGTAATTCTAGTATATATTTGCAAGTTTAAAATCTTAGCATTTCTTAAGTATCCAAATCAGAAATATGATATTACCAAATCACCTGAATTTCCTTTTTTGTAGAATGAAGATGGCATAATATAGGCAGAATTGCTAATATTTTTTGAATTCTTAACTCAGCTCAGAATATTATTGCAGGTAAAGACTGAAATACTAATGGAGAAGGTAGGAAGTAATTGGGTAGTGCATGACTTTCAATATGCCCCTTTGCCCTTCAATGTCTCTGCCCGACTGTTACCAGCTAAACTTAGGGGTCCCCTGCAATCTTGGGCTCTTATTGCTTATAAACTCTGAAAGTCTCTAAGAGACCATCTGATCTATATATCTTTCTATATCTTTGCCTGATGTGAAAAAATAGCCTGCAAATGCTAGTCACTATAGAGACATTGCTCCTCTTTAGAAACAGATAACAAAATAAATTAATAAATAGGTGGATAAACAGATAAAATATTCCTCTTTTTCAATGAATAATAGATGGAGAATTGGACAGGACCTCAAAGGTCATTGAGTTCAACCACCTCATTTTTCAGAGGAAGAAACTGAGGTCCACAAAGGGAAGTGACTTATACAGGATCATACGGCCAGTGTCTATGATATAACTTGAACTCAAGTCTTCCTAAGTCTAAGTCCATTATTGACCATCTGTCTATACTACCATTCTGCTTCTCTAAGAATCTTGTTAAGTCCCATTTTAAGAAAACGTTGTTATTCTACCACCACCATATACAAATCACTTTATCTTTAAAGGTAAAATTCTAGAATGCATTGACAGCATAGAGTAAAGCATCGAAATTATACTCCAGAGATGGTCTTGTATAGTAGGAGAAGTTTCAGATGAGGAATCAGGAGAAACAATTTTAAATCTTGTATCTGCCATGGCACAGTGGGAAGAGGGGCAGTTAGGTGGCACAGTGGAAGAGCATCAGGCCTGGAGTCAGGAAAACTTGAGTTCAAATATGGCTTCTGACTACCTGTGTCGCCCTGAACAATATGTGTGTGTGTGTGCACACGTGTGTATATATATATATATATATCATATAACCCTGAGCTAGGCAAGGAAATGGCCAAACCACTCCAGTATCTTTGCCAAGAAAACCCCAAAAGGAGTCATGAAGAGTTGCACATGACCAAAAATAATTAGATAGCAACAGTGAGAAGAAAGCTAGATTCCAATGTCAGAAAATCTGGATCTGAATTCTGGTTTAGCCATCTGCTACCCGAGAGATATTGGGAAACCCGTGGCCTTTCTAGTTTTCAAGTTTCCTCATCTGCATCATTAAAGTCCTTTATAGCTCCCAATCTTATTAACAAACTATGACTAGATGATGTCTAAGATTGCATCCGCCTCTGACATTTTAGGAGCAAACATTTACCCTCTAGTGGGAAAGAAAGGGGAAAAGTCATCAGATACCATTTATAAACTAATAAATTCAAAACATAATAATACTTGAAAACTATCGTATGTTAACAATAAACCTACCTATATTCATAAAAAATAAAGTGAAAGAAATGCTACCAAAGTTGAATGCTAGGACACATGTAAACACATAATTTTTAGAGTATGAAATGCCAATAAAGAATATTTTCACATAAAACTGGAGAAGAAAGTTTTAAATTGTAGGGAAGTTAAAATTAAGGGGAACAACAAATAGGAAATGGGCAGAGTTCCCAAATTTCACATAGACAAGTTTTGCTTGTTTTTTGTTGTTGTTGGGTTTTTATTTTTAACCTTTTCCTCCAAAGACCTCTGGTCATGGGGGTGAGGGAAAGGAGCAATTCTCATATTAGAGTTCTAAGAGAAATGGAATAGAAAGTGAGAGTCCCTTCCTTCCCCAATTCCGTCTGATAGGAATTCTCAGAAACAACAGAGAGGTACATAATGATGAGGGAACTAGTGGCAGTAACCAGCTGACCACCAGGAGATCCACATTTACCAGCCCAAACTTCTAAATTATCTGACATTTATCAGCAATAGATGGTCATGGGCCATCTCCACTCCCAAATTTAACATACAAAACCTGAGTACATGTTATAATCAGCGTTAATTTTCAGAGTCTTCTTACGTGTGAATATTGAAGGTTGCAGGGAGAGAGGAGAATATTGACATGATAAGGGGGGGAAATGAATAAATTAGATCTGTGGAAGCAGTCAGGAGTCAAGTATCAGAGGTTTAGGAAAGATAATAAATGGGTCAGGAACCAGACAAGCTTTTAGTTACCAAGGAAAACACAGATTTCATAGGTCAAGGCAAGACAGTGGATCATAAACCAGGCAAATTATCAGAACATACACAAAACAGACAGAACAAAGTGATCTCGAAACTTGAGACAACTTCTGCCTCAGTATGAAAGATTTTTATGTGCTTCCCTCTGGGCTGGAGCCAACTCAAGGTCAGGGTTGTAGGGAAGACAGAAATGCAAAGTTGCAAAAATGAAAGAAGATGAAAGCAAGAAATAAATGGCAAGTGCTAGAGAATCCATAGAGTCCCCATGCTCGAGTTATAGAGAATAGGTGAGTTCCAGTGTAGTCTAATTTCCAAATGGGTGGGGAAAATATTCAAAGAAAGAAGATAGGGATAAGGCTATTAGAGTATTTTTCCCAAACAGGTCATTATCTTCACAAGTTTGTGGGCTAGAGTAAAATGAAGGAGACAGAAGGCATAGCTAGGCAGTCTGGACCCACTAACTAGGACTTGGAGGTACCTTGGCTATGATTTATGGGCTCTTCATCACCCTTCCCTGGGAAAGTAGCATCAGAGATGTATGGTATCTATGCCCTTGTGTGCATACTTCTAGCCAATGCTACCCTACACACAGGAGCTCGTAAAGCTATACTAGAAAGGGAAAGGCCATAAAGGTTACGACAAGGTCAGGGGATACTCAACATCTAAAAACAAATTCTCCATCTAAAGGGCAAGTCAGTACCAGAGGTCAATGGTCTCTAGCTATTGTACTCAAGCATTCATGTGAATTAAAATGAAATTACATTAGGGAGACGGTAAATGGATTAAAATAGTTAGACTAGATAGTGTAGAACCAAAATTAAACACAGTCTAGGAAGACTCTGACATTGAGGGAAACCAGATGCTATAGTGGGTGGTTAATCCTCAGATCCTAGTTATATACCTATGCTGTGAAAATATGAAGAACCCTTTAATCTCTCACAAGCAAAATCTTGCTAACACTCTCTCTAAAAGTGATTTTTTCAAGGCAGCTACTCTTAGGCAAAATCCTTTCCTGAATTAGTCAAAAGACTAAAGATTTAAAAATTCTCAAAAACAAAACAAAACAAAACAAAAAAAACAAACAAACTTGGCCTTACCATTCCCTTTGCCCAAGTCATCTAATTTAATCACCTCCTGTATAAAAAATGGCAAGTGACACCAATCTTCACCAATGAAGTCCTTTTCCACTGCCATCACCTTAGTATGAATGTTATATTTGAGTTTCAAAAGGCTATGGTAATAATAGGGGCAGCTGGGTAGCTCAGTGGATTGAGAGCCAGGCCTAGAGACGGGAGGTCCTAGGTTCAAATCTGGCCTCAGACACTTCCTCGCTGTGTGACCCTGGGCAAGTCACTTGACCCCCATTGCCTACCCTTACCACTCTTCCACCAAGGAGCCAATACACAGTATTGACTCCAAGACAGAAGGTAAGGGTTTAAAAAAAAAAAAAAAAAAAAAAAGATATAAAAAAAAAAAAAGGCTATGGTAATAGAGTACAAGCTCAGGCAGGTCATTCCAATCTGGAAGCATTTAGTAATTGCCATCCAAAGATGATTCTAATCTAGATCTAGAGGGGCTCAATACTAAAAGTGTTGTATTTGGAGGGGTCATGAAAACTTAAGGTACCATCTGAATAGATAGAAAGAATGCTCATACTAAATGATATCACAAACATTTATCCTATAACATAATTATAAAAATGAAATAGTTTTAAGGACTTTTACAAAACAGATGAAGAATGAAACAAGCAGAAACCAGAACAAGGTATACAATCACACCATCGTAAAAAGCAAATTTTAAAAATTGCATGAACTTTGATCAATCCAATGCCCATTCAAAATTCCAAAAGACTGATGATGAAACATGCTATCCATTATAGAGAAGAGATTGATTTAGGGAACAGAATGAAACATATATTTTTGTACACAGTCACTAAGGGAATTTGTTATGCTCAACTATCCATATTTTTTACAGAATTTTTTTCCTCAATGGAATGAGAGTGGTTGGGATGTAGACAAAATAGATTATTCATTTTTAAATAAAAACAGATGGGGGGATGCTACAGATATGAAATGTTGCCTATACTTTCAGTTGAAGTTGCTCCAATATTAGTTTTATTTGATTGTTTTACTCTGTTACAAGAGACCTCACATAGTGGGGGTAATCTATAAATGGTTGTAATGGAAAAACAAAACACATCAATAAAACTTTTTTTAATGCTGAATAGGAAATGGATATTGATTGAGTTATCTCATAGTGCTGTTTTAAGAAGGAACTATAAATTATAATATATTTAGCAGTTTTTCAAACTAACCTATAATGTTCACCTAATTTAATCACTGAGCAGCACATCAAAGCCAGTGTCTTTGAACAGATAGTTTCAAATTAAATCAGATAGAGGAATGTATCCTGTTATTATAGTCATTTCAGGCATGTTTGACTCTTCGTGACCCCATTTGGGATTTTAGTGGAGAGATACCAGAGCAGTTTGCCATTTCTTTCTCCAGATCATTTTATAAATGAGGAAACTGAGGCAAACAAGGTTAAGTGGCTTGTCTAAGAAGTGTCTGAAGTTGGATTTGAACTCAGGTGTTCCTGACTCCAGGGTGGGCACTCTATCTATCCACTGTGCCACCTAGCTACCCTAAATATACCCTACACTGATAGATTTTCATCCCATGTTATTCTTGTCCATACTTTTTCCATAAATCCTTCCTAGATTGAGAAGATGTCCCTCAGTTGAGGAATGGATGAACAAATTGTGGTATATGTTGGCAATGTACTACTATTATGCCATAAGAAATGAACAGAATGATTTCAGAAAGACCTATATGAACTGATGTAGAGTGAAATAAGCAGAACCATGAGAACATTGTACACAATAACAGCAATGTTGGATGATGAACTGTGAAAGATTTAGCTACGCTCAGCAATACAATGGTCCAGGACAATTCTGAGGGATTTATGACAAAGAATGCTATCCACCTCCAGAGAAAGAACTGTTAGAATCAGAATGCAGATGAAAGCATATGATTTTTCACTATTAATGGCTTTTGTTTTATGGTTTTGGTTTTATATGAGGATTCTCTTATAACAATGAAGAATATGGAAGTATGTTTTGCATGATAATACATGTATAACCCAGATCAAATTCCTTGCCATCTTCAGGTTGGGGGGGAGGGGGAAAGGGAGGGAGGAAGGAAGACTTTGGGGTCTTTTAACTTCAGAAAACATATGTAGAAAATTGTTATTACATGTAATTAAGAAAATAAAATATCTTTTAAAAAAATCCTTCCTAGATAACCCATTCAATATGTGGAAGATCTTCCTTGGATATTCTAATACGATTGCAATACTATCTATTTCCATCTATTATCCTTCACTTTCACTGTATAAATGTCCCACCTTCCTTTCTGGTCATATACACCGTCTTTTATGCCATTTCCTGAATGCAAATCATTGTGGATAATATGCTACAATCTACTTCCATTCACTGTGCATCTTTCCACTGCCCTTTGACTCACCCGCAATTGAAATTCTTCTGAACTGATGGGATTCCATGACTCATAGCCATAAAGCATCATAGAGAGAATATTCTTTTTAAAAAAGATAGACTTTGGCACAAACAAGCAGCCTGGGATCACCGAAAGTACTACAGTTTCCTAAATGTGATCCCAAATGATAAAGTAAGGGCTGATAAATTCATTTTCTATAAATGGAAGAAAACTTGATAATCAAAAAAGTAAAAGTCCTCTCCTCCTCACACCACAGCTCAGCTGAAACTATTCTCCTGAAGGTCCCTAATGACATGATAAGCAAAAAACAAAACAAAACAAAAAACCAAAGCCTTTTCTCTATATGACTTCCCTGGGGGCATTTAACTCTATTAACCACAATATCCGTGAAATTTTCCTAGCTTGGTTTCCATTCCATTCTATTTTCCCATTTCTTCTCAGTTTTGCAATCAGTGCTTTTTAGCTTCCTTTTCTGGGTCCTCTTCCTCTTTCCTCTTCCCTACCTATAATGTTCCTCTCCCACATGGTTTACTACTATCACCTTCTATCTGAAGACTCTTTCCCATGGAAAATTTTGAGCAAGGCTATTCAACTTTCAAATTTCCGCCATGCTTTGATCCAAAGTCATTTAATAAATTGTCATCTATTTGGTGAAAGACCATTCCATATCTGGGATGAAAGGCTATGCATAGTAGGCATTTTTAATAAATGTTCAGCAAATGATTTTTTAAATGGACAAAATCTATAAAATGAAATTCGATAAGGAGCACTCCGATTTTTTCAACACTTGTGCGTTCTTCAATGGCTTGATTTGGTTTCATTTTGAAATAAAATTTAATTTTAAATGTGAAGTCTGATATGTTAAGAAACATTCACTGTTCACTTACTATATAGTGGGGAAAACTGGCTTAAAAGTAGTTGTTTTTGAAAAATATTTGGGGGGAAGTGTTGGTATTAATTGACTTCCGAGATCAATATTAGCCAGCAATAGATGGTGACATGGCTACCAAAGGAACTAGCATGTTATCATACTTTGTACAAGTATAGTACTCAGAATAAAAGAGATGAGAATCCCATTGTACAATGAACTGGCTTCAGCTCATCTGGAGAGTTGTGTTCAGCTTTCAACTCCACATTTAAAGTAGAATCTTGACAAATTATTCCATTAAAGTTCAACTGGAATGCCTCATGGTGGGGTGGAGATGATCCTGGATTCTCAAAGGCTATTCCATCAGAATACATGTTCTAGCAAACTGAGAATCACATTGAAGATGGATCCTATATTTGGCATCTGAGGACCAGCAAATCTAAATCTGAAAAAGCTCATCATGAGAAGACTGCCTACTAGTAATGATGCTTTTTGGCCAGAATAACCCATGAAAAAATACAGTCAAGAGTATAAGTGTTATGATTTACATCAGTGGAAGTTCACCCAACACCACTGAAATCATGAATCTCTAAAGTAAGCAATGACAAGATAGAGAGTTTCCAGAGAAAAGGAACCAAGATAGCGAAAGATATAGAAACCAATTACTAGGAACAACTGAAGGAAGGAAGTATGATTATCCTGAAAAAGAGAAGACATAGGTGACATGGCAGCTATCTTCAAATGCTTGAATGGACTAGGTTTCAATAGTCAGAACTTAAAGGAACACATATATTTACATAGATGAAAATAAGAAGTATCTAATAGCTGAAAAATGGAATGAATTACCTTGTAAAGTAGTGAGCTCCCTCTCCCTAAAAGTGTTTAAATTGAAGCTAAATGATCTCCATTTCACGAATGTTGTAGTAACTCATGAATAAAGCAGGAGACTAGACTAGATTGTATCTGGGTTTTGAAGCATTAGAGCACCAAAAACCTATAGAAAGTTCATGAGATAAAAAGCACATATTGCCTGCAATTCAGTTCTGCAAGGTTTTCCTTTGTTTGCCACTTTACTGAGTCATGGAAACTCTTGGAAGAACAGTGATGAGAGGGAAGAAAGGGGAGAAAGTGTGGGATAGTTGGAAAAGTACTGATTTGGAAATCAAGAGCCCTAGATTCCTGTTCTGCTACTTATAGAGACTTGGGGCATACTATTTGGATTCCTTGAGACTCAGTCATCTCATCACTCAAATGGTGATAATAACTGGCTGCATTTCGAGAGGTAGAGGGTCCATGAGTAGCAAGGTAATAGTGTCACCATATTGTGCCCTGGTCATATCCAGAGTACTATGCTCAGTTCTGCATGCCACATTGAAGGCGGGCACTGATAAGCTTGAGAGCATCCACAGGAAGTCAAACAAGATAGCAAAAGGTCTCACAATCATTCTACAGGAAAGCCTATGAAAGGAACTGAAGATATTTGGTCTGGGGAAGAGAAGATTTAATAAGAGAAGACATAATAGTGATCTTCAAGTATTTGAAGGCTGTTATGGAGAAGAGTTAGTTAAGTTCAACTTGGCACTTAAGGCAGAAGAAAGAACAAAATGGGCAAAAACTGTACAAATTCAGAATTGGGAAAACCTTCCTAAAAATTAGAGCTCTCAAACTGCTGAAGAAAATATGTCAACTAATTGTGATTGACAATAATAATAACCATTTATGTGCTATGTGCCAGGCACTGTTTTATAAGCATTATCTCATTTGATCCTCACAATAACTCTAAGACATAGGTGCTATAATAATCACCATTTTACAGTTTAGGAAACTGAAGCTCAGAGAGAAGTGACTTGACCAGGTTCACACAGGTATTAAATGTTTGTGTCTAGATTTGAACTCAGCTATTCCTACCTCTGGGCCCAGCCAGCACTCTATTCACTATCTCAACTAGTACCAATCTGCTGCTCCAAAGGTTGGGAGCACCCAGGTAGGTTGTAGAAGGTATTCTTACATAGGTATGGGTAGGACAAGATAGCCTCAGATTCTGTGATCTTGTGCTCTAAAATCCTACGAAGTAGAGATCAATTCAGAGGAGCTGAGGCAATCAGGAGCTCCCAAACATGATGAGGTGAGTTGGATGGGAGCAGGGAAGAGAGAGCACTTTGAGAGAGGAGGAATGGAATTTCGGGGCACAGCAAGCACAACAGATGGGGAAGCACTCCTCAAACACAATAAGGCAAATAACATCAGGCGCTTCCAAGATCTGTTTTCTGTGGCAGCAGAAAGAGCAACAGTCAAAGGAAAGCATGTTTGAAAGTAGCAGGCGAACAGAGGACCCTGACAAATGGAACAACCCCTACCCCATACAGGGCAGTGTAGGAAACAGTGTAGCCATGGCTTTTAGGTTGATGCAATCCACCTGAAAAGCAAGAAGCCAGGGCCAATATACATCTGTCAAGGTCCCATGACCTCTGACATAGCCTGTCTCCCTCCTCACCATCTCATTTCCCAACAAAAGTAAGGGATGATTCAGAAGGTGTTGCAGCTGTCACAAATCTTGTGGTTCAAATTCATCACAGCCAAACTCTTCGGTGTTGTCTGTGCCCAAGAATTCAGACAACACAGCAACATGACCCTGGGCACAAATCACCCCCAGGGACAAATAGCCCAAGGATCTATGAAACAGCATCCAGAAATACCAGCTCCAAACGCCTGACCTAAAGTCCACCAGGAAGAGGTTTCACCTGGCTCACACATGTGTTTTCTCTCTGTCTCTGTCTCTCTGTCTCTCTCCCTCTCCCTCCTTTCTCTCCCCCTCCCCCCTTCTCTCCTTCCCAATGTCCCTATCTCCTCCTCCTTCCTTCTCCTTTCTCCCTCCCTCTTCTAAGAACCAAATCTGAGTCAAGACTGGAGACAGGAGACCCTGGGTTCAAATTTGGCCTCAAAAACTTCCGAGCTGTGTGACCTTTGGGGAAGCCACTTAACCCCAACTACCTAGTCCTTGCCACTCTTTTGCCTCAGAAATGAGAAGGTCAAGGGTTAAAAAATGATAACTAACGTTATAATTGAAGTATCCCAGTAATCATGAGACAGCAGAGAACAGCAGCCCAGAGGGCTGATATCTAATTAGCAGGCAATCCTAGAGGCTGAATGAACAATTTCTGCCTTCCTTGCATCACCTCTCAATTTGTATATGTGGTCTACCAGGTTATAAACTCCAGGATTGTCATTCATCTTTATAATCCCCCCCCAAGTGCCTAGCAGAATGCACATATTAGGTATTTAATAAGTACTTTCTGAATGAATTAATAAATTATCCATAAATTGTTTATTTTCAAAATGCATTATACATTTTCTTTTGTAGGTGATTTAAAATCCTAATGTTGTCTTTTTCTTATTGAATATATGTGTTCTCTGAGGGCACAAACTAATGACAAGACAGGTGGCCCTCAAACATTTTGTGTGGTGGAGGGAAAGCATTTGCTGAGTAGAAATCCAAATATCGTGGTTAATCCTCATTTAGTTAGATAATGAGTTCTTTAAGGCATGCCTTTACTATATGGTTTCATCAACACAATTAAAGCAAGAAAGTAAAACTCAAAGGAATTACAGCTTTTTTATGGGGTGAGTTACATACACCCTTCCTCTGGGAATATTTGAAGAGAAATGGCTAAACTGGAGTACTGGCACATTCCAGGAGTGAGCATTCTGTGGGATTCTCCTGTCTGAGTGATATTTGTTTTTAAAGGAATAATCAAATTGTTGGGGAAATGTAGCATTATGGCAATATTGAAGTAAAAAAGTATTTCATCCCAGAGGTGAAAACCCCAATGATATCACTATCTTCCACATGAATTGTTAATGTGTAGAATCTATTTTTTAGCAAATGAGATATTCAGAAGTGGTTTGCTTTGCCTCACTTTTTGACATCAGAATGTCTCATGTGTCTAAAAGCTTTAATGAGATGATCCTGTATGAAAAGAAGAAAGGGAGTGAGCACACATTTTTGAACGCTAGGGAATAACAAAGACCAAGTGGATAAGAAGGATAATTAATGTAAAAAGACAGAAAAATGATGCCAATCTATCAATACAGTAAGTGTAACCATATCATAAAGGTTACACTTATGCACCTGCCTTTCTTAACAGTTTTTAAATTGGAAAGAAACTTAGTGTGATGGAAAATATGCTAACTTTGGAATCTAATGACCTACACTGAAATCCCAGCTCTACCATTTATTATCTGGGTGACCTTGGATCAGATTTGGGCCTCGGTTTCCTCATTGGTAAAATGAATGGGTTGGGTTAAATGAAACCTCTAGAGCAGGGGTTGGCAACGTATGGCTCTCGAGCCATATCTGTCTCTTTTGAGGGCCAGATATGGCTCTTTCTGCAGGAGCCATAAAGTCAATTTTTTTCAGGCGCTGTTACTGGACCGCGCACTGTTACAGGAGCGTGCACTGTGAGCACTGTACAGCTCTCATGAAATTACATTTTTAAAAATGTGGCGTTTATGGCTCTCATGGCCTAAAAGGTTGCCGACCCCTGCTCTAGAGTCTATTCCAGCTCTAAATCTATGATGCCATGATATTTAAAAATGATACATTTCTAAAAATCTATACACCTTACCCCAAATAATTTATAATGTACATTATAAGGCTTAACATATTGGGGGGTGGGGCTAGGTGGCTCAGAGGATAGAGTGCCAGGCCTGAAGTCTAAAGGGCTTGAGTTCAAATCTAGCCATAGATATTTACTTCACTAGCTATACCCTGGGCAAGTCACTTAATCTCATTTGTCAAGCCTTTACCTTTCTGTCTTAGAATTGTCACTAAGAAAGTAAAGTTTGTTTTTGTTTTTAAAGAAAAATGTATATGGACATATATTAATTAAAAGTTCCAAGAGTATTAAAGTACTTATATGGTTTGACTAAATAAAGTTGCAGCTTCGAATTATTTTTATCAGCTACTCTTCTATTTTCTTTCTTCAGTCATCCCAACATTGAATACATATGTGTTTTTTATACAATTGTATTCGAAGTATGTGGGGAGGAGGAGGTAGCTAGGTGGCACAGTAGGTAGTGCCAGGCCTAGAGTCAAGAAGATCTGAATTCAAAACCCATCTTAGATACTTCCTAGCTGTGGGACCCTGAACAAGTCACTTAACTCTAAATGCCTTAGTTTCCTGATAGCAGGAAAATAAAAATGATAAACTATTCCAGTAGCCTTACCATGAAAACCTTAAATAAGGTCTGGAAGAGTCAAGTACTCCTGAAATGATGGAATAACAAAAGCTGATATGTAAATTGCTCTGGTTTTTATATTATTTTATGGCTTTCCAAATTTCTGTGCATTCCATGCCTCAATTTACACCTTGTATTGATCAATTTGAGTTGCATGTATAGAGTTTTATATGAAACACTAAAGGAAGTACCCATACTAATGAGATCATATATCCAGTTATGGAATAAGTATCCACTTTCATTGCATTACTGGGTTTCATTATATTGCTATATACAAATTACTCAACAACAACATGCCCAACTCTTGAACAATTAGCTTATTTCCAGTGTGGGGCAATTATAAATAATGCTGCTGTAAATTATCTACCTATAAATATGAATGGACAGCTCTTTTTGCTTTTTGACAATACTCTTAGAATATCTTCTCCAAAACAGGATTACTGCATGAGTGATTAATTATTTTAAGCCCTGAACACCAGTAACTTTTGCATTACCTCTGTAATGTGTAAAAGTATATAACGTTTATGAGGCAGTGAGGTTGCACAGTGGGTAGAACACTAAGTTTGGAGTTGGAAGGATGTGGGTTCAAATCTATCCACAGCCACTTCCTAATTGTGTGACCCTGAAAAAGTCACTTGTCTAGCCCTTGCACTTCCATCTTAAGAGTTGTTACTAAGATAGAAAATTAGGTTTAAAAAAAAAAAAAAGAATAACATTTGGCCATATGACCCTGCAACAAGTAGGTACCAACAAGTTTAATGATGTCACCTTTTCTCTGGGCATTCTACTCTAACTTTCAACAAAATCTAGAACGATCCTTTCTAAATAGTCACCACAAAAACAAATCAATGATAGATTTCATATTGTTAAATGAAAATTTATGTCTACAAAAACACACTTGATTTATTTCTCAGATTTTCAAGCTTCTACACTGGAAGCTGCTGCATTTGGCCTTTTCCCCACCCCCTCTGGTGAAGAGCTGATGACTTAAACCATTGAAGTGAACAAGCTATAAGTCCTCACACTAGGCCAATTGTTGGAGCACTTTCCTGACTACTAAATATATAATGGTTCCTTTGCCAGAAGTCTTAAGATACATTGAAACAAGTTCTTGGTTATGCACTTCTGCCTGAAAATGCAGTAATTGCTATTAACATGAAGGGTTCTCTAGAGATATGAAAATTATTTTTCCTTCTCCCTACTGTGATATGCCAATCATCATTTCCTCATCATGGGGGGGAAAACAAAATCTTGCAAGGCCCAAATCTACACAATTCAATCTGACCTTTGTTCTCAAGTTCTCTGAAAGAATACAATAAAATACTGTTTTTAAAAGTAAATTCACTTTCCTACTAACACAAAAAGAAACAATGTTAGCAATACTGGGGGCAAGCAGTAGCTGGAGGCTACCCTTGAGGAGATCTTTTCAACTTTGAATATTTTCCATATCTTAGATAATGGGGGGGGGGTCGGGAAGGGGGGAATCCTCCTCTGAATCCTCAAGTACTCAGCATCGTAAAGCAACATCCCAGACATGCAATTGGCTGCCAACCCTCTGTATGGTCCAAGTATTGACTGATCACAGGGAATAGGCCTTGTGTGTCGAGGTCTCCAGCCTCTAATTTCCAGGATCCAAGCAACACATAGAAGGGGGCTAAGGTAAAACATCAGAAAAAAAAATCATTCAAGTTTTCATTCTGATACCACCCCCTCTCCTTTCCCATATTTCTCCCCCAAACACATATACAAACACCTACATTCATTCACAAATCCGAACTCTCTCTCCCTTCAATTGAGGCTGCAGTACTGTGTGTGCTCTTCCCCAGAGATAAGCTCATCAATATGGGACACAAACCACATTCTGCTATACTAACTACCTCCATTTTATTCATTTACAGAGCACAGAAAAACCACGGTATACGCTCCAACCAATTGGGGCGGCTTGGCCCTCATTCACTCCGATTGCGCTGAATTCCTCTCAATGACACCAACGTCTTGTCCTCTTCTTCTGAATAAACAGAGCCATAGCCTTCTGCCCCTTTCTCTCAATGAAGGCGGAGCCTGCCCATCTCCTTCTCCCAGAGCTCCCTCCTTCAGCCATCCCTCCCAATACACACACCCACAACATGAATGAGCTTAAGAACACCCACCTACCCGTCTTTTTTTTTTTTTTTTTTTTCCTGTCCTAACTCCTCAGGACCCTGTCACCTTACTCTTTCTCTACTCACCACCCCCATCCCCAACCCCTGGATCAAAAGTGAAGAGCTTTCTGGTTTCTCCTCTCTTATGTGTGACATCCTTAACTTCTGCTCACTCCAAAACAGAAGTCTGACCCCAACACTTTGCATGACCCCTTTTCTGCTCTAGGAACCTCTGCCGCACGGATAGGGGTCGGGGTGGCGGAGAGAACCCTGCCGCCACCCAGCTGTCCGTCTCTCCCCTCCAGCTCCCACAGCCTTGGACATTTACCTTGACGCTGGTGTAGCTGGTCTGGGTCTCGGCCTCGGCGCTGCTGCAGCAGTAATGGGTGCGCACCCTGCAGGTGGTCGGGGCAGAGGCTGCGGTGCCCGCGCTGCTGCTGCTGCTGCTCCCCAGCTCTCTCCGCTCCCGGCGAGCGCCCGGGGCCCCGGCCTGGCGGCTCTGGTAGGCGAGCACCGAGGGGATGGCGTCGGCGGCGTCGGTCTTGATGAAGAGGCCGTGTAAGGTGGTAGCTGTGCCCTGCGACAGGGTAGTGGTCTGGTGGGGGGAATTGGACTCGTCCGAGTCTCGGCAGTAGATCACGCCGCTCTGCGAAACGTGGATGCTGGGAGCGCAGCCCATCCCTCTACCTCCCCCCTCTCCTCCTCCTCCTCCTCCTCCTC
>NC_058130.1:342328337-342337083 GCF_016433145.1 Gracilinanus agilis | reverse complement strand
TATATATATATATATATATATATATATATATATATATATATATAATCTGAATATAGTTGTTATTGTTCAGTTGTTTCTATCTTGTCTGGCTCTTCATGACTCCATTTGGAATTTTCTTGGCAAAGACACTGGAGTGGTTTGCTATTTCCTTCTCCAGTCATTTTATAGATGAGGAAACTGAGACAAATAGGGTTACATGACTTGCTCAGGGTCACGCAACTAGTAAGTGTCTGAGGCCACATTTGAACCCAGGAAGATGCCTCCCTGACTCCAGGCCCAGCATTCTGTGCACTATAGAGACACCTAGCTGTCTCTGTATATAGTTGTTTGCGTTTTGTCTCCCTTATTAGATTGTGAGCTCCTTGAAAGTAGGGACTATTTAATTGTCTTTCTTTGTAAGCTCAGAATTTAGAACAGTGCCTGGCACAGAACAGGCACTTAGTAAATGCTTGTTGAGGGTCAACTAGGTGACTCAGCGGATAGAGAATAAGGTCCAGAGTCAGAAAGGTCCTGGATTCAAATTTGACCTCAGATACTTTCTAGCTGTATGACTCTGAACAAGTCACTTAACCCCAATTGCCTAGCCCTTCTTCTGTCTTGGAACTGATACTGGCAGAAAGGGTTAAAAAAAAATAAAACCCAACCATATTGGAGCAGATCCACTAGAGCAGGGGTCAGCAACGTATGGCTCTCGAGCCATATCTGGCTCTTTTGAGGGCCAGAGATGGCTCTTTCTGCAGGAGCCATAAAGTCATTTTTTTTTCAGGCACTGTTACGGGAGCTCCCACTGTGAGCACTGTACAGTTCTCACTAAATTACATTTTAAAAAATGTGGCGTTTATGGATCTCATGGCCAAAAAGGTTGCCGACCCCTGCTCTGGAGGATTCTCCATTGTTGCCCTTAAATGACTTGTTTGGTTCACTGCTGCAGACTTCCTTTAACTTACTACAGTGATGGCAAACCTATGACACACATGTTAGCACTGACACGTGTTGCCATTTTGATGACACACGGCCACATGTGGCTGCATACAGAGAAGTATGGGGCCACATGCTGAGAATGAAACATTTGCTGTAGTGTAGTGTAGACACTCTGTGCACTATAGATGACAATTCTACCTATATTAGTTTACCTATTTTGGTTTATTAAATAGTTATATAGTACAATTATGCATTTTTGTTATTTAAACTATAAATATCATGAAATTATGTTGTGTTTTTTCTCGAAGTGACACACCACCCGAGTTATGCTCAGATTTTTGGCTAATTTTGACACACCAAGCTCAAAAGGCTGCCCATCACTGACTTACTATGATTTCTCTCTCTCTCTCTCTCTTTCCCCCCTCCATTTGGATAGGATTGTCCCCCAAATACTAGGTGCCATGAGGAATGCAAGGTACCATGCAACTTGGAGTTTAGGATGTATTAAGCCATGGCATCTCTAAAATTCAAGAGTTCTGGGATTGTTCTGTCTTGACTCCATTGCTAATTAGCAATGGTACCATAGAGCAAGAAATTTATCCTCCCTGGGCCTCAGTTTTCTCATCGAGAAAATGAGGATAAGGGCACTTGTACAATTTACTTTACAAAGATTTTGAATGTAAAATACTATATAAATGCAAACTTTTATTATTTTTGTTATTATTTATGACAAGAAAAGTAGCTAATACATATAGAGTGATTTTCAGCAAAGCTTTTCTGTTATCTTTTAGTTAACCTAAAATTCAGGGAACCATCATACTCTATTCTCCAAATATTTAGTTAAAGGATTTATTGTTCAGTTCTCATATATATGTCTCCACCTATTATAGTTAAGTTTTGAAAATGTTATTGAGTCATATTTTACTGGAAAATTATGAATTTTTCAATAAATACAATATATTTAGGAATTAAAGAGACATGATAACAGATTTACACCTATGTAACTATTAAAAAAATAAGGATAGGGAAGTTCTAAAATTAGCAAATTTATATTCTGAGATTGACAAGTATTTGTGGAAATATATTACATGTAAATATACAACTACAGATATAGCTTCTAAGGAGCCTTCGCTTGCATCTAAATACCCTAAAAAAGCTACCACATTTTCTATTTACTTTCTGGGTCCACATTTCCACAAAATCATAGACATTGAGCCCCCATCAATGTGTTCATCAGCCAGAGGACATAACTACTAGTTCAAACAAAAAACTTAATCAAATAGCATAGCAAATAAAGAAACAAGAAATTTCCTTCATATACTTGAGTTACACTCTTAAAGGATAACAAATCATTAGTGAGAACGTGTGATCAAGATCCTCCTGAGAAGGATACACTCAGTGGGAACACATGTACCAGCAAAACATGCATGAAGAAGAACATGCCAAGAATAAAAGTGGATAGAATTACACAAACAATGATGCTATTAGTCAACTTAGACTCATTGCCTTTTGGATAAAACACAAATACCTCTGTTTGACATTTTGAGTCTTTCTCATTCTCACTTCTGCCTACCTTTTCTTTCTTTCTTTTTTATTTCTTTATTTGGAAAGATTTTTCCAAGGCTACATGATTCATATTCTTTCCCTCCCCTTTTTCCTCCCCCCTCCCAGAGCTGACAATTTCACTGGGTTATACATATATTGTCACTCCATACCTATTCCATATTATTCATTTTTGTAATAGAGTAATCTTTTAAAAACCAAAACCCCAAATCCTATACCCACAAAACAAGTGATAAATCATGTTTTTTCTTCTGCATTTCTATTCCCACAGTTCTTTTTCTCAATGTCCCTCAGCATTGTTCTGGATCATTGCACTGCTATTTGACAGAGCCATAAATACACCTTGGGGCCACTAAGGAAAAGTAACAAAAAAAGACAGTCTTGAACTTCTCCTCTGAAATCATCTAGTAAGGTCAATTTCTTTTTTTTTTTAATTTTTTTTTTTATTTTTCCATGGTTCCATGATTCATATTCTTTCCCCTCACCTTCTCCCTCCCACTTCCATAGCCAATGAACAATGCAGCTAGGTTTTACATATATCATTGATCAAGACCTATTTCCATATTATTAATATTTGCAATAGAGTTAACATTTAGAGCCAAATCCCCAGTCATGTCCCCATCAAACCATGTGATCAAGAAAATGTTTTTCTTCTATGTTTCTACTTCCACAGTTCTTTCTCTGAATGTGGATAGTGTTCTTTCTCATAAATCCCTCAGAATTGTCCTGGATCATTGCATTGCTGCTGGTAGAGAAATCCATTATGTTTGATTGTGCCACAGTGTATCAGTCTCTGTGTACAGTGTTCTTCTGGCTCTGCTCCTTTCACTCTGCATCACTTCCTGGAGGTCTTTCCAGTTCACATGGAATTCCTCCAGTTTATTATTCCTTTCAGCACAATAATATCCCATCACCAACAGATACCACAATTTGTTTAGTCATTCTCCAGTCAAAGGGCATCCCCTCATTTTCCAATATTTTGCTACCACAAAAAGCACAGCTATAAATAATTTTGTACATGTATTTTTCCTTATTATCTCTTTGAGGTACAAACCCAGCACTGGTATGGCTGGATCAAAGGGCAGGCAGTCACTTAAAGCCCTTTGAGCATAATTCCAAATTGTGGCAAGGCCAATTTCAAGAGAACTATGGCCCTTTGTTAGGAACCAAGGTTAGCTCCAAGATAATGAGTTAAATCATTCCTCAAGTGGGCTTCAGCTATCTGACCAAACTCCTCAGACAAGCAATATCTGATGCAAGGTTTAGCACTGTTTTAGGCAACAGCCCTTAAAGCTGTATCTTCATGGACACATACATGCTAAGACCAAAAACTCTTTTATATTTTGTGATGATCCAATCACATCTGCCTGTCCCCCTCTTTGATACCCTCATAACTCCTGATTGGCTAATCATGAGGTTATGTCTACAATTCCTGATTGGATTTCAATGATGTAACGCTTCTTTAGTTACTAGTGCATAATTTCTTTAAAATATTGGACCTATATACTCAATAAAGTGGAATCTGTGATCCCGTTTATGGCCCCCTCGATCCTGTCAATTTCTCATCCATGTGAACCCCTCTTCTCCATTCTCTCCCTTCTCCTCTGGAGCTGGCTTTGGAGAGAACTAGCTCTTATCAGCTATTAGTAGTGGAGTCTATTACATTTGATCATCCCACAATGTTTCAGTTACTGTGAACAATGTTCTCCTTGTTCTTCTTATTTCACTCCACATCAGTGTATGAAGGTCTTTCCAGTTCATATAGAAATCAAACAGTTCATCATTCCTTATAGCACAATAGTATTCCATTGCCATCAGATACCACAATTTGTTCAGCCATTCCCCAATCAAGGGACAGACACTCCTTCATTTTCCAATTTTTTTTTTGCCACCACAAAGTGCATATCTGCCTACCTTCTCTAATGATTACTTGTTCCTCTCCCTTACACACACTCCATTCCAACCAAATTGGATTACTTGCTCTTCTAGATACAAATTAATTTTTCTACTTTTTTGCCTTATATACAGCAACTTGGGATAAATTTCTGACTTCAGTTTCCCAAATGAGATTCAGTCTGCTCACCTCTTATTTAATTCTCAGTTTATGTAAAATTTATTGCTCTCAATTATTAAATTCAACATCCATCTATATAATACCTATCAAAGATATATAAATATATATGTATAAATAAACTAAATATTTTAACTGCTCATCCAAATACAGGTCTTAATCTGAGAAATATGTATTCTTCATCGACCTTTTTTTCTTCAGTGTAGACTACTAGGCCAATGTTCTGGGTGTCATTAGATCTTGTGTAGAAGATCCTGTAGCATTTCAGAGTTCAAGGCAGTCAACACAATGTCATCTAAGGCCATTCCCCATGAAACTGGCAAACACTTATGGCAAGCATATCTTTCTATGCTATGGCTCATTTCATAGGGATATTCAGAAGCCTTTAGGACAAAGTAATTTCTGTGGTTTATCTCTCTCAAGGAATCTTGAAGAATATTTTCTTTTCCTTTAAAGACTAGGCCATCTCACTGCTGATCATAGAAGTTTTTACTCAATCTGTTTTTAACCTGTTTCAGTTCACCCCTCATTAGGTAGACTGGTGGCCTCACTCTCAGAAGTTTACCACATTAGTGCTGAACTCAGTAGAGACACCTGATTGACTTTAGTCCTTCTGTAGCTCTGCACTTCCAAAACCAAAGAATCCACTTTGGCTCCCCAAATAGTAGGAAATAAAGGCATGTGCCATTACATTTGTCTTGTATGATCTTTTTTTCTCCTTCAATTATATGTAAACATCTTTTTAAAATTTTATCTTTTCTAATTATATGTAAAAAGCAATTTCTAACATTTATTTAAACATTTTCTTTCCCTTTCTTCCTCTCTTCCCCTTCTTTTCTCCCCCTCCTTGAAAGGACAAAAAATTTGATATAGATTATAAGTGTGAAGTCATGCCATATTGCAAAAGAAAACATATACCAAAAAAAGAAAGAAAAGTAAAGAAAGTATACTTAAGTCTGCATTCAAAGCCTATTAATTCTTTCTCTGGAAGTATATAACAGTTTTCATCATAAGTCCTTCAGAATTGTCTTGGATCATTGTATTACTGAGAATAGATATCATTCACAACTGATCATCATTATAAAATTGCTTTTGTCATGTACAATGTTATTCTGATTCTTCTCACTTCACTTTGTATCAGTTCATATAAGTCTTCCCAGGTTTTTCTGAAACCATTCTGTTCATCATTTCTTACAGCACCATAGTATTCCATTACAATCATATGCCATACTTATTTAGCCATTTCCCAAGTGACAGGAATCCTCTCAATTTCCAGGTCTTTGTCATCACAAAAAGCGCTTCTATAAATACTTTGTACTTATAGGTTCTTTCCTTATGTCTTTGATTTCTTTGATATACAGGTTTGCAGTAGTGATATTGCTGGGTGAAAATGTATGCACAATTTAATAGCTTTTTGGGAAGATTTTCAAATTTATCTCCAGGATGTTTGGATCAGTTCACAGCTTCTCTAACAATGAATCAGTATCCCAATTTTTTCACATCCCTTACAACTTGTTATTTTCTTTTTCTGTCATATTAGCCAATCTGAAAGCATAAGGTGGTACCTCAGATCAATAGTGATTTATAGCATTTTTATATGATAATAGCTTTGATTTCTCCTTCTGAAAATTACCCATTTATACCTTTTAACTATTTACCAATTGGGGAATGACTCATATTCTTACACATTTGACTCAATTCTTTATATATTTGAGAAATGAAGTCTTTATCAGAGAAACTTGCATAATAACTTTTTCCAGTTTCGTGCTTTCCTTCTAATCATAGCTAGATTGATTTTGTTTGTGCAAAACCTTTTAAACTTCATGTAATAAAAATTATCTATTTTATATCTTAGAGTGCTCTCTATCTCTTGTTTGGCTATAATTTATCCATTGATCTTACAGGTAAAATTTTCCATGCTCCTCAATTTGCTTCTGATATCACCTTTTATGTCAAAATCATTTACTCATTTTATCCTTATCTTGCTTTACAGTCAGAGACAATGGCCTGTACCTAGTCTCTGCCAAATTGATTTCTGGTTTTTCTAGCAATTTTTATTTGTCAAACACTATAGATTACTAGAATAATTTACTACTGTGCATTGCTACCTAACATATTCCTCTTGTATGATCTTTAAATATGTACTGGATAGATATTTTTTGAAGGACAACCTTTAAGATACCATTTTGTTCAACCAAGAAATTGGGTAGGGATGGGGTGAAGTATAATCAGCAAGCAATAAACCCAAAAGAATTTTGTACTCAGTACAAGATGTGGTCAACTAAAAAGTGATTGGCAAAAGTCTGTCAAAATGGGACTTCCGGTTAAGATGGCAGCAGAGTAAGGAGCAGCTGCTTGATCTCTCCTAACCGAAGCATACAGGACTCCTCAAGGGGACATAAAAACAAATCCAGACAAATGAAGGGACCCCACCACAACAGGGCGCAGCATTGAAGGTACGTGGAATCGGGGCATTTCCACACTATAAAGGGGTGAAACAGCTCTCACTAAAACGCGAGAGGAAGAAGCCCCTCCACCACCCCCACACCACGTATAGCCCAGAGGCCAACACACAAGAGTGAAAGCAGGATTAGGGCACCCAGTAAGTCACTGGCAGCTCCAGGGCTTGTTCCTGAGAGCAGCAAGACTTAGGACCCCAAGTGGCTACAGAATGCTCATGGACTTCCCTGAGCACTGACACGGGTGAAGACATTGCCCTAGGCTCAAACAAAGATCTCAAGCGCAGACTAGGACCTCGAGTGGGGACCCTGTGCAGACGGGAACGCGGCTGTGGAAGCAGCCCCTGAGACTGCTGAAGGAGCCTTGGGCAGAGGGGCAGACCAGGGATGACCAGGAGGCTCGACCCTGAGAACAAAGAGACCCTGAAACCTCAGGAGCTTAGAGAGCTCAGACAGACCCTGAGTGTGAGGATAAAGCACAGAAGGCGCTGGGCTAACAATGACAAGTCAAAATCGGGAAGCTCAGGGGAGAAAGATGACCAGGAAGAAATCTGGAACACTCGACAACTTTTACACAGAGAAAATCCAGACAACAGAGGAGGACAAACAAGTAATCATATCCAAACCTTCCCAAAACAATGAAAACTGGTCACAAGCTACTGAAGATTTCAAAACTAAGATGTTGAGGAAGATGGAAGAGATCTGGCAAGAAAATAACAGTTTAAAAGGCAGAATTTTGCAATTGGAAAGTGAGGCTCAGAAATCAAATGAACTGATAAGCAAATTGAACACCAAAAATGACCAGATTGAAAAGGAAAACCAGTCCCTAAAGGCTAGAACTGAGCAACTAGAAGCCAATGATCTCTCAAGACAACAAGAACAAATAAAACAAAGTCAAAAGACTGATAAAATAGAAGGAAACATGAAATATCTCAATGAGAGAGTGACAGACCAAGAAAACCGGTCTAGAAGAGATAACTTGAGAATCATTGGTATTCCAGAAAAGGCAGAAATTAATAAAAACATGGACTCCATAGTCAAAGAAATTATTCAGCAAAATTGCCCTGAAGTTCTACAACAAGAGGGCAATATAGACATTGAAAGGATCCATAGAACACCCTCTAAACTGGACCCAGAAAAGTCAACACCCAGAAATATAATAGCGAAATTGAAGAGCTTTCGAGTCAAAGAAAAAATCTTACAAGAAGCCAGAAAGAGACAATTCAAATATCAAGGAGCACCAATAAGGATCACACAGGATCTGGCAGCCTCAACACTAAAAGAAAGCAAGGCTTGGAATACAATATTCAGAAAGGCAAGAGAGCTGGGCCTTCAGCCACGAATCAACTACCCAGCGAAACTAACCATATACTTTCAGGGGAAAGTATGGGCATTCAACAAAATTGGAGAATTCCAAGTTTTTGCACAAAAGAGACCGGGACTAATTGGAAAGTTTGACACTCAACCACAGATATCAAGAGAAAGATGAAAAGGTAAATAAGAAACAGAGGGAAAAGAAAGAAAACTCATAGTCTTTTAAGCTTGACTCTTTAAGGGCATAAATAAGATCTAATTATCTGTATTACTAGGTGGAGAAATGCTATGTATAATTCTTTGTAGTGAACTCTATTCACTATTATAATATTCACTATTATAGCAATCAGAAGAATAATTCATAGGGAGAGGACAGAATACTAAATGGTCTAAGATGACATGGGGGATGGGAAAGAGG
>NC_058130.1:342310231-342328241 GCF_016433145.1 Gracilinanus agilis | reverse complement strand
CGGGGGGGGGGGGGGAAGTAGGGGACACCAAGAGAAATTTGAGTGAATAAGAAAAATAGGATATTCTATTACACACAAAGAGAGCTTGGGAAGTGGAGGGGATAAATACTATTATAAGAAGGAGAGGAAGAGAGCATTAAGAGGTAATATTTAAACCTTACTCTCAGTGTAATCAACCCGGAGAGGGAAGAGTAGCTATATTATCCATTGGGATAAAAAACTCTATCTAACCCTACTGAGAAAGTCAGAAGGGATAAACCAAAGGGAGCAGGGGAGTGGGGAGATCAAAAAAGGGAGGGGAGAAGAAGGGGGAGGGAATTCATTAGGCCTTTAAAAATAAAAAGAGGGGAATAACAAGGGAGGGGGTAGAAAGGGAAGTTAATCAAGAGAGGGGATAAGGGATAGCGGCTCAAAGCAAACCACTGGTTTAAAAGAAAATAGTGTAAGGAGAAGGAGTGGGACTAGGAGAGGATACAAAAATGTCAGTGAATGCACAACTGATAATTGTAACTCTGAATGTGAATGGGATGAACTCGCTCATAAAACGAAAGCAAATAGCAGAGTGGATTAGAAACCAAAATCCTACCATAGGTTGTCTACAAGAAACACATATGAGACGGGTGGACATACACAAGTTTAAGGTTAAGGACTTGAGCAAAATCTTTTTGGCGTCAAATGAGAAAAAGAAGGCAGGAGTGGCTATTATGATTTCTGACAAAGGCAAAGTAAAAATAGATATGATTAAAAAAGACAGGGAAGGTCATTACATCCTGATTAAAGGCAGTATAAACAATGAGGAAATAACACTGCTCAATATATATGCACCAAGTGGTATAGCATCCAAATTCATAAAGGAGAAACTGACAGAGCTCAAGAAGGAAATAGATAGTAAAACCACATTAGTGGGAGATCTAAATATTCCTCTGTCAGATCTAGATAAATCAAACCAAAAAATAAATAAGAAAGAGGCAAGAGAGGTAAATGAAGTCCTAGAAAAATTAGATTTAATTGATATGTGGAGAAAAATAAATAGGGACAAAAAGGAATACAACTTCTTTTTAGCTGCTCATGGTACATTCACAAAGATTGACCATGTAATAGGGCATAGAAACATAGCAAACAAATGCAAAAGGGCAGATATAATAAATGTAACCTTCTCAGATCATAATGCAATAAAAGTAATAATTAGTAAGGGCACCTGGATAGGCAAATCAAAAAAAATTGGAAATTAAACAATATGATTCTCCAAACCAGCTAGTCAAAGAAGAAATCATAGAAACAATCAACAATTTCATTGAAGAGAATGACAATGATGAGACATCCTACTAAACTCTGTGGGATGCAGCCAAAGCAGTACTCAGGGAGAAATTTATATCCTTGAGTGCATATATTAACAAATTAAGGAGGGAAGAGATCAATGAATTGGGCATGCAACTCAAAAAATTAGAAAGCGAGCAACTTAAAAACCCCCAGATGAAAACTAAATTAGAAATACTAAAAATTAAGGGAGAAATTAATAAAATCGAAAGTAAAAGAACTATTGAATTAATAAATAAAACTAGAAGCTGGTATTTTGAAAAAACAGATAAAATAGACAAAGTACTGGTCAATCTAATAAAAAAAAAGGGAAGAAGAAAACCAAATTGACAGTATAAGAGATGAAAAGGGAGACCTCACCTCTAATGAAAGGGAAATTAAGGCAATTATTAAAAACTATTTCGCCCAATTATATGGCAACAAATATAACAATTTAGGAGATATGGATGAATATTTACAAAAATATAAATTGCCTAGATTAACAGCAGAAGAAATAGAATAGCTAAATAATCCCATATCAGAAATAGAAATTGAACAAGCCATCAAAGAACTCCCTAAGAAAAAATCACCAGGACCTGATGGATTCACAAGTGAATTCTATCAGACATTCAAAGAGCAACTAATCCCAATACTATACAAATTATTTGACATAATAAGCAAAGAAGGAGTCCTACCAAATCCCTTTTATGACACAAATATGGTACTGATTCCAAAGCCAGGTAGACCAAAAACAAAGAAAGAAAACTATAGACCAATCTCCCTAATGAATATAAATGCAAAAATCTTAAATAGAATACTAGGAAAGAGACTCCAGCAAGTAATTAAGAAGATCATCCACCATGATCAGGTGGGATTTATACCAGGAATGTAAGGATGGTTCAACATTAGGAAAACCATCCACTTAATTGACCATATCAACAGTCTAACAAACAAAAATCACATGATTACCTCAATATATGCTGAAAAAGACTTTGACAAAATACAGCATCCATTCCTATTGAAAACACTGAAAAGTATAGGAATAGAAGGACCTTTCCTAAAAATAATAAACAGTATATACCTAAAACCATCAACAAGCATTATATGCAATGGGGATAAATTAGAAGCCTTCCCAATAAGATCAGGAGTGAAACAAGGATGCCCATTATCACCTCTATTATTCAACGTAGTACTAGAAACCCTAGCAGTAGCAATTAGAGGAGAAAAAGAAATTGAAGGTATCAAAATAGGCAATGAGGAGACTAAGCTATCACTCTTTGCAGACAATATGATGGTGTACCTAAAAAATCCTAGAGAATCAACTAAGAAGCTGGTAGAAATAAACAACAACTTTAGCAAACTTGCAGAATACAAAATAAATGCACATAAATCATCAGCATTTCTATATATTTCCAACACATCAAGCAGCAAGAGGAAGAAAGAGAAAGACCATTTAAAATCACCCTAAACAATATAAAATACTTGGGAATCTATCTACCAAAACAAACACCGCAATTATATGAAAACAATTACAAAACACTTTCCAAACAAATAAAACTGGATCTCAACAACTGGAAAGCCATTAATTGTTCATGGGTAGGATGAGCTAACATAATAAAAATGACCATCCTACCCAAATTAATATACCTATTTAGCGCCATACCTATCAAAGTACCAAAAAACTTTTTCACTGAATTAGGAAAAACTATAACAAATTTCATTTGGAATAACAAAAGATCAAGAACATCAAGGGAAATAATGAAAAAAAATGTGAAGGAAGGGGGCCTGCCAGTACCAGATATTAAACTATACTATAAAGCAGCAGTCATTAAAACAATATGGTACTGGCTAAGAGACAGAAGGGAGGATCAATGGAATAGACTTGGGGTTAATGACATCAGCAAAACAGTGTATGATAAACCCAAAGAGCCCAACTTTTGGGACATGAATCCACTATTTGACAAAAACTGCTGGGAAATTTGGAAAACAATATGGGAGAGATTAGGTTTAGATCAACATCTTACACCCTACACCAAGATAAATTCAGAATGGGTGAACAACTTGAATATTAAGAGGGAAACTATAAATAAGTTAAGTAAACACAAAATAGTATACCTGTCAGATCTCTGGAAAAGGAAAGGTTTTAAAACCAAGTAGGAGTTAGAGAAAATTACAAAATGTAAATTAAATGGTTTTGATTATATTAAGCTAAAAACTTTTTGTACAAACAAAAACAATGTAGTCAAAATCAGAAGGGAAACAACAAATTGGGAAAAATCTTTATAACAAAAAACTCTGACAGGGGTCTAATTACTCAAATATACAAGGAATTAAATCAATTGTATAAAAAATCAAGCCATTCCCCAATTGATAAATGGGCAAGAGACATGAATAGGCAATTTTCAGGTAAAGAAATCAAAAGTATCAATAAGCACATGAGAAAGTGTTCTAAATCTCCAATAATTAGAGAAATGCAAATCAAAGCAACTCTGAGGTATCACCTCACACCTAGCAAATTGGCTAAAATGAAAGAAGGGGAGAGTAATGAATGCTGGAGGGGATGTGGCAAAATTGGGACATTAATGCATTGCTGGTGGAATTGTGAACTGATCTAACCATTCTGGATGGCAATTTGGAACTATGCAGAAAGGGCTATAAAAGAATGCCTGCCCTTTGATCCAGCCATACCATTGTTGGGTTTGTACCCCAAAGAGATCACAGATAAACAGACATGTACGAAAATATTTATAGCTGCGCTTTTTGTGGTGGCAAAGAACTGGAAAAGGAGGGTATGTCCTTCAATTGGGGAATGGCTGAACAAATTGTGGTATATGCTGGGGATGGAATACTATTGTGCTCAAAGGAATAATAAACTGGAGGAGTTCCAGGTGAACTGGAAAGACCTCCAGTAACTGATGCAGAGTGAGAGGAGCAGAACCAGCAGAAGATTGTACACAGAGACTGATACACTGTGGTACAACCGAACATAACGGACTTCTCTACTAGCAGCAATGCAAAGATCCAGAGCAAGGCTGGGGTACTTATGAGAAAGAAAACTATCTACATTCAGAGGGAGGACTACAGGAGAGGAAACATGTAAGAAAAACAAATGCTTAAATGCAAGGACTGAGGAGGACATGATTGGGGATGTGGACTTGAAACTACCACATCAATGCAACTAACAACAATTTGGAAATAGGTCTTGAACAAGGACACACATTAAAACCAGTGGAAATGTGCATCGGCTATGGGTGGGGGGAGAGCAGGGGGTGAAGGGGAAAGTAGGAGCATGAATCATGTAACCATGTTAAAAATGAATATTAATAATTTTTTAAAAGTCTGTCAAAATGTTCTCTTGGTTTTTTTCATCAAGGATACCCTAAATATGCCTACAGAGTCTTTTCATAAATATTTTAAAGCATAGGAAAAAGTGATATTTGGCAGTTAGTAGTCACTGATGTCTTCTAGGTCATCTTTTTTTAAAATAATACCATTCATAAGCTTTCAATCTTTCAGGATCCATACCTCTGACACATCTTGCAAATTATTCCTGAATGTCTTTAAAATTGGCCTGCCTCTAGTATAATGTTCTTCCATGGTTCATATATATTTAGTCAGGTTCAGTCTCATCATCTTATCTCATCAAATACTCCCCCATGTACCACACAGGGTAATTAAGTAGTAGAATCCATATGTGATGCCTTTCATAAATGATTCTTCCTTTGCATCTAACTCTTTTTTTCTTCTTTCAGTTTCATCTATGAATGTTCTTCGGATGAACTGGTTTAGTTAAATCTCACACCAGATTTCTACAGATTATATGTTTTCCACTGTTTTTCATCTTTTTATGTGAAGTGATACTGATTGTTACAGAGGACCAGACCTGGATTCAGGAAGATTCATCTTCCTAAGTTCAAATCAAGCCTCAGATATGTACTAGCAGTGTGACTTTGAGAAAATCATTTAACCCTGTTTACCTCAGTTTCCTCTTTTGTAAAATGATCTAGAAAAGGAATGGCAAACTACTCCAGGATTTTTGCCAAGAAAACCCCAATTGGGATCACAAAGAATCAGACATGACTAAGAAATGATTGAACAACAATAATTGCTTATTAGCCCTTTCATGCCCTTTCATGATTTTATCATTCTTAGTCACAATTTCTCTACATTTGGCAAGGCTGCCATTTGGACTCATTCTTCCAATGACTTTTTAGACTTCAGGTTATATAGCTTCAAGTCATGATATATCATTCTCTTTATTGAAGAAAGTAGTCATGAACTACGGTGTATAGAATAGTAGATATAGAATATTATTCTATTATATAGTAGATATAGAATATCATTCTATTATATATCAATTCTATAGAATAGAAGTAGAATCAGGAAGATGAGATCAAATCCTACCTCAGATATTCTGAGAGACCCTAGGCATGTCACTTAACTTGTCTCAGTTTTCTCATCTATAAAATGAGGATTGTAATAGCACCTACTTCATAGGGTTGTTTTGAGGATCAAATGAGATAACATATATAAGGTTTTGCAAACCTTAAAGCATTGTATAAAAGTTAATTCTTCTTATTACATACTTGAGGGTCTGAATACCCAAAAAGTCTTTGCCTTTTTAATTCCTTAATTCTGAACAATATTTTCCAACATGTTTTGTTGCCCTCCCTTATATACACTTCATTGAAGTTACAGAATATTGTAGTATATGCTAATTTGATTTGGAGCAGAGATTCTCACCTTTTTTTGTATCATGGACCTGTGGCAGTCTGGCAATGCCCTCAAAACCCTTCTCAGAATATTTTAAAATACATAATGGGATAACAAAGGAAACAATTATATTGAAATACAATTGTCTGGGGCAGCTGGGTGCCTCGATGAATTGAGAGCCAGGTCTAGAGCTAGGAGGTCCTGGATTAAAATCTGACCTCAGACACTTCCTAGCAGTATGACCCTGGGCAAGTCACTTAACACCTATTGCCTAGCCCTTACTGATCTTCTGCGTTGAAACCAATAAACTATATTGATTTTAGGATGGAAGATGAGGATTTGTTTAAAGAAATACAAAATTGTCAAAACTTCTTTTTTTTTTTTAAACCCTTGTACTTCGGTGTATTTTCTCATAGGTGGAAGAGTGGTAAGGGTGGGCAATGGGAGTCAAGTGACTTGCCCAGGGTCACACAGCTGGAAGTGGCTGAGGCCGGGTTTGAACCTAGGACCTCCCATCTCTAGGTCTGGCTCTCACTCCACTGAGCTACTCTGCTGCCCAAAACTTCTTTTTTTTTAAAAAAAAGACAAGCTCATAGATGTTAGGTTAAGAACCTCAGGTTTGGAGGACCTTGGCAATTCCTCATGGGATTCCAATATATCTTCCTCTTCTTCTGTAAGTAGTGTATATGAGCTTGCAATTATATTCATAGTGCCAGTGTAAGGCAAGGTATGCAAATACCTCTTGAAATTATTTTTATTTCCTTTAGGTATGAAATAAAATCAGTTCTGCAACTTCTTCATATCATTGAGATGAACCTATTAAATGTAACTTTGTATCTTTAAAGCAAAAAGTACCCCTTTTCTGCTACTTTATCACCATTTACATTGAAAGGAAGCTACACAGGACTGAGTCATGTGTATTTAATGATGAGCCACAATCAAAGAATTCATGACCCCATGGCCAATCTTTTGGTAATACGTATATTTAACTAATTTGGGCTATACATGGCACAGTGAATTTCTCGGACCATATACTCAAAACCTTTTCAGAATTTTCTTTGAGAACCCCAAATCACCTCTATGTCATATCACATATTTGTATGCATACATACAAAAATACATATATATGTATATTAAGAATTTTATTTCAACTTTCCAGACTGGAAGTGCATTGGCCTTCATGAGCCAGGCCCAGTATTGTTTGGCAGAAGCTTTGACCTACTCCATGAGCTCTGACATACTTCCCAACTCACCCTTCCTTAGGCGGTCCAGTCGTTCTCTGCTCCCAAAGGCTCACCATATTTGTACCAGACATTCAATCATCGTTAGCCCTACTGCATCACAGAGCCCCCAAGTTCACGTAATAGTCTAACCTCACCTCCTCAACAAGCAGGACTACTAATATGTACAACTGTGCCAAGCAACCCTTCCAATTATAAATAAATACTTAATATAATTAATAAATTAAATAATAATAAATAGTAAATTAATTGAATTGAATTTTGTATGTCTACAGATATAACATTTCTGTTATATATATATATATATATCTGTGGACATAAGAAATTCGATTCAATTAATTTAAACAAAAGTATGCATTAAGAAGTATTTACCATGTGCTTTAAGTGCATTTGGGCAACTCAAAAATTTGTTGTCATCTAGTCGTGTCCAACCCTTCAAAACCCTATTGTTCATAACACTCAATGGTGGAGGAATTTTCCCAGCAGAATTTCACTCTACCAATGAAAGCATAAGTTTATAGTTTACATAAGTTTACAGACGAACAACTATGGTTAGTATTGTAATGGTAACTGTGGAAGATATAAGGTATTTGTCCCTGTTCAAAGAGAATTTACAATCTACCTGGGAAGATGAGATAGATTTGGATGCCTGAAACAAATGAGAAAAAGTAAGATATTCAATAGCCATGTGTCAAATAGGGATCTCTTCCCCAATAAAATAAGCTTTTGGGCAATTTTGCTCTTTGCTCTGAATGTTTATTTAATTATTCTGCTGATGATTACTAAGATTACATTTTTTATACCACTGGTAACCTTTGAGAGAGTAATTTCAGTCGATTGGTAGGGTCAGAAGCCAGAGAGTGCAAGAAGTTGAGAAGTGAGTGGGTGGTGAAGAAGTTGTAGCAGTGAGGGTAACTGACTATAAAAGAGAAATAAGATGGTAATTTGAGAGTCAAATGAAAGGTTTTTTAAGGATAGGACAAGGGTGGCCTGGGCATGTTTATAAGCAACAGACCAAGAATTAGAAAGTAAGGACTGATTGGAAAGACAGAGCAAGAGAGAAAATGAAGGAGGGAAGGAAGAAGGAAAGAGAGAGAATGATCACTGAAGCAAGAGAAGATGGTAATGATGATGATGATGATGATGAGAGCTGACATATGGCACTTTAAAGCTTACAAAGTGCTTTACATATATTATTTCATCTGATCTGCAAACAACATTGCCACTTAGGTGTTGTTATTATCTCAAGTTTATAAATGAGGAGGCAAAGATCAAGAGAAGAATAAGAGCATTTCATAGTGCTTTAAGATTTGAAAAATTCCACATTATATATTATGTCATCTGAGACCACACAAAATAGATACAGAGGATAGAAATGGTGGAGATGGTGGTGGCAGTGGGAATGAAAGGAAGAGAAAGATGCAAAGGAGATTATGAAGACAATATTAAAAAGATTTAGTGGCCTTCTTGATATCTGTGAATAAGGGAAGAGAAGAAGATAAAGTTGACTTGGGACTCAAGCCAGGCTGATGGAGGGGAAGGTGATGACTTTTGCCAAAACAGGGAGTCAAAATTAACTCAAAAGTTTCAACCTTAAGGGGGCAGCTGGGTAGCTCAGTGGATTGAGAGCTAGGCCTAGAGATGGGAGGTCCTAGGTTCAAATCTGGCCTCAGACACTTCCCAGCTGTGTGACCCTGGGCAAGTCACTTGACCCCCATTGCCTACTCCTACCACTCTTCTGCCTTGGAGCCAATACAAAGTCTTGTATTGGCTCCAAGACAGAAGGTAAGGGTTTTAAAAAGAAGTTTCAACTTTGAGTGACATAAGAGAAATTGTTAACCCTAGCCAAAATAGGGATATGGAGAAGCAGGACTAGTTTAGGGGCAAATAGATGAATGCAATTCTGGTCATATTCAGTTTAAGATATCAGGAGGCAACTTAGACTGGAGATACAGTAAGAGAGGGACACTGAGGAGAGAACAAGAATAGAGACATCGCCAGTAACAGCAATAGCAACATCTAAACAAAGGTAATAATTGAAGCCATGGGAATAGAAAATGACAAAAATAAGGACACCAGGAAGGACAATCCGTTTCAGTGAGTAATATAGGCAATAAGATTTGCTCCTGAGAGACAACTGCTTTAAAATTACCTTTTTAATACTGTTGCTCTAGCATGTCAGTCATGTTTAATTCTTTGTGACCCCAATAGGGGTTTTCTTGGCAAAGATATTGGAGTGGTTTGCCATTTCCTTCTCCAGCCCATTTTATAAATGAAGAAACTGAGGCAGACAGAATTAAATAGGTTGTCCAGGGTCATATTAGAATCAGTGGAGATGTTTCATTTCCCCATGTTTGAACTCCTTCCCTTACAAAACAACTGTTCATCAAACCTACTATATGACAATTTAGGAATGTGAACCTGGATTGGAACGTCATTTCAAAGCACTGGTGAGGCCCTGAGTTAGGTTTCATAATGGTAGAAGTATCTCTAAATCTGACAAAGTGATGCATTTCTAAGACTAGCTCCCGGGGTCTTGAGGGGGGCGGTCACTTTTAGATGTTATCTCCCAGGACTCTACTTTTGTTTGAATAAAACTGAGTAGAATAACGAGTCTCTAATACTTTATATTTTCTCTCTAAAATATAAGGTCCAATTCTAAAGAAATTCTTGAAGATTTATTCATGTCTGGTATCAGTGAATAAAATTCTGAGAAGCTGAGAAACATTGGTTCTCTATCCAGAAAAGGATATGTAATCTTGGTGCATCTATATTTGAATCATTTGTTTCTTTTCTTTTTTATTCTCTTATGTAAAAAGGTAGAAGGTTTTGGGAATGGACTAAACTGGGCCAACGTGATTAGGTTAACTCTGGGATAATAGATTCAGTCCAGATAAAGCCTGTCCTGAGTTAACAAATATAGTTATATATCAGTATATATTATAAACTAATTTCAATACTAAACTCCTCTCTCTTTGTTTATAGGCAGTCTAGCTTTCCTCCTCCTAGGCCTGAGTAAATAACTCTCTTCTATCACCTGAGCAAAAGTCATCAGGATACTATAGGAAACTCAGGTCCATATGAACTATAAGTTTCATTCTGTTATGGAAAATAAGCTTCACAAGCACCTTTTATTGGGGAATTTTGAGGGGAGAGGGACAAGTAGAAGGGAGTAGGAATTCAGACCTGTGATTTCATTGCTACAGCAAACTCCCAGTAAAGAAACTCCTGTCAGTACAGATTAGCATCTATTCTGCAAATTATAATCTTAAGAGAGTTGCCTGGACCACTGAAGTTAATTGACTTGTCCAGGGTCCCACAGTATGTGTCAATGTTATATTTCCTCTTTTGCTAATCTGAGTAGTTTATATTTTTAGTAATATCCATCTATTTCTCTTAGATTGTCAAATTTATTTTCATTTAGTTGGGCAAAATAACTTTAAATAAATTTTAATTTCTTCATTGGCTGTGATTTTGCCTTTTTCATTTTTGATATTGGTAAGTTGGTTTTCATCTTTTTTTTTAATTAAGTTAACCAATTGTTTATTTATTTTTTCATAAAACCAACTCCTTGTCTTACTTGTTAATTAATGATTATTTTACTTTCAATTTTATTCATCTCTCCCTTGATTTTCAGGATTTCCAACTTGGTGTTTATTTGGGGATTCTTAATTTGTTCTTTTTCTAGTTTTGTAGTTGCATGCCCAATTCATTGATATGATCTTTCTCTATTTTATTGATTTAAGCATTTATAGACATGAATTTCCCCCTGAGTATCTCCTTGATTATGTTCCACAAATTTTGACATGTTGTCTCTTCATTGTCATTTCCTTTAATGAAATTGTTGATTGTTTCTATGATATGTTTCATTCTTCAGGATAAGATTTAGTTTTCTGCTAATTTTTAGTCTTTCTGCTGCCCCTTGTTGAGTGTAATTTTTATTGCATTATGATCTGAAAAGTAGACATTTAATATTTCTGCTTTTCTACATTTGGATGTGAGGTTTTTCTGTCCTATTATGTAATCAGTTTTTGTGAAGGTGCTATGTACTGCTGACAAAAAGGTATATTCCTTTTTATTACCATTCTGTTTTCTCCAGAGGTCCAATATATCCAATTTTTCTAAAGTTCTATTTACTTCCTTAACTTCTTTCTTATTTTTTGGCTGGATTTATCTATTTCTGAGAGGAGTAGGTTGAGGTCTCCAACTAGTGATTTTTACTATCTATTTCTTCTGTAACTCCTAATTTAGGAATCTGGATTCAATGCCAGTTGGTGCATATATCTTTAATATTAATATTGTATCACTGTCTATAGTGCCTTTTATCATGATGTAATATCTTTCCTTATCTCTTTTGATTAGATCAAGTTTTGCTTTTGCTTTGTCTGGGATCATGATTAATACTCCTGCTTTTTTTACTTTAGCTGAGGAATAGTAGATTCTGCTCTAGTCTCTTTTACTTTGTGTGTGCCTCCCTGTTATAAATGTTGTTGTTGTTGTTGTTTTTTTTTTGTAGCATGTTTTGGGGTTCTAGTTTTTAATTCACTTTACTATCCTTTTCCATTTTATGGGTGAGTTCATCCCATTCACATTCAGAGTTATGCTTACCAATTGTGTGTTTCCCTCTACACAATTTCCCCCACTTATTTCTCTCTCTCTCCTTTCAGCTTTTCCCTATTTACAGATATTTTGTTTTTGATGACCACCTTCTCCCTATTCATCCTCCTTTGTATCTATCTACATCCCCTTGCTTGTTCTCCCTACCCTCCTGGTTCCCTATATGGTAAGGTAGATTTCTATAGCTGATTGAGTGTGAGTATTATTCCCACTTTGAGCTACTTCCAATGTAAGTAAAGTCCACTCATAGCTACCTTCCCCCATTTTTCCCTCTATTTGCCACTTATGTCTCTCTTAATGAGAGGTAGATTTTTTTGCCTTCTGTCTCTCCTTTTCTCTCTTCTCCATGAGTTCCTCTTTCTGGTACCTTTTTTTATATCTGCTCATCTTATTTAGCTTCCTTCCTTCTTTCTATACTCCTTTCCATTGCTCTAACAGTGATAAAGTTCTTAAGTATTTTAGATACAGTACCTTACCTTTAACAAGCATCACAGATATCTTAATTATTTCAATTATCATCTCCCCAGGTGTGAATGTACTTAATTCAACCTTATCAAAACCCTTAAGTTTTTATTTTACTTTTTATGCTTCTCTTGAGTGTCAAATTTGCTCATTAAATTTTCTTTTTACCTTTAGGTTTTGTTTTGTGTTGTTGTTTTTTTTTTTTGGTCAAGAAAATCTGAAATTCCTCTATTTCATTTAATGTACATTCCACCACCATCCCCAGAGGATTATGCTCAGTTTTGCTGGGTATATACTTCTAAATTGTAACCTAGATCCTTTGCCTTTCAGAATTTCATATTCTGTGCCTTCCAGTCATTTAATGTAGAAGCTACTAGATCTTATGTAATCCTGATTGTCTTTTCAAAATATTGTCTCCCTTTGGCAGCTTGTAGTACTTTTCTGTTGGCCTAGGAGTTCTGGAATTTGGCTACAATAATCCTGAGGTATTTTATTTTGGGGTTTCTTTAAGGTAGTGATTGGTAGATTCTTTCAATTTCTATTTTTTGCCTCTTGTTTGAGGATATCAGGACAGTTTTCCCTAATGATTTCTTGTAATATTGTGTACAGGCTCTTTTTTTTTTCATCATAGCTTTCAGATATTCTGATGATTATCTCTCCTGGATCTATTTTCCACGTCAGTTGTTTTTCCAGTGAAGTATTTTACATTTTCTTCTATTTTTTCATTTTTAAAAATTTGTCTTATTGTTTCCTGATGTCTTATGGCTTCATTAGCTTCTGTTTGTCCAATTCTAATTTTTAGCAAGTTATTTTCTTCCTTGATTTTTGTCTTTCCTTTTCCTTTTAGCCAATCCCACTCTTTAAAGACTTGTTTTCTTCAGTGTTTTTTTGGGGGGCTCCATTTCCATTTAAAAAACTCAACAGGTGGGAGAAAAATCACTAAAGGAATCAACTCTCTAAAAAATAGAATAGGTTAAAAGGAATGGGAGGTACAAAAATACCTCGCAGGAAACAACTCCCTAAGGAATAGAATGGATCAGTTCTTCTAGAAGTTCTTTTGAGGCTTCACATGTTTCCTTCTTGGCATTATTGTCATCTTCTGAATTCATATCTTGGTCTTCTCTGTCACTAAATTAACTTTCTAAGATCAGAGTTGGGTTTTTTGTTTTTTTTTTTTGTCTTTTGTTCATTTTTCTAGTTTTTTTTTTTTTTACCTATTGAGGTTCTTCTCTGTTCTGGGGTAAAGGGAACATTGTTCCAAGATTGCAGAGTACTCTTCTCTGGTGCTTGGGGTAGGAACTGCTGCCCTCATTCCTCATGTTGTGTATCTCAAGTAGGTGGCCTTGCTGGCTTGCTCTAGGAAAGTTTTCAGCTGTTTGTCCAGCTATATTCAGCATCCCATGTTACCAGTTCCCCTGCTGTTTTATAGGTTAACCTGGTCCCCACTCTAATGCATCCTTTCTCCTGTCAAATGGCCTGGGCTAAATAGGTTTCCTACTCTGGGCACTGACACTTCAGACACTCTGCTGCTACATGAAAGTGAATAGGTTACTGTAGGTACGTTCCTCCTCTCTGCTCCCTTGTGGTTTCTGGGCTCTGCTGCCATGTGAGAGTTTATAGGTTTCCTGCTTTCTCTACCTTCTATACCTCCGTGGAGTGGCTTGAGCCAAATTCATTCCCATTCTGTAGCTTCATTGTCTCTGGTGGAATCACAGCATGTTGGACTGCTGTGGGTTCTGCTGGTTCTCATAGATGCTATGCTGAACCCCTCTCTCTTCATACCCCAGTGAGATATGTTCCTCTGGCTGTCCTTTGTTTCAAAGTGATTTCTTTTCTTGTGTGTATTGAAATATTGGGGTATACTGAGGTGAGTGGATGCTATAATCCACCCCAGGCCCCTTCAGTGAAGTAAGGCAGCTGTGGCCTTACCACAGTAGGCCAGAGCGCAAACCAGTCTTCCAAAAGTCGTTGATGTAAAACTAACAGGTTTATTTTTAAAACAAAAAGGTAGGGAGAGAGGATTTAGAAACAAGGATGCCCTAATCTCTAAGATCTCTCACTTCCCACTTCCCCCTAAGTCCATTGCTAGATAGAGTCTTCGTGATCTTGACACTCCCTAAGATCTCCCTGCTTCTGGCTAATATTCCTCAAATCCTCTCTATTCTCCCTGACACTATAAATCCTCCCTGGTTGGTTAAGATAGATGTTGATAGATTTCCAAGATAAATAAGGATGAACTCCAGGTGTCTGAGTTCATGCTGAACCAGGCCTAAGGTGGACACCTCAGCCCTCACACCAACAATGGACTATGGATAATGCTTTTCTTCATCAGAGTTGAGAGTATATAAGATCTTCTTTAGGTGTGTTTCTTCTTGTGAGCAAAGGTACTCCCAAAGGAAATCAAAAGGTTTCCCTTCTCTCACCAACAGGCTTGGTAATACAGGCTCAGCAGAGAACAGCTCCTTCCTCCCTCAGCTTCAGTACAGGAAGAACCAACCAGTTGGTCATTGCACCTTCAAAACTCTCCCCTTTCTCTCACCATATTCCAGAATCTTTTCCTGTAGTGTTCCTAGCATGTGCTCACGCTAGACCATCTTCAATTTTACTTAAACTAACTCCTATTTTCATATTCCTATCTCTATAGTATGGAGGGATATGGGGAGCAGAGTATCCTTTACTTGACCATCTTAGCTCCCAGCAAGTGGAAAAGAGTATATGTCAGTAGACAGCATTTAAAACCAGATCTTCTTGACTCTGAGACTGACTCTCTATTTTTTTATATCATTCTGCCTTTTTTCTTAATGGAGTATTAAAAACCTACTAACATAAAAGCTTTTAAAAATTAAGGACCACTTCTTAGGAAAATCTGCGTAACATTTTTGGCCCTCCCCACCAGATAAGAAGTCTGAATTTTTTATTTTTCTTTTGTGGGGTGTTTACAGTACCTTACTATAAAATCTGGGTTAAGTATTTGGTCATAGAATACATGTGGGTCAATGTTGACTTTTCTAGCCTTTGTGTGTCTTCTGCTGACTTTCATACTCTTTTCACAAACCTATACTTTTTATTTATTTTAACTTCAAAAAAGAAATAATTTTTCTTTTATGGTATTAAAAGATAAAATGTGCTCAAATTATACAATACTATATATTTATCTTAGGCATTTCTGAGTTTCTAAACTTTTTCTGTGTCATCAGCTGGCCTTCGTGTGTTGTTTGTGGCTTTTGCAAAATTCCCCCCAAATTCCCATTTAATTTCTTATGCCAACCTGAGATATATCAAAACTACCGTGGAAAAAGTCATGATATGGAAGGGATACATATATTCTATATTGAGAACCGTATTCAGTCACTTTCAGTCATTACTGACTCTTTGTGACCGACCCCATTTGAGGTTTTTTTGGCAAAAATATTGGAGTGGTTTGCCATTTCCTACTTCAACTTATTTTATAGATGAGGAACTGAGGCAAACAGGGTTAAGAAATTTGCCCAGGGTCACACAACTAGTGTCTCTCTACACAGGGCATCCCAAAAATCCTAATGTACTTTTCAGCTATTAAAGCCTTAATAAGCTTAAATCACATTTTAATAGCTTTTTAAGTGTTAGTAATAAAACTACACTAATATTTTTTGAATACCCCATATATAACAGTATAGAAAACTATCCACAAATAATCTGTTCGGTTTTTTGTTTTTTTTTTACTTCAGACCTTCACTTGTTGAATTTTCTGAGAGGACCTCATTTTCATTTTATATTTCAAAAATGCAACAGAATTCAAGACTGAGGAGGACAGCACAGGTTCCTTTCTCTGCATCTCAGTACAAGTGTATCCTAACCATGCTGAGGAAAATCTCTAAATCCCCTCTAAGAGAACCTTTGATACAGCACTTAATGGCCTACAAAGCACTTTTTTTTCAAAGCAATTCCAGGAGGTATGATCACCCTCATCTTATAGCTGAGGATAATTTAGTTCACAGAAGTTAACTGAGGTGTCCACAGCCCCAGAACTAGTAAGTGGTCAAGAAAGATTTATGTCCAGGGTCTTCTAACTTTAAGTTCTGTGCCCTTTGCAAAATGCCTCCACTCTCCTTGGTACCTCTTTGGATGAGAAACATTGGGGAGATCAATTCCAGGCTGGTTCCAGGTAAGGAAGAAAGATAGTTCTATTTCCAGGTAATTATGAGAGCTACAGTAGATATTTCCACAGGGATATACAGAGTCGGGCTGGGTTGTAAGATCACACTGACCCTATCCTTGTGTTAAATATCAATTAGTAGAGAAAAGGATCATGACTTCCGGTTAAGATGGCCGCAGAGTAAGGAGCAGCTGCTCGATCTCTCCTGACCGAACCACACAGGACCCCTCAAGGGGAAATAAAAACGAGTCCAGAGGAACGAAGGAACCCCACAACAGGGCGCAGCATTGAAGGTACGCAGAATCGGGGCATTTCCACACTTTAAAGGGGTGAAACAGTTCACACTAAAACACGAGAGGAAGAAGCCCCTCCCCAACCCCCCACACCGCACAAGCGGGTAAACAGGACTGGGGCAACCAGATAATCACTGGCAGCCCCTGAGCCCGTACCTGTGCGCTGCAAGACGAGGGACCCCAGGTGGCTGGGACTCTCCCTGAGCGCCCACGTGGGTGAAGGCACCGCCTCGGGGACAAAGGCCCCTAAAACGTAGCCTTTCCCAAGCACTGAAGGCATCGCCTCAGGGGCGAATAAAGATCTCCAGCCCAAGGACTTTCACTACCTTCTGCGGGGGTGAAAGCAGGGCCCTAAGAGCATCAGCGCAGGCAAAGGCAGTGCCCTAGGCTTGAATAAGGATCTCCAGCCCAGGCTTGGACCTCCAGTGAGGACCCGGTGCAGACCTGAGCGCAGCTGTGGAAGCAGCCCCAAAGACTGCTGAAGGAGCCTCGGGCAGAGGGGCAGACTGGGAACTACCAAGAGACCTGACCCCGAGGACAAGGAGACCGGAGCGCCCCCCCCCCCCCAAGCTTGCAAGGCCCAGGCAGACCCGGAGTGCAAAGGCAAAGAGGAAAAGGGGCGGGGCTAACAATGGCCAGCAATAAGGAAGTCCAGAAGAAAAAGACCATCAAGAGAAATTCTGGAACACTCCACAACTTCTACACAGAGAAAATCCAGACAACAGAGGAGGGAAAACAAAAATCCAAACCTCCCCAAAAAAATGAAAGCTGGTCACAAGTTATGGAAGAGTTTAAAAATGAAATGCTAAGGAAGATGGAAGAAATCTGGCAAGAAAATAACAGTTTAAAAGGCAGAATTTCGCAATTGGAAAGTGAGACAAGACAACTGAAGACCAAAAATGACCAGATTGAAAAGGAAAACCAAAACATTAGAGCCGAAAACCAGTCCTTAAAGGCTAGAATCGAACATTTAGAAACCAATGATCTCTCAAGACAACAAGAACAAATAAAACAAAGTCAAAAGACTGATAAAATAGAAGGAAACATGAAATATCTCAATGAGAGAGTGACAGACCAAGAAAACCGGTCTAGAAGAGATAACTTGAGAATCATTGGTATTCCAGAAAAGGCAGAAATTAATAAAAACATGGACTCCATAGTCAAAGAAATTATTCAGCAAAATTGCCCTGAAGTTCTACAACAAGAGGGCAATATAGACATTGAAAGGATCCATAGAACACCCTCTAAACTGG
>NC_058130.1:342279083-342305231 GCF_016433145.1 Gracilinanus agilis | reverse complement strand
GAGGGTATGTCCTTCAATTGGGGAATGGCTGAACAAACTGTGGTATATGCGGGTGATGGAATACTATTGTGCTAAAAGGAATAATAAACTGGAGGAGTTCCAGGCGAACTGGAGAGACCTCCGGGATCTGATGCAGAGCGAAAGGAGCAGAGCCAAAAGTACATTGTACACAGAGACTGATATACTGTGGTAAAATTGAATGTAATGGGCTTCTGTACCAGCAGCAATGCAATGACCCAGGACAATTCTGAGGGATTTATGGTAAAGAATGCTACCCACATTCAGAGGAAGGACTGCAGGAGAGGAAACATATAAGAAAAGCAACTGCTTGAAGGCATGGGTGGGGGAGGACATGATTGAGGGTGTGGACTTGAAACTACCACACCAATGCAACCACCAACAATTGGGAAATTGGTCTTGATCAAGGACACATGACAAAACCAGTGGAAAAGTGCGTTGGCCATGGGTGGGGGGAGTGCGGGGGTTGAAGGGGAAAGGTGGAGCATGAAACATGTAACCATGTTAAAAATGATTATTAATAAATGTTAAATAAAAAAAATATATCAATTAGTAAGGGCATCTGGTATGAGTTCCTAACTTCTCCTATTACACATCTCAAAATCCTTTTAAATCATTCACCCATTCCCCTTTAACTCCAGTCTCTGAAGAAAAAGAACTTCCTTTACTTTTGTCCTTGATCTGATCATCTCCCAGTTCCTTTAAGAACACATTCTTTTGATCAGTCCTTTTTCTCTTATTCCCTTCTGCCTACAGATGTGCTTAGGTCTATGTTTGGGGAAAAAAATCCTTAATTTCCCCTCTCTTTCTCCTCAAGCTACTCTACATATCTCCTCTCTTTTGCTGCCAAACACCCAGAAAAGGTCATTGATGATACTCACTGACTTCCCTTCCTTACCCACTGCTTTAATTCAGGCCATCTACCTCACCCTAGCTTCCTAACTGATCTCCGTCCTTTCTGAGATATAATTCTGACCATGTTACTCCACTTCTCAAAATCCTTTGGTGTCTTCCTACTGATTCCAAGATAAAACACAAAATTCTTAAGCCTGGGATTTAAATGTATATGGCTCACAGTCTAATTTCACATTATTTTCCTTTATGTAGTCTCTGTTCCATCCAATCTGAACTATTAATTATTCCCAAATTCATCACATTTCCATGAATATTCTTTTTCTTCAAGTTCAATACTTCTTCCAAAAATTATATCAATTCCTCACTCTATTCTCCTGTTCTAAGACCTCTTTGCCTTTTTTGAATTACTTTGTTTTTGTTTATTTGCTTATCTCTCTTCTGTGACACTGCCACAGCCCTGATCCTGGTCTTCATCATCTCCAGCCAAGACTAGAGCAATAGCCTCCTGGTGGGTCTGCTTGCCTGAAGGCTCTCCCCACTTTAGTCCATCCTGCACTCAGCTATGAGACTGATAAGTCTGATCATATCAAACTCCAGCCTGCAATTCAATAAACAGTGGCTTCCTATTACTTCCAACATCAAGGATAAAATCTTGTTTGACACATTTAAAACCATTTATTTCCCAGCCAGCTGAATTTCATGATCCCCAGAAACTCATCAATCTGCATGATGAATTCAGTTGAATTCACATCTTCTCAGATAATTTCCCACTCCAGTCACTAGACTTCATCAAGTCCATTCATGGGGGAACTACTCCCTCCCCCTTTTCAGCTTTTTAAAACATGTTATCTTCTCTTTTTAGATTGTGAGTTCCTTGAGGGCAGGGACTATCTTTTGTCTTTCTTTATATGCCCAGTTCTTAGTACAGTAACTGGCACAAAGCAGGTGCTCAATAAATGTTTATTGGCTCTGATTTAACTTAGATCTTTCCTACTTTTCCAATCTTCTTTCTTCTTATTCACTGCTGCATATTCTTCAATCTAAAGACACTGGCTTGTTTGTCTCACAAGACAATCCAGCTCCTGACTAAAGCCATTATTTCTGGTAGTCTCTCCAGACTAGACTCCTCTTTCTCCTCATCTTTGCCTCCAGGCTTCTCTGGTTTCCTTCAAGTCCCAGATAAAATCCCATTTTCCCTGATCTTCCTTAACATCAATGCCTTCTCTATGTTGATTATCTCCAAATTTATCTTGTATTACCTTGTTTCTACATAGTTGTTTGCATATTATCTCCCTCATTCAGTTGTGAGCTCCTCTCAGATTGGATGTCCAGTAGATATCTTAAATTCATCTAGTTATCTATAGAAAGACAAATCAAAGATTAATTGGAAATTAAATAATCTAATTCTAAAAAAGGTGTGGGTCAAAAAATTATAGAAACAATAATTCCATTAAGGAGAATGATCAGAATTTATGGGATACAGCCAAAGCAGTACCTAAGGGAAAATTTATATCTCTAAATGCTTACATCAATAAAATAGAGAAAAAGCAAATCATTGAATTGGGCATGTAACTAAAAAACTAGAAAAAGAACAAATTAAAAATCCCTAATTAAAGGGGCAGCTGGGTGGCTCAGTGGATTGAGAGCCAGGCCTAGAGATGGGAGGTCCTAGGTTCAAATCCAGCCTCAGACACTTCCCAGCTGTGTGACCCTGGGCAAGTCACTTGACCCCCATTGCCTACCCTTACCACTCTTCCACCTATAAGTCAATACACAGAAGTTAAGTTTTAAAATAATAAAAGTTTTAAAAAAAATCCCTAATTAAATACTAAATTGGAAATCCTAAAAAATCAAAGGAGAAGTTAATAAAATTGAAAGCAAAATAACCATTGAATTAATAAATAAGACTATGAATTGGTCTTATTTAAAAAAAAACAAACAAAATAGAGCACTGGTTAATTTGATTTAAAAAAAGAAAGAAGAAAATCAAATAACCACTATCAAAAGTGAAAAGGATGAATTCACCACCAATTAAGCTCAACATGTCTAAAACCAAATTCACTATCTTTCCCCCTAAAACCTCCTTCCCTTTCTTCCTTATTATATAGAGGGCAACATTATCTTCCCAGCCCTTCAGGCTCATAACATAGGAATCATTATGGACTCCTCACTATCTCTCACCTCCCCCAATTATCAGATCCATTGCCAAGGTTCTCATCACCTCATGCCTAGAATATTGCAATAGCCTACTAATGGGTCTGCCTGCCTCAAGTCTCTTCCCACTTTACTCCATCTTTCCATCAACCATTAAAGTGATTTACTAAAGCACAGATAGGACCATATCACCCTCTGTTCAATACAAAATGCTCTATGGGGTGGGCATTCAAAGTCCATCATAACATAACCTCCGCCTACCTTTCTAATCTTTCTACACTTTACTCCCTTGCCACCTACTCTTCAACCCAGTGACAGTGGCCTCCTGGCTATTCCACAAGCAAGACACTGCATCTCTCAGCTCCAGACATTTTCTCTGGCTGTTCCCTATTACCAACATTCTGCCTCTTCTCTCTGCCTACTGCTTTCCTGGCCTTCCTATAAGTCCCAACTAAAATATCATCTTCTACAGCAGGGGTCCACAACGTATGGCTCTCGAACCATATCTGGCTCCACCTCCCGACTGGCCAGTCTGGGCAGAACCCCATGATGTGCCCCAGGGGGCCCTTCAGCCCCCGCCCCATATTCCAGCACCTTCTGCCTCTATCCTCCTCCTTCCGCAGGCAGTTATGGCTCTCACGGCCAAAAAGGTTGACTACCATTGTTCTACAGGAAGCCTTACCCAACCACTCTTAATTCTAGTGCCTTCCCCTTGTTCATAACTTCCTATGTATCTTATATATAGCTTGTTTGTACATATTTGTTTACTTCTTGTCTCTTCTATTAGATTGTGAGCTCCTTAAAGACAGAGATTGTTTTTTGCCTCCTTTATATCCCCAACATTTAGCACAGTGCCTAGAATACAGTAGGTACTTAATAAATGTTGATCAATTGAATAAAATTGATGAAGGAGGATTTTCAATTATCCACATACAGATTCATATAATCAGTATAAAATTCAAACATAGAAATGCAGTAGAGAAAGACTGCAAATATAATAGAATTGGACAGAAGTAATCTCTTAGAACATTATGGATTGCAAGTGACATTAGTTTTAAGATAGCTATTATTTTTGTCTTTGTATGCCCATGTGTCTAGCATAAGTGCCTTGCAGAATAGAAGCTTGATATATTCTTGACTGCACTGAAGTAAATGACTGTCACTGAAATTACATATTTCTGGGAAAAGTGATTTATTGTTAGGTGTTGTCAAGTTCTTATAAAACTTTGAGCTGTTTTTTTTTTTTTTTGGACTGGTAAATAAACTAAGTTTTCTTTCAGTTTTATACACTCACACTTTGCTGGCATGAGTCACTGGCAATACACTTGAGGTTTCCATATAGTGACTTCTCCAGTCTTTCTAGGTAGGGACAATAAAGAAAAAGGTGAAAAGAGCTCTGGGTCACAGGAAATTCAAACTCAATTCAATTGAGTTGAATATGTATTTGAAAGATAAACATTGCTATCTCATTTATCACACTGAACTCCTTTTAAACCTATTATTCCATGGCCTTTGATTTCTTCACTTATTTAAATTGATCTAAATCATTTTTTTTAATTGTGAACTGTCACACTCCTTTCTAGCCCCTATAACTATCACCTCACCATCCCCAGGTAGGGTGATAAAGAAGCATTCCACAGAATTCTAAGTGGATGGAGAAGAGGACATCCTGGAGGTGACAGACTTTGATTTTAACCATGTCCCAAAATGACCACTTGACACTAGCTGTGTGGCCCTGGGCAAGTCACTTAACCCTGTTTCCCTCAATTTCCTTATCTGTAAAAGGAGGTAGAGAAGGAAATGGCAAACTACTATAGGATCTTTGACGAAAAACGCTAAATGGGGTCACGAAGAGTTAGATTTGACTGAAAACAACTGAACTACAATAGAATGACCATTGAGAATTAGCATTGCCATGATCTAGCTTCTGTTAGCATGTGCTGTACAAGACCAGAAGTTTAACAACTTGGATTCCACTTTCAGCTCTCTTGCTAATTAGTCTTTGATGCTCCTTCTTTTTATTAGTGGTAATTGCTTTTTTGAAACTTCACCCCAGATAGACTATTCTCAAAGGGAGAGAAAAGGAAAGAAAGTGAAACATCAAGGTGTTATAGAAGGCAACAAATTCTGAAGTTCAAAGTAAACCTTCTCGTTAAAGATGTAGCATCATCAGATTTTCACAGAGAAGACTCAAGGTAGCCTGTGGGTCTACACACACTAAAGTTTATGAGTCCCTAACAATATGTTTATTGTTAATAGTCATCCAGAGTACACAATTAATCCAAAGCAAAAGAATTTAATGAAATAGCATAGTAAGAAAAACACAAATAAAAGATTTCTCCTAAAAAACCTGGAGCACATTCTTCTACACATCAAATACACACACCATCACTGGAAAGAGTTGATACATGGAGGGAAGACATGTAAAGAGACACATTGGTAAGAAATACATAGTCAGGGCCCACAAGTCATTCCACCTAGTAAGAAATCTTATATTTTTTTGTGATGCTACAATGGTACTCCTACTAGATGTGTCTGTCCTCCATTGCTCTCTACCAGACAGGAGAGATGCTTTTCCATCAGATGCAGAGTCCCGACCAGACACTCCCTACTTCACTGGACATTGTTCTGTCAGATGTCCAGTCCCACAGGGTACACAGCTGTGGAGTTTCTGACTTCAGTCTTCAACTTTTGCTCTTGCTGTATCTATTCCTCATCAGCAGAGTAGCTTCTGCCGTGCTCCTTTAGTTCAAAAGCCAGAAGCTTTTTTCATACCTCCTTTAGAAAAACTGTCAACTTTACCTCAGTCAGAGAATAAGCAATAACTCTAAGGAAACAAACAAACCCTTCTTGACTTTTTTTGGTGTTAGGTTTTATTTGTTTGCTTATTTTATAGAGTGGCCTGTCTGTTCCTTAAGAATGTTGGTGAAAAGGCCTTTCATGTCCAGCAAGAAATTATTTAAACAAGTATCAAGCTTGTTAGGACATAGAGTTGATGTTAGCTAATGCCTTCAGGCTTAATCTTCCTTCCGGCTGAACATCCTAATTATTAGACTGTGTCTCAGTGAATAACCTCATTCTAACTGTGATGAACATCTTGTTGCTTCTCATTTTTAAAAATATTTCTTTTTTTAATTAAAATTTTTTTGTTTATTACATTAAAATTTTCAGGTGTCTCCCTTCCTTTAGATTTATATGTAAAACTATGTTTTCCTTATTTCTATTTATCAGTTCTTTTTCTGGATGACATGCACAAGTCATTCTTCAAATAATATTTCTGTTGCTGTATATAATCTTCTCTTGGTTCTGCTTGTTTCATGTAGATCTTTCCACAATTTTTTGAAAAGTTAACCTGCTCATCATTTCTTATAGTGCAGCAGTATTCTATCCCAATCATATGCTACAACTTGGTTAGCCATTCCTCAAATATTTATGTCTCTCAATGTTAATTTTAAAGGCTAGACCACACCTTATCACCATCCCAATAATGGCTATTCACACCAAAACTGGGATGCTAGATAAGACTTGAAGTCAGGAAGACTTGAGTTCAAATCCTACCTCAGACACTAGCTATCAACTTGCCCTGGGCAAGCCAATTAATGTCTACTCAGTCTCAGTCTCCTCATATATAAAATAAGGGTAATAATAGCAACTATCTCACAGGGTTATTTGAAGATCAAATATGATAATACGTAAAGCATTTTACAAACCTTAAAGCACTACATAAACACAAACTATTAAACTACCAAACAGCTGTGGAGTCCATGATCCCCCAATTACTCTCAACACAAAAGCTCAGCTGGGCCCAGAAATAAGCCTCACAGAAGTTTTAGGAAGTATCTCATGGGCATGGTCAAGGCCAAATGAGAACTCAGAGCAGCTTATGAGATTTAGAGCATGGAGAATGGGACACAAATCACATTCTTGCCTCATCTACGGGCAGAATCCAAGAAAAATGATATCTGAGAGGAGTCCAAAAAGCCACTAGCACATTGTTGTTATTGTTTATCTTTCATTTTTGAAGAGGACCAATTATAACTCAAAGGTGCTGTCTTGACTTCTCCATGACTTGGATTTAAGTGAAGCTGAGTTACAAAAAGTCATCAACCTCACTCTTCTCTTCAGAGTTATCCAAGTCCAGGGGCAAGACAAAAGTCAAGATGGCTGGCCATGGTCCAGGATGCACTTGATGACCTTGGCATTGTAATGCAGGATTTCTTGCATTTGCAATATCACCGTAGGCAATCCTGCCAGTTAGCAGAATCAATGATGTCTTCAATGTCTGACCAGGTTCTAAGCACTCCATAGCACCTGCTTCAGCTGCCTTAATGGTCATTGGAACAAATTAATTTTATCTCATTTCATCATATTTCTTTTTCATACAGTATTTTTACTTAACAAGGGCCTACATAGAGCCTACGACCAAATATTTAAACAATATTTTGCCACAATTGTTCTAGTGACTACATAAGTTATTCTGTATGACATTAAAATCAGTTTAACACAAAGGTTCCATTTCTAGTTTTTCCAGTCTGATAGAAACATTTATATCAAGCCCTTGATTACAAGCATGATTTTATAACCAATTGTTCGGCCATCATTCCATCACCAGTTAGTTGGTCTAGTGTGTACAGTAGCCATAGAATTCCTCTCTAAGCCCCACTTTCAGCAAATAAATAATAATAAAAATAAATCAGCTAATATTTATTAAACTTCTACTAGGTGCCACTCACTGAGGATACAAGTATAAAGAATGACATACAAGTATCCCTTCCACATCTCAACTTTCCCCACTGAAGTTTCACTATATCATTAAAAAATTAGCAAATGGAACCTTTGTGTTAAAAGAGCATCCCTTTGCAGTAACTGACTTTCATGTCTTCAGATTTTAATGTCACACAGAATAACTTCTGTAGTTACCAAAGCCATTAGGATGCCTTTACCAACAACTTTACACACACCCATACAAGGTTTCTACCTCATCTAACCACTTCAGAGGTTTGTCCTCTAATATAACTGAGGAATATGTGGCCAGCATAAGAAAATAAATGGGAATTTGGGGGAATTTTGCACAAGCCACAGATGACATGCAAAGGCCAGAAGATGACACAGAAAAATTTTAGAAACTCATAAATTCATAAAACACAGGTATAGAATTGTAATGATATCAACATCTTTTATCTTTTATTTATTTAACTATATCATTTCTATTATGATGTAATCATTATTATATTATTGCACATAATATAATATTCTTAATACAATATAATTATATTTATAAATTTAATCACATTCATAATGATAACACAAAATATTATTTAATACTGTAAACATACCCAATTTCTTTTTTTAGAGTTAAAATAAGTAAAAAATTAACTTTCATTTTTATTTTATATTTTTAAAATTCTTTTTCCTACAGTATTTTAACTTAACATTTAAACCTAAATTCTACAACAAGGTACTGTAAATACTCCATAAAAGTAAAAAAAAAAAATTCAGACTTCTTCTCTAGTAGAGGGGAGGGCCAAATAATTTCATGCAGATTTTCCAGATAGCAGAGGCACCATTCCCCTACTCAGGCAATACGGAAGGGATACCTAAAATCCCTACTCACAGGGAGCTTGCATTTTAATGGGAGATATAGCAAGTATGGATAAAAATTTAACTATAAAAAAGGAGTTAAATACAAGGTATTATGGGAGGGAAGATGTTAGTAACTGAGCGCTTTGAGGTTTTGTGAAGATGATAATACCTGAGTTATGTCATAAAGGAATATGTGGAGGTGAAAAGAAAGTGCATTCCACATGTGGTAGTCACTTTGCCATAGGATCCCCTCCAAATTAGTCTTTCCCTATCTGCCTTGTTTCCTATGATTCCCTTTCTCCCCCCACCTTCTTGGTCTGCTTGCTCTCCTCTCTGGCACATCACTGTTACCTCAGGCTCTTTTTTCCTGTTGCCAGGGTCTGGATATGAGCTTTCCAGTGAAAATTATTCCCATCACCTCCCCTGACAAGCTGTGAAGGAGACCATCCAAATCCCTGGAAGGGCAACAGGATAAAAACCTCTGAAGTGGCTAGATGTGGTAGAAACCTTGTATGGGTGTATGTAAAGGCTGTTGGTAAAGACATCATAATGGTTTTCGTGACTACATACATTATATTCTGTGTGACATTAAAATCTGAAGACATGAAAGTAAGTTACTGCAAAGGGATGCTCTTCTAACACAAAGGTTCCAATGGCCAATTTCTTCCATCTGATAGAAATGCTCAGACCTGGTCCTTGTATTACAAACATGATTTTATAACCAATCTTTCTGCCATTATTCCATCACTAGCTAGTTGGCCTCTGGAATTCCTGTACTTTTTAAAGTATTCTCATATTGCTAAGAGGGTCTTTTGTGCAGCTCTCAGAACAGAGGGGGTTTGATGAAAGCTCCCTAAGGAAGCTAATTTTCCTTCTCATGCATTCCATCCAGCTACAAGAGAGGTATTCTTGGATTTTTTTTTTTTTTTTTACAAAACACACATGCACATAAACTGAGAATGTCATCAATGGAACACCTAAAATACTGGTCCTTTAGAAAAAGGGAAAATTGTTTGTTTTTCTGTTATTTCATCAGCCAGAGTCCTACCTCCCCCACTTTTAATATGTTTATTACTTCCTGGGGGTAAGCTAACCCTACTGGAAGTGCAATAACTCATTCAGTTCACTAGGGTTCTGTTCAGTGTCCTAGGGAAGCAATTTACCAAGCAATAAGTACCCCACAAGAGTTAGCAGCAGAAAAAGGAAGGTGTCTAAAAGTATTTAGCTTACAGTGATATTTACAAGGGATTCATTTGGCTGATCCTGTGTTGAATAATTGCAGGCTGGATACAGTTTATATCCATTTCATATTTAAATTTGCCAACAGCAGCAGTTAACCTTTTTTTGTCATAGATCCCTTTGGTTGGCTGATAAAGCTTGTGGATATTTTCTCAGAATAATTTTCTAAACTGACTAAAATACTTGGGATTACAAAGAAATCTCAATATAATGAATACAGATTTTCAGAGGAAAAGACTTGTTCTTTACCAGCTATAACTATCAGTATTAAGTTATCCCTATAATGCTTTTTTGTTGCATTTCTTTCTTACTAGAATCCTCTCTTCTAGGCTTCTCTGATATCCCCCAGCATTTCCAGCAACCTCTTCATTTTGGAAGACTATCAGTCCTGGGATTTCCACCTGAGAAGTACTCTTTGCCCCTGGCGTTTCACCTTCTGACTAGAGATTGAGGTGCTCCTCTCAGAAACTCCATTTAAAGAGGTTGACCAAGTTAGCTCTCTCTTCATTTTCTACCATCATTCTCCTTCTACTTGCTTTTCTGATTAGACTGTAAACTTCTTGAGGATAGGGACTATCTTTTTGCTTGTACAGTATTTATATTCCCAGTAATCAGCACAGTGCCTGGGAAATAAGAAATGCATAACAAATGTTAGTTGACTGACTGATTGAATAAGATCAGGATAGGGTTTTTCTCATCCAAAGTCAAGGATCCCCTGAATCTATTTAAGGACCCCTTTTGGGTCTGTGGGCTCCAGCTTAATAATCCCTTAGTCCATAGCATCATCAAACTAAAATAAAATGAGCAGATTGGATGATCTCTGTTCTGTGACATAACATAGAGAGGTAGAGGTAAGTACTTGACTATGGTATTTCTGTACTGGATCACTGCAGAACAAATTCACTTTAAAGTTTGTTCTAATTATCCAATATCTAAATCAAAGATTCCCAAAGTGGGCGCTACCACCCCCTGGTGGGTGTTGCAGTGATGCAGGGAAGCGGAGATGGTAACAGGTGCATTTATCTTTCCCATTAATTGCTATTAAATTTTAAAAAATTAATTTCCAGGGGGCTAAGTAATATTTTTTTCTGGAAAGGGGGCAGTAAGCCAAAACAGTTTGGGAACCACTGACCTAAATACTTAAATATTATCCTACCTACAAAGCTAACTTCCACTTTGTGCCCCACAAGTCAACATCAGTCAGTAGGTTTGCTCCAACCTGAAACACCTATTTTGGCTTCTGTAGGAAGTGATGCTGGAGATCATTTTGTAAAAGATGGGACTATGAGCAGTAGGACTCTTAAAAAAACTTTTCAGAAAAGGCTATTCAGCCTTCTAACAATGCAATATGTACAGATTTCCACAGGAAAGGATTTATTCTTTCCTAGTCTTTCTTTCATCTCTTGAGCAGAAGCAATAATTCTGAATACCAAGTTATCCAAGTCCCTAGAACTTTCATCTCAGAAGTCATCCTTGGAGCTACTGCCTACAATCAGTCTGACAACCACAAGCACAAAAATGTCAGAGCATGTGAGCATGTTCAGAGGAGAGGATGATGGTGATGGTAAGAAAACCAGAGCCTATGCCACATATGGATTAGCTAAGGGAACTGTATAGCCTGAAGAAGAGAAGGGGGCTATAGGAGAAGGGCATGATCACTGTATTAAAACATCTGCAGGGTTGTCATATGGTAATAGTTGGCTCACTGAAAAGAAAAATCTCTTAACAATCTAAGCTTCCCAAAACTAATTGCTTTAGGAATTACCCATCAAAGGAAGCCATGATTAATGAATGGCTATAGAAGTAAATGCTGCCTAGTTAGGGGTTGGACTAGAAAGCCAAATCAAAGGTAAGACTATCAGAATTCAATGAATGTTTATCAAGCATCTCCTCTGTACAAGGTGTGCAAAAGGAAAATTCCCCTCCCCTCTTTTCACTACGTGTACCTGGCCTGAGTTTCTGGGAATGAGCTCAGAAGTGAGGACTGTGAGAGGGAAATCATTAGATAAATTTAGTCATGAGGGTAGAACAACAGCTAGAAAAATGAAGCAATGGATTCAAGAATATCATGAGACCAGGAGGGTAGGATGATCTTCCCTGGACTGCTTCCCTGGATGGCACAGACAAAAAGGAAAGCCATGGTTGGCTCCTGAGATGCCATGTGTGAGAGTGAGTAGGAAGAGAATAGGCTTGATAAATAGATGCAAGAGCAAAGGATGGTCTTTGGACTTCCATGTTTCCTGTGGCCTGTTCTCTTCAGTGTTGGTGTGAGTAAGGGGCCCAAAACGACAACCATAGATTTAGCAAGAAGTTGAATATATGTCTTTCTCCTACTTTTCTATCTTTTCTCCTCCAATTTTTGGATAATTTCTTGTAGTATGATGTCCAAATTTCTATTAATTTCTGAGTTTTCAGGAAGATTGATAATTCTCAAATTGTCTCTTCTAGACCTGTTTTCTTGGTCTGTCATTTTCTCAGTGGGATATTTCATGGTCCCTTCTATTTTGTCATTATTTTGACTTTGCTTTATTAGTTCTTGCTGTCTTGCAAGATCATTGGCTTCTACTTGCCTTATTCTGGTCTTTAGAGACTGGTTTTCTGCTAAAATCTTTTGATTTTCCTTTTTGATTTGGTCTATCCTTTTTTTCATGGTTTCCTGCTGTTTAATTTGGTTCTCCAATTTGCTTATCATTTTGTTTGATTGGGGGGCATCTTTCTCCAATTGGGAGTTTCTGTCTTTTAAACTGTTAATTTCCTTTTGAGCTATTTTCTACTTTTCTTGCCAAATCTCTTTCATCTTTCTCATGATCTCAGATTTCAACTCTTCAAGAGCTTGTAACCAATTTTCATTTTTTGTAAAGGTTTGGATGTGTTTACTTGTTTGTCCTCCTCTGCTGTCTGCTCTGTTGTATGGATTTTTTCTGTGTAAAAGTTATCGAGTGTTAATGTTTTCCTCTTGTTCTTTCTCTTGGTTAGTTCTTGGGCATTGCTTGCCATTATTATGTTGGTTTTTCTTTCTCAATCAGAAGTCTGGGCGAGGCAGGCAGGCTCTCTGTGTATAGAGCTGTGGAGCAGTTTTTGCCTGAGTCACAACTCAGCACCGCCCCTCTTAGCTTTATCCTCAGACCCAAGGTCTGAGCTCTTTAGGCTCCTGGGGTCTCAAGTCTAGCTGTTCTCAGGGTCAAACCTCCTGGTGGTTCCCTTGCTTGCTCCTCTACCCAAGTTTCCTTTAAGAGTCTCAGTGGGGGCAGCTGGGTAGCTCAGTGGAATGAGAGTCAGGCCTAGAGACAGGAGGTCCTAGGTTCAAACCTGGCCTCAGCCACTTCCCAGCTGTGTGACCCTGGGCAAGTCACTTGACCCCCATTGCCCACCCTTACCACTCTTCCACTTATGAGACAATACACCGAAGTACAAGGGTTTAAAAAAAGAAAAAAAAAAAAGAGTCTCAGTGCACTGCTTCCACAGTCCGGCATCCCTCTGTTCTAGGTCCCTGCCCAAGGTCCATGCTCAAGGTCCGTGTTCAAAGTCTGCATTCTTTAGCCTCTTGGGATCTTAAGTCTTGCTGCTCTCAAGAGCCAGCTCCTGGTGGTCCCAGGTAGCTGCCAAGAACTTAGAGAATGCCCCATGCTTGCTCTAACTCTTGTGTACTGGCTTTGGCACTGTATGGGGGGGGGGGGGTTTGATCAGCTCGCATTTTAGTGAGAGCTATTTCACCTCCTTATAGCGTGGAATGCCCAAATCCCATGTACCTTCAATGTTGCACCCTATTTTGGGGTACCTTTGTTCATCTGGATTTGGTTTTTATGTCCTTTTGAGGTATCATGTATAGGTCGGTTAGAAGAGTTAAGAGGCCTGCTTCTACTCTGCAGCCATCTTAACCTGGAAGTCTCTCCTACTACTTTTGATTTAATAAAATGACTAAGTCTAAGAACCACTCTCTTAAATCTAATCTTTACAAAGGGACTGGACAGTGTACTGCCAATACAAAAATTAAAGTAGTCACAGATTTTGCTCTCAAAGCACTTATAGCCTAGAAGAGTCATGTTGTTGTTACTGTTGTTATTCAGGCATTTCAGGCTCTTTGTGACCCCTTTTGGATTTTTTTTTTTTTTTTGCAAATACACTGGATTAGTTTGTCATTCTTTCTCCAGATCACTTTACAGATGAAGAAACTGAGGCAGAGTGAAGTGATTTGTCCAGGGTCAAATATCATTGTTGAATATGCTGGTGATGGAATACTATTGTACTCAAAGGAATAATAAATTGGAGGAATTCCATGTGAACTGGAAAGACCTCCAGGATTTGATGCAGAGTGAAAGGAGCAGAACCAGGAGAATATTATACACAGAGATGGATACACTGTGGTAAAATCGAATATAATGGACTTCTGTACTAGCAGCAATGCAATGACCCAGGACAACTCTGAGGGACTTATGAGAAAGAACGCTACCCACATTCAGAGGAAGAACTACAAGAGTGTAAACACAGAAGAAAAACAATTGCTTGAACACATGGGTTGATGTAGACATGATTTGGATGTAGACTCTTAATGACCACCCTAGAACAATTATCAATAATATGGAAATAGGTCTTGATCAATGACACATGAAGAAACCAGTGGAAATGCGCATTGGCTACTGGGGGTTAGGGGGTTGGGGGAGAGAGAGCAAGAACATGAATCATGTGACCATGGGAAAAATTTTTCTAAAAAGTAAAATTGTAAAAGGGGAAAATAAGTAAATAAATAAATGAATGTGCAAACAAACAAATAAATAAATACTTATTAAAAGATTCAGAACATAAGCTTTTTGAGGGTAGAAATTGATTGTTTTTGTCTTTGGAACCCCCTAGTTTGGTATAGTACCAATGCATAGTAGGTATTTAATAGATGGTTTTTAAATTGAATGCCATTGCCCTGAACAAAAACAAGGACCATAGATCTAGGGACCTTAGAAGCAATTGAATACAACCCCTTCATTTTACAGATAAGCAAAATGGAATATGAGAAGATTAAGTGGCCTGTCCAAGCTCACATAGATAGTAAGTGTCAGAGGTGGGATTTGAACCCAGATCCCCTGATTTCACAGCCAGTCTTACTTCTGGTATCCCATAGGTTTTCTCCCCCTTTTCCCCCCTGCCCCAGGCCTCTTCCAGCTTTAAGATCCATGACTTTATTCTGTAGTTCATTGTTAGAGTGAAATAAAATATTCTTAACTACTGTAATCATTCACAAATGAATACATGCCTTCAAGACATTCTCTGAAAGCCCATGTGCACTCATTAGCAGTGAGAACCTTAAGCCTCTTAGCCCTTAAGGCTCTAGGGAGCTGCCTCTGATGCAGACAACAATTTGAGCAAGAATAGTCACATTCTTCCAATTGCACAACTGTGAAGGATTCCTCAATCACGATCCTTGAGGTTCAGATCTCAACGGAAACTGGATCTTTAGGAAGGTGGGTGATTATGGCCATCAATAAAAAAAAAATTATGTGTGCCCCTGTAATTCTCAGGTTAGGAAGTTGAAAACACAACACTGTGCTTAGACATTAAAGTCAAAAAGAGATAACATTGCAATAAGAGCACTGAAGCTGGAATTAGGAGACCTGGATTTGACTCTTGATTCTGTTGCTTATTGCTATTGCTTAGGCAAGAATTTGGGCAAGCCTCTGAGCCTTGGTTTCTTCATTTGGAAAAAGAATGTGCTGGATGTGGTCTTCTATGATATGGGGAGGGGAAGGAGGGGATGAATAAAAATTATTTGTTTATTTATTCATTCATTTTAAAGAAGAAAATGAATGGTCTGGACTAGATCAGCCTTCACTTTTTTTATGCCAAGGACCCCTGGCTACCAAAGTCCATGAACTCCCCAGAATAATGATTTTAGAGCATAAAACAAGCTACCTGACATTACAAAGGAAATTATATTGAAATATAAAAGGAAAGGGAACAGCAGGCAATAAGCATTTACATAGCACCTACTATGTAACAGACATAGTACTAAGTAAGCATTTTTATAAATATTATTTTAGTTAACATAAATACAGCTATTAAAAATATTTAAGAAAACAAGTTTGGGGACTTTAGATTAAGAAACCCTGGACTAACTAATCCCTAGGATCCCTTTTGGTTCTGAATTCTACAATCTCAAAAAGTTAAAGTTAAGATACTTGGATGTGTAACTTCAGAAATAGATTGGCTTTCTAAAGTTGCAAAGTGACCATGCATTCGCATAGATTTGTTGTTGTTCAGTCATTTCTGACTCTTCTTGACCCCATTTGGGGTTTTCTTGACAAAGTTACTGAGGTGGTTTGCCATTTCCTTCTCTAGCTCTTTTTACAGATAAGGAAATTGAGGTTAAATAGGTTAAGTGACTTGACCAGGATCACACAGTTAGTAAGTGTCTGAGGCTGGATTTGAACTTACAAGGATAAGTCTTCCATAAGGCAGCTAGGTGGGTAAAGAATCAGGTCTGGAGAAAGAAGGTCCTGGGTTCAAATCTGGTCTCACACAAACAGATCATCTAGTCCATAGGTTCTCAAACTTTTTGCTCTTTGGAACCTTTTATACTCATAAAAATTATTTAGAACCCCCGCCCCATCCCATGGAGAGCTCTTATATATTATATCTAATGTTTATTGTATTAAAAATTAAAATTTCTTAGAATTATTGTAAAATATTTTTGAGGAGCTCCTATAAGGGCGTCCTCTAGACCCCCAAGGATCCTCAGATGACACTTTGAGAACCAGGGACCTGGTCCAACTCATTTTCAGAATAAAGAAACTAAGGCCAGGAATGGGACATCAACTTTTCTAGGGCAGCATGTATAGTCTAAGCAGGGCAAAGCTAGATTAGAACCTCTGACTTGGATTTCCTACCCCACACCTTTTTCAAATATCTATGGCTTTATAGCAATCCTACATAATATATACTTTTAAGCAATATGTAATCTATAGTACTTTGGAGGATGCAAATTAACTTAGTTAACTACTTAGTTTTTTAATGTAAATCATCATCAACAAATATTTCCTCATTTTTAACTCCCTATTGCATTCATCTCTGAAACCATCAAAATAAAACAGGACTTCTTGGGGTTTTCACTGTATGTGCTTTTTTTATATAATCTCTATCAAAAAATAGAGGTAGTAAAATACTCAGGATATGGAGAATGTAAATATATATATATATATATATGCATATATATATATATATGTTTGTGTGTGTGTGTGTCAGTGTATGTGTGTATGTATATATATGTATATTTATGTATTGTGTGTATATTTAGTATCCAAATCCTGCCTACTACTTGTATGACCTTCAAAAATTATTTAGCCTCCCTGGGCCTTAGTTTCTTCTTCTGTAAAATAAGAAGTTTGGGGGCAGAGTCAAAATGGCAGAACAAAAGGAAACATTTTTGCCTTAGTTCTCCAGCACACCTTTTCTACAACAACATAGAAAATGCAGTAGGCTGAATTCTGACTGAGAGACTTAAGAAAAAGTCACAGTGAATCATTTTTTCCAGGCCAGGACAGCAAAGGAAGATAGAAAAAGACATCTGAGGACACAGTGATAGAGGCTAGCCAAGAACACAATAGCTACAATAGTGGGGAGCATTCTAATTCCTGGGGACAGTAAGGGAGTTGAGGGCTGGAAGAACCGGAGCAGAAAGACCAGTGAGGGGACCACTGGACCAGTGACAAGAGTAGAAACAAGTGCCAAATGACAAGTCTGTCACCCATTACCATGTTCCAGGTCACAATTTCAAGATGGAAAGGAGCAGCATGGTGCCAAGTTAAAAAGGCCCTATCTGTATAGAGAGGAAGGAACAAATTCCAAAAACTTAGTCATGTGGTTATGAGCCCAAGAACAGAAGGAGGATTCAGTTCTAACCTTTTTCCTTACATATAACTCTGCACGGGAATTACCAGGGCAGAAAATCAAGACCAAAAAGGAGTAAAAAAATTCAGTTGCTCTGAACCTAAAGAACCTCCTAATGAGCCAACAGAGATTGAGTTCATCAACAGTCTATTGAAACTCAACTAGATAAAATCTAATAGACTTAATCTGAGTCAAGAACTGGCAGAGCTCTGACCAGGAGGACAGTAAACAGACCTCTCCCCAGGTCACATCACCATGAAGTCATCCAAAACTGAGCTCTGAATTCAGACTGAGCTCTAAAAATAGAAGGACATAGGAAAAAAAACTCAGGCCAGACATCCCACTCTCTACTCCTCAGAGGTGAGTAGAAGCCAATACTAATGTAAACTCTAAAGAAGTAGGCTGGAAGAATGAGCAAAATAAAAAAAACCCAACCACAAAGAGCCAGTGTCATGACAGGGAAGCTCAAGACACAAACACAGAGGAAAATAATGACCTGAAAGCATCTATAAGTGAACAGCAAAGAAAAATGCAAATTGGACAAAAGCCCACATAGAGGAAAAAAAAAAAAAGATTTAAGGACAGTAGAGGAAAATTGCGAAAAGAAATGAGAGCAAAACAGAAAGTTATGAAAAGAGAATTAGCAGCTTAGTAAATGAGGTACACCATTACTGAAGAAAATAACTCTTTAAAAATTAGAATTGACCAAATGGTAAAAGACATACAAAATCTTACTGCCAAAAATAACTTTTTAAAAATTAGAACTGGCCATGTGGAATTTAATGATTCCATGAGACTTTATGAAATAAAGGGGAGCAATTGGTGGTTCAGTGGATTAAGAGCCAGGTCAGAGACAGTAATTCAAATCTGGTCTTAGATACTTCTTGGCTGTATGAGCCTGGGTAAATCACTTCCAATTGCCTAACCCTTACCACTCTTCTGCCTTAGAACCAATACATAGTATTAATTCTAAGATGGAAGGTAAGGGTTTAAAAAAAAAGAATAACACAAAATCAAAAGGCTGAAACAATTGAAGAAAATGTAAAATACCTCAAAGGAAAAAAAACTGACTTGGTAAATAGATCTAGAAGAGACTATTTGAGAATCATTAGAGTGCATAAAAGCTATGAATATTTTTAAAAGGTTATATATATATATATATATAAACACATATATATCATATTTCGATAAATTATCAAGGAAAACTGACCAAATATCTTAAAACCAAAGGTCAAAGCATAAAAAGAAAAAATCTAAAAGAAACTCTGAAATAAAAACTATCAGGAATATTACAGCCAAAATCCAGAACCCTCAGGTCAAAGAGAAAATGTTGCAAGTAGCAAGAAAGAATTCAAGTACTATGGAACTACAGTCAAGATCACACAAGATTTAGCAGCTACAACTTTAAAGGAATAGAAAACTTGGAATATGTGAAGGAACTAGTGTTACAGCCAAAGATAACCTATCCAGAAAAAAACTGAATATGGGGAAATGGATATTTATTAAAACAGAGAAGTTTCAAGGACATCTAGGTGGCTCAATGGATTGAAATCCAGACCTACAGATAGGAGGTCTTACATTCAAATCTAGCCTCAGACACCTCCTCACTGTATGACCCTGGGCAAGTCATTTAATCACAATGGCCTAGTCCTCACTGCTTTTCTACTTTTGAATTAATACTTAGCACTGATTCTAAGATAGAAAATAAGGGTTAAAAAAAAAACAGTTTCAAAGCATTCTTAATTAAAAGGCCAGAGCTGAGTAGAAAATTTGAAATTTAAACACAAAACTCCAGAGAAACATAGAAAGTTTAGCATGAGAGAAAAATCATAAAGAATTAAACAAGATTAAATATTTACATTCTTATATGGAGAGAGGATAAATGTAACCCCTTTAAACTTTCTCATCACTAAAGTTCTTAAAGGAAATCTAATTAAACAGGGGACCTGAGAATGAGATTACCATATTGGGGATGATCTAAAAAGAATAATGGAAAGATAAGGAGGAAAAATGCACTGGGAGAGGAATGGGAGGGAGAAGAATGGGGAATATGCTTCACATAGATAGGGTACACAAGGAAGAATTTATACAATGGAACGGACTGTGGGGCAGTTGGAAGGTAGTAACAAGCAACTAAACTGATTTAAGGAGGGAAGAATAAACACAAACAGTTGAGTACAGAAATTCATCTTACCAAAAAGGGAATTAGGAGGAAAAGGAGTTAAGAGAAAGGGACTGAAGAAAAGTTTAAGGAGGGCAGTAGTCAGATACAAAACAAACTCTTGAGGAGGGGACAAACTAAAAAAGAGAAGATAAGTATAAGAGAACAGGATTGGAAAGAAATATAGTTAGCAATCATAACTGTGAATGAGAGTGGGACGAATTTAGTCAGAAAATGAAAGATGATAGAAGAATGGATGAGAAACAACATTCTGTTTACAAGAACCACATTTGAAACAAAAAGATGCACATTGAGTCAAAATAAGAGACTGGAGGAGAATCTACTGTGCTTCAACTGGAGAAAAAAATCAGGGATAGCAATCATAATCTCAGACAAAACAAAAGCAGAAATAAACTTAATTGAAAGAGGTGGACAGGAAAACTACATTTTGCCAAGAGGTATGACAATGAATTCAATATCAATACTGCAGGCATATATATTCAATAGAATAATATCCAGACTCTTAATGGAAAAGTTAAATGAGTTAGAAGAGAAAATAGATAATAAAACCATATTTGTGAGATACCTCAAATTACCTCTCTCAGACCTAGACAAATCTAACCATAAAATAAATAAAAAAGAATTTAATATATGAATAGAATTTTAGAAAAATTATATATGATAAGCCTTTGTAAAAAATTAAATGGAAACAGAAAAATGTATGCTAATTTCTTCAGCTGTGCATGGCACTTTCACAAAAAGTAAACATATATTAGGGCATAAAAATCTCATAAACAAATGTAGAAAAGCAGAAATATGAAATGCATCTTCTGACCATAATGCAATAAAAATTACATTTGGTAAGCATAGATTATAAGTTAATTGGAAAAAATATAAACTAATTCTAAGGAATTAGTGACTCAAAGAACAAATCACAGAAATAATCAATAATTTTATTAAAGATAATAACAACAATAAAACATGCCAATTTTTGTGGGATGCAGCCAATGCAATATTAAAGGATTTTTCTGCCTCTGCTTATATTTACTTGTTTTTTTTAAAAAAAAAACAACTATTGGCTAATTTTATTTTTAAAAATGTTCAGTTATCAATTCTCTCCCTCCCTTCCACCCTTCCTCTACTCTTTAAGAAGGCAAGAAATATTCATTAATACAAAAATTAAGTGATGCAAAAATTCTGCATTAGCCAAATTCTGAAAAAAAAAATAGAAAAAGTTATGCTTTATTCTCTACTATAAGTTCATTGGTTAGTTCTCTATCTAAAGATAAATAGCATTTCGCATCATGAGGCCATTGGAGTTGTGATTAATCATAATGATGTTTAATGAGAGTTAGTAAGTCTTTCACAGTTGATTGTCTTAAAATATTGCTGTTACTATGTAATTTGTTTTCTTGATTCTGTTCATTTCATTTTGCACCAGTTAATATAGTTTTTGCCAGGTTTTTCTGAAACCATCTCATTCATCATTTCTTAACATCAAAATAATATTCCATCAAATTCATGTACCATAAATTGGTTAGTCACTCTCAACTGATGGGCATCCCCTCAGTTTCTAATTCTTTGCCTCTACAAAAAGAGCTGCTATACATAGTTTTGTAAATATGTATCCTTTTCCTTTTTCTTTGTTCTTCTTGGTATGTGGTATGGTATTGCAAGGTCCAAAGGTAGGCACAGTTTTATAGCCCTCTGGACTTAGTTCTAGATTTTTCTTCAGACTATTTGGAGAGAACTAATTCACAACCCCACCAACAGTGCATTTGCTATACTTATATAGACTAATTTGATTTTATAAACATATACCCATATTAACCATACAAAAAAACGAAAAACATTAATTTACAGCTAATGAAGAGGAAATAAAAGCAATTATTAGGAGATATTTTGATCAACTATATGTCAATAAAACTGGCAGTCTAAATAAGATTTATAAATATTGACAAAAGAGGGAAATCATAAAAGAGGGAGAAATTTTAATAGATAAATATAAATAAGAGAAAGAAGAAATCAATGAATTGGTCATACAACCAAAAAATTAGAAAATCAAATTTGAAAAACCTAGTTAAATACCAAAATAGATATTCTGAAAATCAAAGGAGAGATTAACAAAATTGAAATTAAAAAAACACATTAAGATAATAAATAAAAACAGGAGTTAGTTTTAGGGAGGGAAATAGACAAACCATTGGCTAATTTGATTTTTAAAAAGAAAAAAGTCAAATGACCAGTATCAAAAATGAAAAAGGTGACTTGGCAACCAATGAAGAAAAGATAAAAGTAATTATTAGGAGTTATTTTGTCCAACTAGATGTCAATAAAACTAACAATCTAAATGAAATGGATAACTATTTACAAAAATATAAATTGTCCAAAGAAATTGAACATGCCATAAATAAGCTCCATAAGGAAAACAAAAACAAAAACCCAGGACCAAATGGATTTACAAATTCTACCAAACATTCAAAGAACAATTAATTATAATAATATACAAACTGTTTGAAAAAATAGAAGAAGTTGTCTTACTAAATTCTTCCTAAGATTTAAATGTGAAATTTGTGGGGGGAGGGTGAAGGGAAAAGTGAAAACATGAATCATGTAACCATGGAAATTTTTTCTAAAAGATAAACAATTTTTTTAAAACTGCCTAATCATGTCCTTTCAATTGGGGAAAGTTTTGTATTCTTGTAAATTTGATTCAGCTCTCTATAAATTTCAGAAATAAAGCATTTGTCAGAGATACTTGCAAAAAAAAAAAAGATTTAAACATGATCTTGATTCCTAAACTAGGGAGAACCAAAATAGATAAAAGAAAACTATACATTGACTTTGCTAATGAATATTGATGCAAAATTTTTATGTAAAATAATAACAAGGAGATTACTATAATGTATCATAGAGATTATACATCAAGACCAGGCTGGATTTATATTAGAAATCCAAGGCTGGTTGAATATTAGAAAAACAGTAAGTATAATTGACTATATCTATTACAAAATCAACAAAAATAGCATGATCGTTGCAAAGACTAGAGGAAAAACTGATAAAATACAGAGCAATTCATATTAAAACATGAGAAAGTCCAAGAACATACAGAGCTTTGCTTAAAATGATAAATACTATCTATCTAAAACTGAGAGCAAGCATTACCTGTAATGAAGATAAACTAGAAACCATTCTACTCAGATCAGGAATAATGCAAGGAAATCCATTATTACCATTACTATTTTATGTTGTACTAAAATGCTATCTATAGATATAAGACAAGAAACTAAAGGAATATGCATAAGTAATAATGAAACAAAACTATCACTTTTTGCATATGATATGATAGTATATTTAGACAACCCTAGAGAGTCAACTAAAAAAAAATTAATTGAAACAATCAATGACTTCAACAAAGATGCAGGATATAAAACAAATCCATACAAATTATTGGCATTTAACAATTTAACAAGAAAAAAAATTCCAATTAAAATAACTACAGATAAAGTAAAATATTGGTTTTCAGATTGGTAAGGTATAGGCAGGATCTGTATGAACACAATTGCAAAATACTCTGCATGCAAATAAAAATCTAATAATTGGGAAAATATTTATTCATGAATAGGCTGAACTAATATATTAAAATTGATGATTCTACCTAAATTAATTTACTTATTTAGTGTAATACTAATTAAACTACCAAAGAATTACTTATCCAGCTAGAAAAATTAATAATACCATTCCTCTGAAAGAACAAGAATATCAGCAGAATCAATGAAAAAAGAAAAAAAGAAGGGAGGGGGACTAGAAGCACTACATCTCAAATTATACCTCTATAATCTTCTAAACAATTTGGTGGTGAGTAAGAAATAGAGGTTGATTAGTATGACAAATTAGAAACACAATATATTGAAGCAAACAGAGTAACCTAGTATTGGATAAACCCAAAGATCTTAGCTATTGCGGCAAGAATTTATTATATGCCTAAAACTGCTGGAAAAAAAACTGGTAGAAACCATGTAGATCTCCATTATCTCACAGTGTATACCAAGATAAACTCATATTGAGTGTATGATATTGGTATTTTAACCTAGATCCATAGACAAGGGTCTGAAAGAATTGGGATTAGACCTAAAAACATTCTGATTTACAGGTGGAGAATATCAATAAAAACAAATCATGCCACAGTTCTAGTCCACACTTTCTTCAGTGTAATTTTTCTCTTTTTTTATCAAATATATTGTAACATGATGCCAATAAATGTGTAAAGGTAGAAAAATTTTGTAGGTTGATTAATATTTTCAATTGTTTAGCCAATAAACATTTATTAATCACTTTGTACAGGTCAAGTCTAAATATAGGTTACTATAATACATAATATTATATAAGTGCAAAACAATGATTCTGGCAAATTAGGCATCATGGACCTTGGAGACAGAATAACCTGAATTCAAATATGTCTTCAGACACTTGCTAGCTATGTGACCCGAGGCAAGTCAATAAAACCTTCTTTGCCTAGGAAAAAACCCTGAATGTAGAGTCTAGCAGGGACAGCCAACTAGGACAGTAGATAGGGTGCCAGGCCTAGAGTTCAGAGGGCATAGGTTAAAATCTGGGCCTCAGAGACTTCCTAGCTGAGTGACCCTGGGCAAGTCACTTAATCCCAGTTGCCTAACCCTTTTCTGCTCTTCTGCCTTAGAATTGATATAGATTCTAAGATAGAAGGTAAGAGTTAAAAAAAAAATGTGTGTGTGTGTGTGTGTGTGTGTGTGTGTGTGTGTGTATGTGTGTGTAGTGCCTGGCACACAGTAGATACTTAATAAATGTGATTCCCTCCCCTATCTCTAAGATGGAATCTTATCCCTTCTGATGAATGGAAAGTCTACAAAGTTAAATGGATGAAAGCCATATGTGACAAAACTGCTGACATGGACTTCTTAGATTATATAACTCTAGAAAACTGGTAATTCAGTTATTTAGTTCTCTCAGACACTCCTTGCTTACTGAAGGTGTTTTGATTAACTGCTCCCACCAAAGACATCCACCTAAAGTCTTTCCTTTTTCTTCAGGGTCACCATTGCCCAATTAGATTTGTTAAATAATTTTAGGGCTTCTACTACTTACTGCAAAAAAAATATTCAAAAATATCTCTAATATCGACATGAATGTTACAAATGACACTGAAGTAAGCTTGTATACTCAAGTATCCACACCCACTCACACACACATACGCACACACATACACATATTTTGTCTAGTGTGGGCACTCCAGTGGAGCAAGAATTCCAAGTGGCAAGCCTGGCAACTCAGGCCTGCTCATTCATTCAATTGTTGAGCTCCTTCTTAAGATTGCCAACATAGAGAGGTAAATTAATGTCAGCCTCTGCAGGCTCAAAAACAACCTGCAACTGGAAATTGGTTCAACCAAACTGCTATGACTGAGGCTTTACAGAGGAGATTTGAACAGATTAAGACAAGTAACTATCTGTGTATTTGTAAAGGTTAAGTAAAGTATTATTATTTCCTGTCCTGGCCCCAGCCCTCCAAACCCTGAAGACAATTGCAACTTTCCCCTACTGCCCTGAGCAATCAATCAGAGAACAGCGTCCTGGATCCCAGAAGAACACCGCAAATCCTTGTCTCTGAGCCACAAGCAGATTCACCCCCTCCTCCTCCAGCACTGCTTCGAAAGACAATCAATCCATTTTTCCTCCTATCCACTGCAGACTGTTATTACTGTAAATGTCGTCAGTTAGGAGGAGACCCTTTTCCCAACCACTCCTCCCTCCCAAATCTTCCACCTTGTACAACTTCCCACCAGGCAACTGTTAAATCAATACGTTTCTTCTGTTTGCCCAGTAAATACCACCCTAGGTGGTGACTGCTTTGGAAAGCAGCCTTATGTTCCTAGGATAACCAGGGCTGTGGGAGAGGTGATAAGGGTCTCTAAGGAAGGGTGTGTGTGTGTGTGTGTGTGTGTGTGTGTGTGTGCGCGCGCGCGCGCGTGTGTGTGGCGTGTGTCCGTGTGTATGGAGGCGAGGAAGGGACCTGGAGGTTTTAGCTTAGAGCCTTCAGCAGATCTGACCATCAGAGGCCGGCAACAGGGTCTTCTTAACCAGCAGAGGCTGGAAGAAGCAGTTTTCCTCTAAGAAAAAGAAAGCAGCTACGCAGTGAGAGAGTGAGGAGGCGGACATATAACACACACACACACACACACACACACACACACACACACACACACACACACACACACACACACGGGG
>NC_058130.1:342151113-342269083 GCF_016433145.1 Gracilinanus agilis | reverse complement strand
TGAATGCTGGAGGGGATGTGGCAAAATTGGGACATTAATGCATTGCTGTTGGAGCTGTGAACTGATCCGGCCATTCTGGCTGGCAATTTGGGGTCATGCTCAGAGGGCTGTAAAAGAATGCCTGCCCTTCGACCCAGCCATACCATTGCTGGGTTTGTACCCCAAAGAGATCATAGATAAACAGACTTGTACGAAAATATTCATAGCTGCGCTTTTTGTGGTGGCAACAAATTGGAAAAGGAGGGTATGTCCTTCAATTGGGGAATGGCTGAACAAACTGTGGTATATGCGGGTGATGGAATACTATTGTGCTAAAAGGAATAATAAACTGGAGAAGTTCCAGGCGAACTGGAGAGACCTCCGGGAACTGATGCAGAGCGAAAGGAGCAGAGCCAGACGAACTCTATACACAGAGACTGACATTCTGTGGTAAAATCGAATGTAATGGACCTCTAAACCAGCAGCAATACAATGACCCAGGACAATTCTGAGGGATTTATGGTAAAGATGCTACCCACATTCAGAGGAAGGACTGCAGGAGAGGAAACATATAAGAAAAACAACTGCTTAAACGCATGGGTTGGGGTGGACATGATTGGGGGTGTGGACTCGAAACTATCACACCAATGCAACTACCAACAATTTGGAAATTGGTCTCGATCAAGGACACATGACAAAACTAGTGGAAATGCGCATGGGTAGGGGGGGTCCGGGGGGGGGGGGTTGAAGGGGAAAGGAGGAGCATGAATCATGTAACCATGTTAAAAATGAATATTAATAAATGTAAAAAAAAATGGGGACAATAAAAGCCACCCCACTTAACCCTAAATCCAAAGTGCTGTAAATATACAAAATGTGATAATTTTTAGTGCTGAGTAGGGCTAGGTAATAATCCAGTGAATCTGGGTTTTATAGACAAATACATCATCAAATAAAGCATTGGTTATTATTATTTTTAAACCTTAAAAAAAAAAAAGAAATAGATCCAACTAATTTGTAGCTAAGGATACTTGTAGGCTTTTTATTTTTGTTTTCAAATGTATTATCTATTAGGCACTCAACACGTAGTTGTAAGTGACAATAGAAACCTAATGTTTGACAAATCCAAAGATCCAAGTTTTTGGAAGAACTCACTATTTGATAAGAGCTACTGGGAAAAATTGGTCAGCAGTATGACAGAAACTAGGCACAGACCAACATTTCATGCCACATACCAAGGTAAAATCTAAATGGATACATGATTTGGAAATAAAGGATGATACCATAAACAAATCAGGGAAGGACAAAATAGTCATACCTAATAGATAAGGCAAAATTTTAGGTCCAAACAAGACATAGAGAACATTATAAGATGCAAAATAGATAACTTTGACTACATTTAAAAGTTTTTGCACAAACAAAATCAATGCAACCAAGATTAAAGAGCAAATAAGAAACAGGGGGAGATCTTTAAAGCAAGTGATTCTGACAAAAGCTTCATTTCTCAAATATATAGAGAACTAAGTCAAATTTTTGGAATACAAAGAATTCCCCAATTGACAGATGGCCAAAGGATAGGAACAGGTAATTATGAGATGAAGAAACTAAAATTATCTTAATCATATGAAAAAATATTCCAAATCACTACTAATTAGAGAAATGCAAATTAAAACAACTCTAAGGTACCACTTCACACCTATCAGGCTAGTTAACATGACAAAAAAGGGAAAGGATTAATTTTGGAGGAGATGTGGAAAAACTGGGATATTAATACACTGTTGGTGGAACTGTGTACTGATACAACCATTCTGGGGAGAAATTTTGAACCATGCCTAAAGGGTCATAAAAACTTTTTATCCAGCAATGCCACTATTAAGTCTGTAATGCAAAGAGATTAAAGATAGGAGAAAAGGACCTACTTGTACAAAGATATTTATAGCAGCTCTTTTTGTGATGACAAAGAACTAGAAACTGGATTTCCATTAATTGGAGAATGATTGAACAAGGTGTAATATAGGATTGCAATGGAATATTATTATACCATAAGAAAAGACAAACAAGATGATCACAAAAAAACTAGAAAGACTTATATGAAGTGATGCAAAGTGAAGTGAGCAGATTCAGGAGAACATCGTACACAGTAACAACAATAGTTCAAGATGATCAGCTATAAATTACTTATTTGTTATCAACAAGAAGGATCCAGGACAACTCCAAGAGACTCATGAAGAAAAAGGATATCCACCACTACAGAAGGAATAGACAGGGTCTGGATACAGACTGAAGCATACCATTCTTCACTTTATCTCTTCCATCAATTTTTTTTAGTGTAAGCAACAAGTAATTTATTTCACTGCATGACAAACATAGAAATATGTATCACATGAAAGCATACATATAACCTATATCATATTACCTGTCTTCTTGGGAAGAGGGATAGATGGGAGGGTTGAAGAGAACATGAATTAGAAATGATTATTAAAAATTATATACACATGTAATCTGGAAAAACAAGCATAATAATCTTTTAAACTGTATTATGTATGCTTCTTATTTGTTATCTATGGGCAGTTAGGTGGCACAATGGATAGAATGGACCAGATCTGGAGTCAGGAAGACTTATTTCCTGAATTCAAATCTGGTCTTAGATAGTTATTAGCTATGTGATCCTGAGGAAGTTACTTAATCCTATTTGCCTCAGTTTCCTTATATGAGCTGGAGCAGAAAATGGCAAACCACTCTAGTATCTAATCCCAAATAGGATCATGAAGAGTCAGACAGGACTGAATAACAACTGAAATCTAAGTTTTATGGTATTTTTATTTATTTTGTTAAATATTTCCTAATTACACTTTCATCTGGTTTGGGGCACTTGGGAGTGTTGGGGATATGGTATTTTTGACATTTCTGGCTTACAGTGTTCAGATGTTGACTGATTGGCCTAACTAGAGTCATACAGTTAGCATGCATGAAAGGCAGTATTTAAATCTAAGTCTTGCTGGCTTCAAGGCTAGTTCTCTATCCATTACTTCAGTGACTATTATAAAAAGAAATAAAAGACATACTCATCACCTTAAAGAACTGCACAATCTTGCTAATGTATGCATGAATTTCCAGGAGTCTATAACCTTCACCTGCTTGGTAGGTTTGATTATCCCTCCCTCCATCACTTTAACCCATTCAAAATCAAATAAAGTCTAGCACATATTAGGTATTTAAAAGTTTTAGTAACCTTAATTGTTGATCTTCATAACCTCAGCACTGTGCCTTACATGTAGTAAGTGCTTAAGAAATATTTATTGAATTTAATTGAATTCTATCACCTTTCTTCTCAAACCAGTTCCTGAATGCCTTTTTCTATCATTACACTCTCATTATTCTCTCCATCACCCATGTAGAGCCATGGCACTTTGGTAAAACTCAGTGGAGTTATTAGGAGGTTGGAGAGGGGCATGAGGAGAGGTCTAAGGTATGAGCATTCCTTTTCAGGGTTGATATAGATTGAAGGTGGAGCTCACAGGGCTGAGGACTTTGAGGACCAGGGAGAACAGAGTGACTGAAGGTAGTAGAGGTTTGAGTGGAAAAGAAAACTATGAACTGGGTACCAAACTTAATTGAAGAAGAGAAAAATAATCTAGAGGTCTACAATTAACAGCAATAAAGATATGAAAAGGATGAAGGGAACTTTAAAGGAAGAGAATAATGAAGCATTTTTCAAGAATTTATTATATGCAAAATAGCATACTAAGCTCTAGGGATACAAATAGAAAAAGCACCTGATATTCTAATGGGAGACCCAGCATATATAGAAAGTATCTGATAACATAGATCCTGATAAGAGAAGTCACTTATCATAACCAGATGACAGTGAAAGAATCCAGAGTTTTAATAGGAAAAATCATAGGGTAGTAGGTTGAGAACAGAAAGTAGACTATTGGGAAATGGTTTGCAAATGACACAATACAAATGGAAAGCAGAGGAGAATAACTGGACTAGGACTAAGATTATTTCCTGTGGAGGGAGAAATCACCAATTTTTCATCATTCCATCCCTTCTGATTCCCCAATATTCTCTAACGTCCTCTGCCTCATGGTTCCCCAGTCTAGAGAGTTCATAAAGGGGATGTAGTCTGATCCACCCCTTTTGAAAGTTGCTGTTCATACTTGATGGCCACCAGATCCTTGAAAGAAGGACACCCCAGGTTAAGAGTGGTAGAGTTCACGCCATGGAAGCATGCCCCAATTTTGGAATCATATATTCTACCCTCATCTTAGTATCCTGGGCACAGCCCCAGCAACTCAGAGTCAGATGTGTCTCTGTACACAGGCTTAATAAACTGAAATATTTTCATATTTTCCCCTCTCTATTGTCATATGAATCAATTGCCAAAGTCTTTACATCTTTTTCATCTTTTCCTCCTATCAAAGGTCAGGACTGATTCAGGCCAGTCTAGTTAATTCAGGTTAAGGAATGGAGAGAAATGAAACTCATGGGCCATCCAACACGTAACATAAAGGATGATCAGTAAGAATACAACACTGATTCTGGGAGACACAGGTCCTCTCATCTATACGTTGTTGTTGTTCATCCTTCATTTTTTAAGACCAATGATGTCATAATGATTCATGTCTTGAATTGCTGATGAATTGAATTTAAGTGAAGCAGAGTTGCACAAAGTAATCAGCCTCATTTTCTCTTCCAGAGTCATCAAATTCAATGGCAAGACAAAAATCAGGATGATTGGCAATGGTTCTGGATGCAGTAGATAACATTATCATCTTATTTCTGACCAAACTCTAAGCACTCCATAGTGCTTGTGTTAGCCACCTTCATGATCGCCTAATCAGCAGGATGAGTTGAGTTAAAAGGGTTTGATAAATGAAACAGGAAATGGACAGTTGCAAAATCTGAAGATCACTTATTCTGTGTAGTCTAGCCTTTTTATGGCATCATAAAGCTGCATCAATAGCTTAAGCTTTAGTCCCCTAGATGAATCAGGTCTCAGGATCAGCTTCTCCTTCTGGGAGGGAAACAAAACACACACAAACACACACACACACACACACACACATGCACACACACATGTGCGCGCACACACATGCATGCGTGTTTGAAAACCAATCAACCATGTTTGCTTATAGCACCAGTAACTCTAATAGATAGTGCTCCTACCATATCCTATCCCTTGGTGGCAACCTCTTCTACAGTTCTTTCTATACTTAAATTAGGGCTATTTCTGGACAACCCAAACATTGGGAATGTGAAAAACCTGGAATAGGTAACGTTGTTTGAAGAGCTTTGCTCAGATAAAAGAAAAACAGAAACAGAAAGAGGAAGAGGAAGATTTAGGAAAGGAAGCAAACTAAGTGACAGGACTGTCACTGTGATGATCAAATAAGGGAGAGAAGGAAGACCAAAAATCCCAGACTGTACTCAACCCTTTGGAAGGACTGAATCTCAGAGCTGTCATGTGATGGGTGATGTTGAAGTCATTGGGATTACGCAATGTAAAACTATGATGATAAACAGGAATGACTTCAAGAATCATCAGACATTTCCAGTAATCATCAATCCTATTCATGAGTCAGGATCACCTACAATAATGTAGAGAAAAGATTGTTACTCTCTTGCATGTAGTCCATTCTCATGTCATGGTGGACACTAAGGTTAATCACTATCACTTCAGTGTTCCCCTAACCTGCCAGCCAGGACCTCTCTCTCCATGGAATCCCAATAGAGGAAAGAGACAGTAGAGGCCTCTGGTGAAGGACTACCCCATTTTCTCACACTGCCTGGTTAAGAACCAAAGGTGTGCTGGTAAACGTTTAACAACCCAGCTCTCCTGAAAGGAGGTGTGTGTGTGTGTGGGGGGGGGGGGATATGGTTCTAATACATTTTAAAGTTTAATATGCATTACAGACTTCCTTAAATCTAGATAATCAACAATAGCAACAAAAGCCCTGATTTGTAACTATGCTGATTTCTGAAGTGTAAATGCTCACATTGAAAATTTACCAATCCAGGCTCTCATGAGACAGATTGAGTCAAATCCAGCACAATTCTATTAAGAACTCTCCCTTTCTTTAATGTCGGGACATATTAGAGGATCCTTTTTTAAAAATAAGTACACATTTGCCATAGGTATGCTGAGACAATCTCACCATTTCACCTCCTCATGTCTTTAGAGTACAAGATACCTACAAAGAATGCCACTTTTCGAATCTCCCAAGCTCTTTCTGGAAAGGAGTTGCCCAAATCATTTTTAGAAAGAAAAATGGCAATTGAGGGAAGATCTGAATTGTTTTTCACAGGAATATGGAGCCTTATGAGAAGGCAGGGAACTTATTGTCTCTGTGTCAGAGACAGATTAAGGAGGGTCAAGAGAGGGTCAACTAGCACAATACGCAAATGCAAACCACCCAGATTGGGATGTCTTCCTGGAGGGTGTATCTAAGAAACCCCTGGTGTAAGAGAACTTTCCCCTTCCTTATGGTGGTATTGATATTACAGATATGGCTTCTGAGAGTGGGGCGCCCATTCCTGCTAATCAGAAGTGTGAGAATAAAGTTTTTGTATAGTAAAGGCAAATCTCTTGCTCTGAAATGAGAATGGAACAATTTGTCATTTGGTGGCAAGTTGAAGACCCTTTAGGATAGAGGGGAAGTCCAGTTGGCATGAAGGTCCTCATTGGGCAGACATAGTTGCTTCACCCTCTCTGAGAACCATCATATGGTTCAATACCCAGTACCACATGGCATCATGGCCACCATGTCTAGACTGGCAATAGACTCATTCCCCAATCTATACCATTCTACTAATTTCATCAATTTCTTTTTAACTCCACAAAGAATATATGATATCTTTGGTGGATACTGACATGGCCCACACACAACTATATATTTTGAGAAAAATATATCCTAATATAAACCAAGGAAGTCTAAAACACAGAAGGAAAATTATAGACCAGTATCATTAATGAATATTAACTCAATTTTTAAACAAAATCCCATCAAAGGGAATACAACAATTTATCCAAGAAAGGATTTATGCCAGGGATGCAAGGATAGTTCAACATTAGGAAAACAATATAATTAAACATATTAAAACTCAAAACATCTAAAGCCATGTAATTATCCCAATTAGTGCAGAAAAAGCATTTGTAAAGGATAATAGTCATTTATGCTAAAAAGCCTTCTAAGTATGGACACAGAAGGACCTTTTTATTATTAGAAAAAGAATCTAAACCCCAAAACAAGTGGTATATACAATTGGAATATATTAGAATCTTTTCTATTATGGAAGTAAGGTAGAGATGCCCATTCTTCCCACTATTATTTAATATAATTCAAGAAAAAGCTAGAAGTTGTAGTAAGATAAGAGAAAGAAATTAATAGCATAAAGATAGGTAAAGAGAAAATAAAACTATCACTATTTGCTGATGGAGTGCATCTCTCTCGGTTCAAATCTGGTCTTACTTACTATGTGCCCCTGGACAAGTTATTTAGCCCTGTTTGCCTCAGTTTCTTCATCTATAAAATGAGCTAGAGAAGGAAATGGCAAACTACTCTGATATCTTTGCCAAGAAAACCCTAAGCAGGATTCTGAGAAGTCAGACATAACTGAAAAATGACTGAACAAGAGGATATTGACAAAGATACTAATTGAGATGATTAAGAGCTCCTGCAAAGTTGAAGACTAAAATAAACCCTCAAAAATCAACTGTATTATCTTTGTAATAATAACAAAACCCAAGAAGCAGTAATAAAAGGGAAATCTCACTCCAAATAACTAAGAAATGCCAAACATTTCTGGAGATTGATCAACCAAAATATGCAAGACTTGTATAACAATTCTAGGGCAAAAGTGAAAGAAAGAACAACTTAAAATAATTGAAGGAATATTCAGTTCTAGGGATAGGCCATGTTAATAAAAGAAAATGAAAATACTACTGAAGTTAATTTAAACTTCTCTTAATGCTTTACCAACAAAATTACCAAGGAGAAAATTTGTAGAACCTGACAAAATAATGAAAAAACTCATTTGGAAAAACAAAGATCTTGAATATAAAGGGAAATTATGAAAAAAATCGGAATAGCACTTCCAGACCTCAAGCTATTTTATAAAGCAGTAGTCATCAAAACTGTTTGGTATGGGTTGAAAAATAGAAAGCTAGATCAATGGAACAGACTAGATAAAAAAGATTCACAAACAATGGAACTCAATATTCCAGTGGCTGATAAAGTAGAAAACATAAATTACCTAGCAAAAAAAAAAATTACTCCTTATATAAAACTTCTGGGCAAACTGGAAGGCAATCTGGCAGAAATTAGGTTTAAATCATCAGCTTATACCATCTTTCACAATACATTCTAAGTAGATATGCAACCTTAATATTGAAGATCATAATATAAGAAATTAAAAGAGATGATTATATCCTTCTTATGACTATGAGTAGGGAATATATTCCTAACCAAAAAAGAGATAGGGGCATTTACAAAAGATAAAACAGATAACGGATTACAAGATATTGAAAAGCTTCTGCCCAGACAAAATTAATATATCTAGAATAAGAAAGGAAGCAATAAAATGGAGAAAAACAATCCTTGCATCAAATTTCTCTAATAAGGATCTGGTATTCAAAATATTACATATACATGCATATATATGGATACACATATACATACATATGACTAATAGCCATTCTCCCAAGAGATAAGAGGTCAAAGGATATGAATAAACAATTCTCAAAAGAATTGCAGTATATTCACATCTACATAAAAATGCTCCAAAATAACAATAAGAGAACTATATATTAAAATAATACTGAGGTCTAACATCATACCCCGAAAATTGGTGAAGATGGTAAAAAATAACAATAGTCAATATCGAAGGGATTGTGGAATGAGAAACTCACTAATACATTATTGGCGAAGCTGTAAAATGAATCTATCTGTACCATCTGCCAAATTCACCTGGAAAGACACTGTTGTACTGATTTTCTGCTCAAATTTCACTAGTCTACCCAAGCCAATAGAATGATGTGGCTCTGGAGTCTCATAGCTAAAATATCACAATATTCAGCCAGTGCTCCATCCAAAAGTTGGGATCTAATTACATGCAACAATGGCCAGTGTATTGACTTGGGGGTTGGGGAGCAGGGCAATATATGTCCAGTTTACCAAAGACATCTCTTTCAGGAATTTTACTCACAACTTTGCAGATCTCTATCTGGGAAATGGCTGCAATAGGAACTCATTTTTATGGCACTGCATATGTATTATTCTCCTTCTTGGCCACCTAAAAAGGGACAAAGGAGAGTTCCCATCTGGAGTCTCTAATTAATTTAACTTAACTTTAAAAAGTGAACCTCCTGTGAGCTCCCCAAGCAGATGGAACTCTGCCACAGAGAGGAACTCTGAATTGGATCCATTGGACTGTGCCCTCAATAGCCATTATTTCAATGACTTTTTGTTTAAATTTTTTTTTCAGCAACTTTCCAAATTCCTTGATTGTGAAAACCTGCCCATCTTCTAACACCCTGAGTCTCTAGGTCTTATTATAGAGGCAGACTTCTTATTTTAGTCCCCATCTCCAATCCCATTAGCTGTGATTTTAGCGGGATTCAAAACATTTTCCAGCATGACCTCTGTTTCAGAAAGCAAACTTGCCCAAAGCCTATCAACACCTACTCCCATGATCATTGCCCCTTTTACTTATGCTATTACTAAGTCCATGAGCCAGTTGCCCCTCTGCTTTAAAGGCCTTAAAAACAAACAACTTAGTCTTGAGCTGTTTGAAGCACAGGGAAAGTCTGCTTTCCTTTTTTTTATGCTGGTGATCCATTTTTTCTCTGATCATTAGTAATAACCATGGAACACTCACCTTGTTAGTCTTTATACTCCAATTCAGTCTTCTTTATCTTCACCAGGCTAATTTCTTTAGGTCAATGGAAGCCCCGTTTTGTCTCACTGAGAGATCTTGCCTTCCCCATAGGGCTATCTGATTCATTGGAGGCTCTGCTTAGTTTCTATTCATCTTTGACTTCAAACACAAAAACCATGAGCTCATTCCAAACCAATTCTATCAACTAACGCCAAATATGGCAGACCAGGACTGATTTAGATTGGTCCAGTGCTTCAGGTTTAGGATTAAAATAAAATGAGATGCAACACTTAACAAGGAGGAGTTTACTTTAAATAGCACAGAAAGAACACTCAGACAGAATATAGCTCTGGTTCCCGTAGAATGAGATTCCCTTTCTCTCCAAACAAAAATGCATCAAGTCAGCAAGTTGTTTTGGGTCAAATGGGTATGGTGACTTGCATGACAGCAGGATATCTGACAACTCTGAAGGGCACTTCTTCCTTTGGAGCTCAATTTTTTTTTTTTTTTTTATGCCTTCATTGACTAGGAAGCCAAAAGCCAAAAGCCAATGTCTCACATCTTAGCGAGCTAGACAAAGAGAAAGTTTCCCTCCCTTTTAGAGGAGGGAAAAAAACACCCATATCCTGGCGTTCAGCGAGAACAACTTCCTGCCTATACTTGTAGCCGCTCTCCTTGTCCAGGCTTTATTAGCAGTGGCCAGCCTCCCTACCGCTGTCTTCCAATTAGTCTTTCTGCCTCTATGTCTCCGTTTTCCAATTCATCAGGCATAACCTTCCTTCTTTCCTCACGTCTTTCTCCTATTTATTAACCTTATTACCATATTACCCACATCTAAGGTTTGTATTTAAAAGGATGAGGGTCAGTGGTCTGTGCACTATGGCGCCACCTGGCCGCACCGGAAGGACTATCACCTCTGGTGAGAGGGTCAGTGTTCTGTGCACTATGGCGCCACCTGGCCGCACCGGAAGGACTATCACCTCTGGTGAGAGGGTCAGTGTTCTGTGCACGATGGCGCCACCTAGCTGCCCCGGAAGGACTATCACCTCTGGTGAGAGGGTCAATGTTCTGTGCACGATGGTGTCACCTTGCTGCACTCAGTTCTCACCTGTGGCTCCAAGAAGCTGTAGCATGTGCCATGGCCACACTCTAGTAAAACATCTTGGTAGATGGGATCTCCCAGGTTGAGGACAACCAAGAAGCCTCAGAACTGTGACTTAGGGCAATATTTACGCCAAGCATGTGAGAATGTCTCAGCAGAATGGGCAGAGGCAAATACTCTGTTCCAATGGCTGTAAAGGCAACAGAAGCAGACATTGTGGAGCTTTTAGAACTCAGTCAGTCATTGAAGATACCAGAGTCATCGCCAGACTTCCTGACTTTTGTCCTGCTCCTGAACTTCAAAGACTCTGGAAGACAGAGAGGCTGAGGGCTCTGTGCAACTCTGCTTCACTTAAATCTAGTTCATACATAAGTCAAGACATCTGAAATTGGTCCTCTTTGAAAAGGAAGGATGAACATGACCCAAATTCCAAGACTTTGTTTAAAGCTTCTACATCTGTCTCCAAACCACTTTTCCATCTCCTACTACTCCTGTACAATGCTTCTCCATATGTAGCTCCAGTCAGAGCTCTTTGAATGTCTTGCTTTTTTTTTTAAGTCTTATTTTCTGTCTTAGAATCAGTGCTATGTATTGGTTCTAAGGTAGAAAAGCAGTAATAGCTAGGCAATGGAGATTAAGTGACTTGCCCAGAGTCACACAACCAAGAAGTGTTTGATTTGAACCCAAGACCTCCCATCTTCAGGCCTGGTATTTTACTCTATCCACTGAGCAAAGTAGCCATTCCTTAAGCCTTGAATTTTTCATCTCTCTTGCCTTGCTGCCACAATTTCCCCCCAGTAGAAGTGTTCTCTTTTTTTCTTTCCACTAATCTGAATTCCATCCATTGTTTAAAACCCAGCTTAAGCACTACTTTATCCATAAAGCTATCCCTGATTACCATAAAACTCAGTGATCTTTTTTTTCCTCTCTAAACTTTTATATCATGTAATCTGTACAACTAATTCACTTCTTTTCATATGTCTCCTAGTTTTTATCTTTATACAGAGACATGTCTTGTTTCTGCTAGCTTGGTTATGAGCTAATTGAGGTGGGGCATATATGTTGGCATTCTCTCACAGCAACTAGCACATTGTCTTCTACATAATAAATACTTGCATTTTACAGAAATATTTGTTGGGCACCCATTATAACGCATGCAGTGTTGTTCAATTGTTTCAGTCACATCCAACTCTTTGTAACTCCATTTGGAGTTTTCTTGGCAAAGATACCACAGTGGTTTGCTATTTTCTTCTCCAGCTCATTTTATAGATGAGGAAATTGAGGCAAACAGGGTTAAGTGACTTGCCCAGGGTCACCAAGTGGTAAGTGTCTGAGGCCAGATTTTAAGTCAGGAAGATGAGTTTTTCTGATTCTAGGCACAGTGCTCTATCCACTGTGCCACTTAGCTTCCCTGATGTATGCAGTATTCAATTATTATTTGTTGATTGAATGATGAAACAGAGCAAACATAATATAAATTCAATATATATGCATATGCCACAAGATGGAACTTGGACTGATGTTTATAAATGGGGAATAACTAGTAAGAAATTCATTCATTAGGCTCCTTACATTTCTATTGTCAACCATATATGTATGTTTGCATGAAGGTCTTCCACAGCTTATTATAGGCATCACTAAAAACTGTTCTTGAATTCTGCAAATATGTGTGAACTGCATGTGTTGTTTTTCTTTTCAGTGACCTACCCTTGGTCAATATTTTCAGAGCCCACAGTCTCAGCTAGCACAGAGTCTTACTAATAACAAATGTCTTAGCTAACAAATGACTAGGGTTCACAGCAGATTTTCAGAAGTTCCAGTGATTCTCAAAATATCATCTAGAAGTGTCCTCTTTACTATATATGGTGTAGAGGTTGGAGCCAAATTCAAGTTACACAAATGTTTATTTTTTTAAGAAGTAAATTTTCCACCATCAATTAGATAAGATATGGAAAAAGTTCAGATGTTAACTTTAAAAAAAATACTGCTTTGAGGCAGCTAGGTAGCTCAGTGGATAGAGAGCCAGACCTGGAAATGAGAGGTCCTGGGTCCAAATGTGACCTCAGATACTTCCTAGCTGGGTGATCCTGGACAAGTTACTTAACCCCCATTGCCTAGCCCTTACTGCTTTTCTGCCTTGGAACTATACTCAGTGTTGATTCTAATAAAGAAGGTAAGAGTGTTTTAAAAATATATACTGCTTTAATAATATCCAAACTCTACAAAATATTAGTTATTTGTTTTGATCATGGAAAGCATGTGTAGCTGGAAGGTTCTTCTGCCCTACTGAAGAGTCCTAATACTGAAAGTTCGAGGACCACTAATTCAGTTATTCTCCTTATCACATTATGATACATTTACTGAGTCATCAGGGAAGATTTAGAAGTTGTAAGTACTTGGTCAGTCAAGACTTTGCAGGATCAGAGCATGTCTAAGCTAGAAGGCATTTCAATGGCCATCTGGTTCAACCCATATCTGAATGGAATCCCTGCCCTCATATACCTGACAAGGGGTTGTCCAGTCTCTGCTTGAAGAGAGGGGGAGCTCACCACATTTTAAGAGACTTCATTCCACTCTGAGTTTTAGGAAGTTTCGCATAATGGCAAACCTAAATCTTCCTCTATTCAGCTTTCACCAATTATTTCTGGTTCATCTCTTTGGAGCCAAGACTAGTCTCTCTTCAACATAATAGCTTTTCAAACACTTGAAGACAGCTATTATGTCCTCCTTGTGTCTTCTCTTCTCCAGGGAAAATATCAACTGATATATGGCATGGACTCAAAAGTCTTCCCCATCCTAGTCATCCTTCTCTGAACACTGTCTATCTCATCCAGGCAGCTTGGGGATAGAGTAGATAGGGATTGGACTTGAAGTTGGAATCTCACCTCAGACATTTCTTAGTTGTGTGACTCTAAAGTCATTAAGCCTCAGGTTCCTCATCTATAAAATGGGGATGATAATGGCATCTACCTCATTTGGTTGTTGTGAAATCAAATGAAATAATATTTATAAACGTACTTTGCAAATTTTGAAGAATTATCTAAATGCTAGTTATTTTCTTTATATTATCAATGTCTTTCCTCAACTGTAGTGTCCAGAACCAAACACACCACTTCATATGATTCAGCAAGACAATTGCCTCCTTATTTCTGGAAGCTACAGAGATAAAGATAGCTGAAATAACTATAACATCCTTTGGTTTTCATTGATGAACTAAGATATAAACAACTAGATGTCACTGTTTAGATCTTGGTAGATACACTAGTAATGTTTCTCTCAGGCTGGAAGTGTTGGTGATGACTAGCTGGGGCTTGGCAGGATCTCCAAGCAGGAGGAGCTCACTGCTGCTCACTTTTCCAATTTCCAATTAGGTGAGAGACAGTAAAGTTACTCCATGTGTCAACATCACTGCCAACACATGCATTAAGATGCCCCTCAGATGATCAGCTTGTCACTTGCTGGCACTGCTCTGATGAATCTGTCCAGGTGGTATATCATTATTCCATCACCAAAACCAGCCCTGGGAAGCACAAACACAGTAGCACAATTTTCATTCCAGAAAGGGGAGGAATTAAAACATCTAGGCCATTTATTTGGTGTTCCCCAGGACTTACTATGGAGGTTAATTCCAGACTCACCCCTTAAAAAATAAACATGTCTCCCTCACTTGGTTAGAACGTTGAGAAAAAATTCATTCACTAACCAGCTCTATTGAGAATTTCTAGGACAAAAGTATCAAACTCATGACCTTTTACCAGAATAAAATGCAGTTTGAAGGGGTCAGAGTGCATGAAGCTAGATGGCTCAGTGGATTGAGAGCCAGACTTAGAGATAGGAAGTCCTGGGTTCAAATCTAGCCTCAGACACTTCCTAACTATGTGATCTTGGGCAAATCACTTAACCCCCATTGCCTAGCCCTTACTGTTCTTCTGCCTTAGAACCAATATGTGTTATTGATTCTTAGATGGAAGATAAGGGATGTTTTTAAAAAATGCATTTGAGAGGTGTTTAACAAAATAAATTTAAATACAACACAGCATAAATAATGTTAGTTTGTGGTTTTCTAAAACAACATTTGTTGGCAGAAGTATGTTTCTATTTTATTTTGATACTATTGCTCAAGAACATAATAAACTTAAATTTTCAGAACTGACCTCGCATGGTCTCTCAAGAGAGTAGCAAATTCCTTGAAAACAAGGCACAATGATTCCATCAAGATGGTCTTGCCATGGCGTAAGCTAGTGAGTACTAGCAATATTGAAGGTTCAGCACTCACCCGAGAGATCCCGGTACAATGTTGTCTCTGTGACTCTGCTGTTACCTGGCAAGGGATGGAATAGGTCATTCAAGGTTTTCTAAAGAACAAAGGAAAGTTCAGAATTTTCTAGAGTAAAAAATCTATGAAATGTCTAAGAAAAGCCACTGGGGTATGGGAAGGAAACATTTGAACCTCAATTTATATGATTTTAGTTTAATAAGAAATAAAAAATTAAGCTTTGTTAATATTTTGTCTATGACTTGCCAGTAGAATTGTCAGTCTGAATGTCAGAGAGTCAGGTGCCATGTACAGTGTGTGAGGTATCTCTGGAGGGAAGGAACATGGAAGTTTCACAATGTGGTGGTAAGGTTGACTGTGGCTTCCTCACTCATCATTTGCATTCAATGGATTGCAACATATTTCAGTTCCTTCATTTCTGGGGAGATAGATGTATAAATTATTACTAACATCAAAGTAGATAAGTGACTTTAAAAGATTCCTGCCTCCTCAAAAAAAAAAAAACTCAAACAAAAAATAATGGGTTGAAAACAATCAAACAATTTGATTAGACTTGAACGACAAGAAAATGACCAAGCTGACATTTCTCCTGCACCTAATGGGAGATCTTCTTCAGTTACATCATTGTTTTGTTGTTTTTGAATTGTTTTATTCATATTCAATTCTTTATGACCCCATTTTGAGATTTTCTTGGCAAAGATACTGGAGTGGTTTGTCATTTCCTTCTCCAGCTCATTTTATAGATAAGGAAATAAAGGCAAACAGAGTTAAGTGACTTATTGAGAGTCACACAGTTAACAAGTGTCGTACTCCAATTTAAAGTCAGGAAGAGGAGTTTTTCTGATTCCAAATCCAGTGCTCTATTGACTGCACCACCTGATCGCCCCCAGTTGCATTACAAGCTGAAAAAAACAAGGCTGGCCTATCTGACAAGAAGTTGGTCCAACAAATTCAAATTTATCAAGAACATTATTTGAAATATGGATTTGCAAACATAACAGTAATGAATCTTGCCCAAAGTTCAAGTTGTGCCTTGAGCTTTGCGCTATGGTTATTATAAAACAATTATAATTAGCAAAATATTTAAAACTTTTTGTCATTGAAAATGATGTAAATGTCCCACCTATAAAAACTCATTTGTGCACACCTTAAAAACTAAGAAACAGAATTTTCTAAGCTGCTTAAAAATTCCCCCCCAAGAGAGTTTTGCATTCATTTGTTTAAAAACCTCTTTAGGTTATATTACAACATGGGGGGGGGGGTTGAAAAATAAGTGTTGTAATTTAATAACAGCTGACCTGGATGCATTTCTTCAATTTTTGCTGATATTTTCTTTTGGGAGATCTACTAGATCTACAGCATCTAGTAGATTTCAGATAAGGAAGTTTATTTTTCAGCTATAATAACCATAGGAACCAAATAGAGAAATCCACTGAATTTAGAGCCAAATCATCAAATGGCTATGTCACAAAATATTAAACCAAGACACGAAACTAAATCATATAAAGCATTTTGTTTGGCTTAGTGAGTGCAAAAAAGTTTTTGATGCCATTCCTTAAAAAATTAAATTGTTGTTTATTTCTTCTTTATCTTAACTTTTAAAAATTTAGAATATAATTTTAGTATAGATAATAATTAATGTAGAATTTGTCATATAATTTATCAACAAATATATATTTGGAGGTATTCACTCAAAAAATTTTAACAAAAAAATAACAATGAGGATATGCAATCAGTAAGGATAGATTCCACTTTTCTAGAAGATACTAAAATGTTTTTTTTTTCATTGCTAATATCACAGGTAGTTAATAATGAAAAATATGCCTCACATTTACATCTAAGGAGCAGCCACAGGTCAATAAGACTTCTTGATAAAAGAAGTCTTGAGATACTAGACGGCCTAATTGTCAAAACGAAACCTAGAGTCCTTTGCCTTGAAGTGCCTTGAATTAAATTATATTCAATACCTTTTCCTGAGCTGATAAATCTTTTGATAGATCTCTGATTTCAGCACCTGGAGACTCTCTTCAGTGGTGCAAAGGACAAACCTCCATCTTCTTCCTCTGTATGAGGTTTTCCATCTGAAGTCATATTTGAGCATATCCACAAAGATAACACAAGTAATAAGGATAGGGACTAGACCTGCGATTTTATTGGTCCATGGAATTACCACATGAGAAAAGTCTCTTTACTGATGCAGACCAGAAATTTAATGCAACCACAAGTCTTAGGGAGTTATTTAGAGCACAAGAAGTTAAATGACTTGTTCAGGGTCACACAAGTAAATATGTGTCAGAGGCAAGACTTGAACATGTCTTCCTAGAATAGCAAAGGAAATAATTTTTAGAAGAATAAAAAAGTAGGAATAACACTTCTGGACCTCATGTTTTAAATCGGTAATAATAAAAATATATAGTTTTAGTTAAAAAACAAAAAGTAGATTAATAGATCTGGTAGATATTAAGTAGTCAGAAACATTTAGACTCAAAAGTCTAGTGGCCAGGACCTCTGTACCAGCAGCAATACAAAGACCCAGGACAATTCTGAGGGATTTATGGTAAAGAACGCTGCCCACATCCAGAGGAAGGACTGCAGGAGAGGAAACATATAAGAAAAACAGCTGCTTGAATGCATGGGTTGGGGTGGACATGATTGAGGATGTGGACTCGAAACTACCAACCAATACAACTATCAACAATTTGGAAATAGGTCTTGATCAAGGACACATGACAAAACCAGTGGAAATATGTGTCGGCCATGGGTGGGGGGGATGTGGGGGGTGAAGGGGAAAGTAGGAGCATGAATCATGTAACCATGTTAAAAATGAATATTATTAAATGTTTAAAATTAAAAAAAAAGTCTAGTGGCCAATAAGCCTTGAACAAAAATAACTTGAGGAAAATCCTACTATTTAACAAAATTTTATGGAAAATCTGTAAAGCAATTTGTCAGAAATTAGGTTCAGAACATCTTACACAAAATACAAGGGTCTCAAAATAGATTTGTAATCAGAACACCATTTAACATCCCACAAAAAAAAAAAAAATTAGAAGAAAGCCAGCTAAAGTAGCTTTCACAAGTGTGAGTAGGGATGATAAAAGACAAAATGGTAAGGTTTTAATATGTGGAATTTAAACAGTTATACACAAAGTCAATGAATCAGAATACAAATGGAAGCAGTTGACTTGAGGGAAGTAGTATAAAATATCTCTGATTGAAATATGATATCCTAGATATGTAGGAAACTTATACACATGTATAAGATTAAGAACTATTTATCAAACCCGGCCTCAGCCACTTCCCAGCTGTGTGACCCTGGGCAAGTCACTTGACCCCCATTGCCCACCCTTACCACTCTTCCACCTATGAGACAATACACTGAAGTACAAGGGTTTTAAAAAAAAAAAAAAGAACTATTTACCAATAAATAAGTGATCAAAAGATATAAACAAATAGTACTAAATTTTTTTTGCAAACTATTAACAACCATTGGAAAAATTGTTTCACATCACTAATAAGAGAAATGCAAATTAAAACAATTCTGAGGTTTTTTTTTCTTAAAACTGAATATAAAAATATCCAATATTGGAGGGGCTGCACAAAGGCATGTACAGTGACACACTTTCGGAAGTGCTATGAATTGGTTCTATCATTCTAGAAAAAAAATGATGAAAAGTATGTTCTTTTACCCAGAGAACCCTTCTGCTCTCCCAAGAAGACCAATGACAGAAAGACAGATTCTATATTCATTAAAATATTCACAATAGGGAGCAGCTGGGTAGCTCAGTGGATTGAGAGCCAGGCCTAGAGATGGGAGGTCCTAGGTTCAAATCCGGCCTCAGACACTTCCCAGCTGTGTGACCCTGGGCAAGTCACTTGACCTCCATCGCCTACCCTTACCACTCTTCCACCTATAAGTCAATACACAGAAGTTAAGGGTTTAAAATCTAAAAAAAATTAAAAAAAATATTCACAATACTTTTGGGGTAGCAAAAGAACTACAGTAGATATATACATTGATAAGGGAAATAACTAAAGGAATTATGACACATGAATGTAACTATAATATATAACTAATATCAACTTCTTGCCAAGACAGATGTACAAAAAGTGGCAGATAGCCCAACTCTTCTGTAATCACTTCAATTATATTGGAGGCAAGGATAGCCCAAAATCCAAGCTAGAAGGAGAGATTACCTCAATAATAATTTCAAGCACAGACTCAAAAGAAAAAAGTAAATTTCAACAATGATTAAGCGAATACTTAAAATAAATGGAACAAGAGATAAAAAAAGAAAAAATCTGAAAGAAAGAATTAGCAGAATAAATACTTTAGAATAGTAAATGATAAATTTTATCCAAGTAACAAACTACCTAAAATTAGAATAGAGCATACTTAACTTAATGATTCTACAAGAGAAAAAACATTACAAAATAAAAAGCCTGAAAGATGGAAGAAAATATAAGGTATCTATTATTTTTTTAAAAGACTTATCTGGAGGGGGCGGCTGGGTAGCTCAGTGGATTGAGAGCCAGGCCTAGAGATGAGAGGTCCTAGGTTCAAATCTGGCCTCAGACACTTCCTAGCTGTGTGACCCTGGGCAAGTCCCTTAACCCCCATTGCCTAGCCCTTACCAATACAGAGTATTGATTCTAAGATGTAAGGTAAGGGCTAAAAAAAAACTGATCTGGAAAAAAGGTGAAGAAGAGATCATTTTAAGAATCATCATATTCCCTGAAAACCATGATTTTAAAAAATATTGAACATAACATTTCCAAAAACTATAAAGGAAAACTGTCCAGATCTATTAGAATCAGAAGACACTAATTACCTTCTAAAAGAAACCCAAAAAGGAAAAATCCTGGAAAGGTCACAGCCAAAATCCAGAGCTTCATATTAAAAATAATAATAATACTGCACACATATATAAAAAAGAGTCCAAATATGGCAGAATCATAGTCAAGGTCACTTAGGAACTGGAAGATTTAATTATAAATGACAAGAGATCTTGGAATACAATATTCTGAAAGGCAAAAGATATAGGCTTATGACCAAGAATAACTTATCCTGCAAAGTGAGGTATAATCCTACAAAAATGGACCTTTAATTGAAGGAGAAAAGAAAAGACAGTAAAAAGAAAAAAAAAAGTAGTGTATAAAGGAGACAAAAGGAATTGGAATTTATTATTTTTTCATGTTTGGGATGTGAGTGGAGAGTATACAAACATGGTTAAAAGACTGAGGGGAGCAGTTAAAAGATAACTTATACTCTTGTCTAAAACTGACAAAAGGAAAGTTGAAAATATTCTTTCTCAGACTTGGTTGGTGTTTTGGTTAGTTTCACAGTATTATTTTCATTTTTCATTTTTCTTCTTTGTTTCAAGAGATGACTCTCTGGGTAGGAGAGAGATATGTTTAGAAATAAAGATCTTACAAAATGAGAAAATGTCAATGTTTGCATGTGTGTTAGTGTGTAAAGAATATGAAGTTATTTAAATCCAAAGATAACTTGTCTTGTGTGTGGTATAGAAAAATATTTCATCAGGTATCTGATGCACCCACCCTCTCCAAAGAGAAACCAAGATTTCTTTGTGGGAAAGAGGACAAAAGGCTGAGGTTGGGTGTTTGTTATTTTGCTTGTTTATCTTTAAGAGGGGTATTAGGCTAGAATTATATCTATTCACCATGCCTCAAATATTAGGAGTCTAGGGGTACAGGGCTTTGGAGCCCAAGATAAATGCCACTTTGCCTGATCATTCTCAAGGGAAAGGTAATACTTATCTTACTATCACCAGGATACCTCCCTCCCACCACTCTGGTTACTCAAAAGATGATTATGAAAAGCTATTATACCTCTCAATCAAAGTAAGCAATAAATTGAAAAAAGAGAAATTATACAGTTCAGAATATATTTCAAAAATACATAAAAGTAAAGAAGCTCTTCAGCTTGGGAGTGGGAGGACAATAAAAAAAACAAAACACCAGAACCAAGAAGAAAACAATCTCAGGAATGGGGAAGGGAGGAGAGGTCTTCTTATCAGTCACTAAGATGCCAAGGGCTGGAAGTCAAGGGCATGTTGGGGGTAGAGGGTGTAGCTTCTTCTCCATGTCTGAGGCTCTGAAGGCTTCTGGTTATAATTCAAAAGTTCATACTTAGCCCTCTCAACTCGCCTCCCTCAGAGTTCTCCAACTCTCCATAAAGAAATTCCCTTTTCACTCAAACTGGTAGGAAATATGAAGGCTCAGAATTCTCTCGGTCAATCAAGAGTCATGTCTCCCTCGTAGAGACATTGTCACAAGGCTGTCCCTCAGGAAAATAATCCCAGTCCGTATAGACGAAGATATTTTGCATATATGAAGGATGTCTTTGGTAGCACTTGGGACTTCAGGCTTTGAATCACAGAATTTGGAGAAGGAACCTTGGAGATCTTCTGATCTAACCATCTTATTTTATGAATAATAATAGCAATTCATTTACGTAGCACTTTAGAATTTACAAAAACCCATTCATCAAAACAACAATCTGGAAAGATGGATAGTTTGAACCCCATTTTGTACGTGAGAATGAACAAATGTTCATCAAAAATCAAGGTAATGGAACTTTTTCAGAGCCAGGAGGAGTAAGTAGCAAAGGTACAATTTGAAGTTAATTTCTCTGACTCTTAATCAAATGATCTTTCCACCACATCATGTCGTCCTCTCTTCTTCACTGTCCCTCATTATCCCTTTGGGACTGATACATTTTCTTTTCAAATCTTTGCTAATATTAAGAAACCTACCTTAAGAGGCAGTTAGGTGATGCAATGTATAGAACACTGGACCAGTCAGGAAGATTTGAGTTCAAATTTAGCCTCAGACATGTACTAGTTGTGTGACTCTGGGCAAATCATTTCACTTCTGTTTGTCTCAGTTTCCTCATCTGTAAAGTGGGGATAATAATAGTGCCTTTCTCCCTGGATTATTATATGGATCAAAAGATATCACTTTTTACATCCATATCCATACATCCAAAAGAGATCCATATCTCTTATTACAAATAATAATTGTAAAGTACTCAGGACAGGGCCCAGTCCATAGAAAGTATATAAATGTTTATCTATCATTATTTATTATTATGCATATTTATGCTCACTACGCATCTTTCTGTTGCCTTTAGATAATTTGTCATTTTTATTCTTCCAGGATTCTAGAACTCTGTGATTCATAGCCATGGAGAATCATAAGAATATTTTATTACTAAAGAAATGTTATTTTGTAGAAGTGAGCGCTTTTTATAATACCCCAAGGTCTTCATGACCCCGAGATCTTCTTTCCATCCACTAAGTCATGCTGATTCTCAATATAGATAGATATATACCTGTAGAATGCATATCAATAATATGTTATATATAAAGTAATATGTATGCATATAATCTGGCTATATATACATGTATATGCATTGTACACATACAAAGCACACATGCATGTACATATATTATATATATTTACTATATTACACATTATGTGACATCTCCTTAAGTCATTTATGACAATTTATGGCATTTATAACAATCTCCATTGTCATTTCCTCAAATTATTCCCTGGGTAATCAGAGGATGGAATTCCAAAATAGTAGCTACACTCTGGTCACTGAGGGGAAGAAGCCATCACAGAGAAAGTCATGGGTCTTTCACAGTGGTCAGTGAGCTGGGAGTCAGGGGACCTGCATTCTTGTCTCTAAAAGGCATTTCACTTCTCTGGACTTTGATTTACTTGCCTATAAAATGAAGAATTTGGCTAAGATAATTTTTAGAGAGCCCTTCAATCCTAACATTATTTGAATCTAGAGTTCTGAGTTATTTTTTAAAGTACTGGAAATAAAATATTTTGTTCAGAAAGTTTGGTCTGTCTAAAAAGGAAAAAACAGTAGATGATAAATGGTGAATATTCAGACTATGCAGTTAGATGGAGAGTCTACAGAGCTAATCTTTATATATATATACTGTCATATGTGTTATAGGCTATCATGTTAATATTATGCTACATATAAAAACATATCTGGACTCCGGGTTAAGATGGCGGCAGAGTAAGAAGCAGCTCTTAACCTCTCCTGACTGCAACACACAAAACTCCTCAAGGGGACATAAAAACAAGTCCAGACGAACGGAGGAACCCCACAACAGGGCACAGCGTGGAAGGTACGTGGAATCGAGGCATTTCCATGCTATAAAGGGGTGAAACAGCTCTCACTAAATAGCGGGCTGAGCAACCACCCCACCCCCACCCCCTCCACACACAACACCTATAGCTCTGAACCCAGCTAAAAAGAAATAGAGCAAGTTTGGGGCACCCATCGAGTCATTGGCAGCTCCGGGGCCTGTTCCTGAGAGCGGCGGGATTTGGGACCCCAGGAAGCTAGCGAGCGCACGCGGAATTTGAGCAAGAGTTAGAGAAAATTACAAAATGTAAATTAAATGGTTTTGATTATATTAAACTAAAAAGTTTTTGTACAAACAAAAACAATGTAGTCAAAATTAGAAGGGAAACAACAAATTGGGAAAAAATCTTTATAACGAAAAACTCTGACAGGGGTCTAATTACTCAAATATACAAGGAGTTAAAGCAATTGTATAAAAAATCAAGCCATTCCCCAATTGATAAATGGGCAAGAGACATGAATAGGCAATTTTCAGGTAAAGAAATCAAAAGTATCAATAAGCACATGAGAAAGTGTTCCAAATCTCTAATAATTAGAGAAATGCAAATCAAAACAACTCTGAGGTATCACCTCACACCTAGCAGATTGGCTAAAATGAAAGAAGGGGAGAGTAATGAATGCTGGAGGGGATGTGGCAAAATTGGGACATTAATGCATTGCTGTTGGAGCTGTGAACTGATCCGGCCATTCTGGCTGGCAATTTGGGGTCATGCTCAGAGGGCTGTAAAAGAATGCCTGCCCTTTGATCCAGCCATACCAGTGTTGGGTTTGTACTCCAAAGAGATCATAGATAAACAGACTTGTACAAAAATATTTATAGCTGCGCTTTTTGTGGTGGCAACAAATTGGAAAAAGAGGGTATGTCCTTCAATTGGGGAATGGCTGAACAAACTGTGGTATATGCGGGTGATGGAATACTATTGTGCTAAAAGGAATAATAAACTGGAGGAGTTCCAGGCGAACTGGAGAGACCTCCAGGAACTGATGCAGAGCGAAAGGAGCAGAGCCAGAAGAACTCTGTACACAGAGACTGATATACTGTGGTAAAATCGAATGTAATGGACTTCTGTACCAGCAGCAATGCAATGACCCAGGACAATTCTGAGGGATTTATGGTAAAGAACGCTACCTACATTCAGAGGAAGGACTGCAGGAGAGGAAACATATAAGAAAAACAACTGCTTGAACGCATGGGTCGGGGTGGACATGATTGAGGGTGTGGACTCGAAACTACCACACCAATGCAACTACTTACAATTTGGAAATTGGTCTTGATCAAGGACATATGACAAAACTAGTGGAAATGCGCATCGGCCATGGGTGGGGGGGGTGCGGGGGGGGGGGGTTGAAGGGGAAAGGAGGAGCATGAATCATGTAACCATGTTAAAAATGAATATTAATAAATGTTTTAAAAAAAACATATCTGATATAGAATTTTATATTATGCCTACATGATTATGCCATAACATTATTATAAGTTATGTATGAATATATAAAACAAATTATATATATATATATATGTTTTATATTATATATATCACAACAGATATTGCACATGAATAATGACTTGGAAGAGGAAAGTAGACTAGATTACCTCTGGGAAATTGTATAGTGTTTTTTTTTTAATGATCATAAATTCCCTGAAACAAAGGCCTGTATTTTGAACACATTTGTTCCTGTAGTGATAAATAGGAATCATGGAATATATCTATCCTAAAAGAGTGGTGGACGATCATCCAAAGGGAAAAGGAAAAAGTCACAGGGGGCACGAGCAGATTGCAACATGTGATAAACAGTGAATTGTAGAAGAGAAATGGTATGAAGATATCATTAGGAAAATATATGATTATTTACATTTTAAAAAGATGGTCTGATCCCAAGACCAATTGACAAATGGTCCACATGCTCCACTGAGAACTTTGCAACATTACAAGAAACAATGAAAACCTCTGGCATTGGAACAGGCCTCTTGTGGAAAACATAGGAGGGTATGGATGAGAATTGCACAAGATGAATAGGTGTGAATTGGTTGCTTTCTGCATTGGTGGAAGCAACATTTGCACCAATGAAATTCACTGGAGTACTTACTATACCACTATAACTAAAAATACGCAAAACTGTGGCATCCAGTCAGAAAGCGTGGTTCAGTTGTAGGTGACTGTTGCAAGCCTTAAACAGTTCAAGATATGTCCAAATTTTCATTCCTTTTAAACTTCTTTAATACTTATTTCTGTCCAAAGCACCACCATCTTTCCAGACAGCTGAGTTCACAGTGTTTTCCTTATTTCCTCACTTTCACTCATTCACCCCAAAACTCCAATCGATTGCCAAATCTTTCAGTTTCTCTTGCATCCCCTGAATCTGAATCCTCTCTACTCACATAACTATCACCCTAGTTCGGGCCTTCATCACTTTTTACCTGAAATATGGCAATTAGCTCTTAGTTGCAATAAAAAAAATTCTTTCTCTCTTTTCCCCCCTTTGTCTTTCTTCCTTCCCTGGCCCTGAAATGGATTAAGGTGATACTGATTCTTCTAAATAATCCTTGGATTAATTCTTCCTTTTAAACAAATATGCTATTAAAAAAAAAAACTTTTACAATTCTTTTTAAAAAAGAACTGGGCAGGGGGCAGCTGGGTAGCTCAGTGGATTGAGAGCCAGGCCTAGAGGCGGGAGGTCCTAGGTTCAAATCCGGCTTCAGACACTTCCCAGCAGTGTGACCCTGGGCAAGTCACTTGACCTCCATTGCCTACCCTTACCACTCTTCCACCTATAAGTCAATACACAGAAGTTAAGGGTTTAAAATAAAAAAAATTAAAAAAATAAAAAAATAAAAAAAAAAAGAACTGGGCAAAGATCTGAGCACAAACTGACTTTATTGTGAGAATTGTGGATCACAAAAGCCAGGGTTTGCAAATGCCACCAGAATGGTCTGAGACCCTGAATTTTAGGTCTTCTATATTTTATAAGCAGAGGCGGTGAGTCAAACAGAGTATTCTGAAGAGGAGTGATGATGACCAGGGGTGATGAACAAGGCAAGGCATTCAAAACAGGGATTCTACACAGGGTGTATGAACAGGGTCTACGAATGGGTTTATGAACAGGACACCCCACTCTCTTTTCTCCTTCCCTTTCTTCATTGTGTTGGTTATGAAACTGTGGAGCTAGGGGTTGGGTATTATTATATCCCAACTTCCAGAGTGTGTGACAGGGTAAGGGGAAGTATACCAGGAACTTTCAGCATTGCAGAGGCCTTTCATATTATTTCTATTCCTATTATATTTTAACACATCCTTTTGTGTCTATCTGCTTGCATGATCAATATATTCTATACAATTATTCAAATCAGGCAATAACTAGACTATCTCTTACTGTAAATCACAGTCACTACTTAGACTATTGTAGAGGAATCTTTATAAATGATTAAAAGCCATTTAATTAATTTTTCTTCTTACAATTCCTTCCTCAATTTTGGAAGCAGAGGTATTCTTAAAATGCTATTTTCCTCTCTGTATCAAGTCTCTTCTCTTGCTAATTCATCCTCAACCTAGCTTCCAGAGTGATTTTTTTGGGTACAGATCTGACCATGTTTCCCCATTGCTTACTAAGTTATAGTATCTCCCTATTATCTCTGGGATCAAATATATATTCTTAAGTTTGGAATTTAAAGTCTTTTTTTGTTGTTGTTTTCTTTTTTAAATTTATTAAATTTATTTTTTATTGATTAATTATGAAAAATTTTCCATGGTTGTATGACTCATATTCTTTCCCTCCACTCCTCTTACCCCCTTCCCATAGCCAATGCACAATTTTGCATGTGTCACTGATCAAGATCTATTTCCATATCATTGATATTTGCAGTAGGGTGATCGCTTAGAGTCTACATCCCCATCATATTCCCCATCAAACCATGTGATCAAGCAGTTGTTTTTCTTCTGTGTTTCTGCTCCCACAGTTCTTTCTCTGGATGTGGATAGCATTCTTTTTCATAAGTTCCTCTGGAGTGTCCTGGGTCATTGCATTGCTGCTGGTAGAGAAGGCCATTACATTCGATTGTACCACAGTGTATCCATCCCTATGTATGAGGTTCTCCTGGTTCTGCTCCTTTCACTCTGCATCAGTTCCTGGAGGTCATTCCAGTTCACATAGAATGGAATTTAAAGTCTTTTATAATCCGACCCCAACCTACTTTTATAGACATTTACACATTACTCTCCTCCACATAAAAATAGTCCAGCCAAATCATCACTTTATTATTCCCCATACATGGAACCTATTCTCAGTCTCTGGTGTTGCTCTAGTTAGCCTTTGTTCCTGAATATACTCGCTCCTCACCTTCAACTCTGGTTTCCTTCAAGCATCAAGTATCACCCCTTATATGAGACCTTACCTGATCCACTCAATTCTGGATGACTTTTCCCCAAATGTTGTTATTCAGTTCTGTCTGACTCTTCATGGTCCCATGAACCATTTATTCATGGGGGTTTCTTGGAAAAGATACTGGAATGGTTTGCCATTTTCTTCTCCAGTGTTTTTCCCCACATTTTACAGATATGGAATAAGACAAATAGGGCTTAAATAATTTGCCCATGGTCACCCAGCTAGTAAGTGTCTGAGGATGGATTTGAACTCAGATCTTCCTGATGCCAGGTCCAGCCCTCTGTCTCCTGTATCACCTAATTGCTCCTTTCCTTAATTAATTTGTCTCTATTTTATATAGTTTGACTATGGCTATACATGTACATATTGTCTCTCCTTGACAGAATCTAAGTCATTTGACAACAGGGACTGTTATACTTTTGTCTTGGCATGAAGAAGGTCCTTAATGACTGTTTATTGATTAATTAATTACTTGTGGCAATATATTCTCATCTTAAAGGTAATATGTTGTGCTCCCCTCACTCCCAAATGGGACCAACAGTATTAGTAATTAGATCTTGCTTTTCAATGAGATTGTATCTCTTTCAAATTATTGCTTTCTCCCCCTTTATTTCCTTTCCTTTTTTCTTTTTTTTCCTACCTGGTCATGAAATAGACTAAAATAAAGTGATGTTGGTTCCTCTTAACCATCGGTGGATAAATTTTTCCTTTTGAGAGAATTTGTTATAAAAACTTTAAAAATTCCTTCCTCAATTTTGGAAGCAGAGGTATTCTCAAAATGTCATTTTCCTCTTAATTTTAATTGAGACAAAACTTCTTATTGTCTTCTCTGGAAAGATGGAAGTATTGTATTTAGGGTCAGACATCTAGAGATCAATCAGTCCAATCCCTGTATTTTCCATACGAAAAAAACTAGAGGTCCAGACTGCTTAAATATCAGGTCCCTAATTGCACAAAGGGTAAATAGAGTCTGGATTCAAATCCAGGCCCTCTGATTCAAAATCAAGCACTTTTTCAATTTATGTGGGAGTGGGAGAGGGTGGAGAGAACACTCCTTATATGGAATAATGCTACTACCTTGTGACTTTTATAGCAGTACAGCTAGAAACTTGAAGTCAGGCTGTGATTTTGCTACTCCAGGCTTAAGTGAAATCACTTAACACCTCTCTCATAGACCGGATGAAATTAAGCTGAGGGCCTGAGAATAATGACCCATCATGGAGAATCAGGGAATGTTAGAAATAAAAGGGACTTTAGAGCTACATCAACTGGTTCATTACACAGAGGAAGGAACAGAGGCCCAGAAAAATGCATTATCTTACCCAAGGTTAGAAGTTAGTGACAGAGGACAGAAAGAAAACCAGCATTTTTTAACATGTGCCAGGCTCTGTGCTATGAGCAGCGAGGTGGCACAGTGGATAGAGTATCAGTTCTAGAGTCAGGGAGACCAGAGTTCAAAACCACTCAGATATTTATTAGATGTGCGATCCTGGTCATTATTACTTAACACCATTTACCTCAATTTTCTTATCTGTAAAATGAGCTGGAGAAGGAAATGGCAAACTATTCTAGTATCTTTGTCAAGAAAAACCCAAATGGGATCACAAAGAATCAAACATGACTGAACAGGCCTAGACACAGGAGGTCTTGGGTTCAAATCTGACCTCAGACACTTCCTAGCTGTGTGACCCTGGGCAAGTCACTTAACCTCAATTGCCTAGCCATTACTGCTCTTCTGTCTTGGAACCAATATACAGCATTGGTTCTAAGATGGAAGGTAAAATAAAATAAAATACTCACCTAAATGTTCTTTCCATTATGTCACTGTCATTGAATGATCAAATAAAATATTTACTGAGTGCCCACCAGACACAAAGCAAAGTAGAATATAGCATTAGGTTCCTTTTCTAGTTTATATTATCTTTCATTTATTTCTCTACCCTCACTCTCAGGTCACTGGCCCAAGATAGAAAAAGTTCCCATGAGGTGTTCCATTGACTCTTCCCCTAAACAAGGCCAAATAGGCACACTTTGATCCTCTCCTTCCATTCTCCAAAGAGTTTTCCATAGTTCTGGTAGCTCATTGAGATGTGGGTAAAAATCCCTTCTTTTTTTGCAAGGGTTCATATTTCTGTGTTGTCCTTGGGAACAGCATGATCTTCAAAGCACCTGGAAAGCAAACTACTTCATAAAGAAACAAAGGGAAAACCATCTCAATTTCCAATTCCAACTAAAAATAGAGATTCTAAGAATTGGAAGGGACTTCAGGGACCATCTATTTCCAGCTCCTCCTAAATCAGGAATCTACTCTCCAGTATCCCCAACAAGTGTCCATTTACTTTTCATTTGCAGATTAACAATGTTGGAGAACTCATTACCTGCCATAGTGACCCTTTCCATATTTAGACAAACATGCATTAAATTCTTCTTTTTATTGAATTGAATCCTACCTCTCTGTGAATTCTACCTTCTAATCCTAGTTGTATTATCTGAGACAAAGCAAAACAAGAATGCTTCCACAAAAGATCCCTTCAAACACCTGGAGTTAAGCACATCCTTCTGAAGTTTTCCCTTCTGTAGACTAAGCATCCTCAGTTTCTTCTACCAATCTACAGACATCGGTCTGTGTGACCTCCACATTGTCATCATCCTTCGTGATAGCTGGCATCTATCTTTTCTTTTTAATGGCATTGTTGTTGTTCAATTGTTGGTCAGTCTTGTTTAATTCCTTGCAGTCCCATTTGAGCAAAGATACTAGAGTGGTTTGCTATTTCCATCTCTAGTTCATTTTACAGATGAGGAAACTGAGGCAAACAGGGTTAATTTTAAGTTGACAAGACTTCCCCAGGGTCACACAGCTATTAAATATCTGAGGCCAGATTTAAACTCAAGAAGATGCTCGAGTTCAGGCCTAGCACTCTGTGCTAACTAGCTTCCTTTTGCATATAAAGTTTGAATTTGATCAATTATCACAAAATTAAATTATCCATGTTCTTCATGCTTTTTCAGAAAAAGCAAATTCACAAAAGCAAATGGCACTATTTTTTAGAGGAGTCTGTTTTCAGATTGTGCACACATATAGTTCTGTCTATAACCTTTTATGCAATATTTAATTCAAATTCATTTCTAATTGACTTGGTATCTTCCACATATCAATTCTCCAAATGATAATTTAGGTAGCAGATACCCCCCTTAAAAATCAAAATTTTGGGGGTAATTTTATTATTCTTTGGCCCTGAGATTAACATTTTTTAAAACCCCAATCTGCAATTTTAGTGGGTAAAATCTATTAATTTATTTTAGGTGATGTAGTAGGAGAGAAAACAATAGCAATTGCAGAATGGCTAAAATAAATATTACAGGTTTTTCTTTCAGCGGTCACCAGTTTTAGCCAGAATCATGTCTTAGATGCCATAGTTTCCTCCTACTTTGTTTTACTTGTTTTACTCATAACTCTAGGAATGTAAATGTAAGACCAGGTCCCTTCTAGCATCTAACATCTAACATCCTGCTACAGGACCAGAGTTAATTTCAAAGCTTACTACTCAGGCAGAAAATCACATGGCATGGCTATTTTTTTTATTTAAAGAACCATAGATCTCAAATTGGAAAGATCCCCAGCAGCTGTCTCAACTTACTTCTTTTGACAGATGAAGAAACTGATGTTTAAGGAGTTTAAGTGACTTATCCAAGGCTGTACTAGGAGTAAATAGCAAAGACAGGGTATGAACCCAAGTTCTCTGACTCTTGACAGTGCAATTTCTACTATACCATAAGCCCAGAACCTGTTGTCATGGTATTTAGGGATTGAGGGAATATTCACCCAAAGAATAAGCATTTTGATGAATGATTCAGCCCTTTTTAGGAGTTAAAGGCAAGGTCATTTTTTCTAAATCACACTTTATTGGACATATTCCATGTCATTAAAGATCTAGGAATAATTTCTGAGGTCACTATAAGGACAGCAAACTTGAACATAGAGATAAATACTGTCCATTTTAAAATCATTCATAGACTAAATGCCCAATTTTTAGATTGGCTATGACTATTATTCTCCTTCCTTTCCTTTCTCTAACCATTTTATCAATCATGAACATATCTACTACTGAAAGGGCATATAATTCAGGCAATTTTGCTGCTGTTTGGGTACATGGTTTGGTAAAAAAGGAGATCAGAACTACTGGTAAAAATTAGTTTTCCAGACTCTCTTTGGATTTCAATTCTCTATACTTCTCATAATTGAGAATTTGCTTAAGGTGATTTTCTGACACCTGTACATAAGATAATTAGACCTTCTTTAACCTGAAAGATCAACTTTTCTTATGGGGCAAATATATCACAAATGCATATTATCAGGGCAATTCTTTTTCCAGCTTAGATTTATTAGACATACAAGATGGGATGTTTGGAATTAATTTGCTCCAGAATTTTTAAATTAAGTTTTTCTTCTTTTTTTAGTTGTCATTTGACAACTAAAGATTTGTTTAATGATATGCTTCCCTGAACAGTTGAGCTGTGTGGAATATATTATCTGTAACACTCAAAGACATCAACTCTTTCAAAGGATGATGAGGGCATATTGGTTAGGGATGTCCATTGGAGGTATTATGGTTCCAGGAAGAGAAACCCTGGATTTCTGGATATGGAGCCAAGACAACAGAGTGGAGAAATCACCCAGCTGATCTCTGCCAACATTCCTTTCCCAGAAATTTTACAATAGCATCTCAAATTGAACTCTGGAATGGCAAAGACTACAAAAGGTTAGAGTGAGACATTCTTCCAGCACAAGATAATTTAGAAGGTTGAAAGGAGAGATCTGTGACAGGGGCTGACTTGAACACTACATGGATAAAATGCCAGTGGTAGGATTAGGTGGCAGAAATAAACAGCAGCAGGTTTGGGAGTTCCAAAGCCAGACAGTAAGGGAATATGGAACCTGGACAGAGACTACAGGGAGTATTAGTGCTAGATATAGCATCTGGCACCATAGGCAACATCATTGCCTAAACCTACTACTAGGTCATAGTCCAAGGGAGAGGAGAAGTACTTTGGAGAAGGAGCCCTGAAGGGCAATATCATTTGCAACCCCAAGGGATCAGGGCTTTTATGTAAGGAATATGTGTAAGGAATAGAATGCAGACCAGAACAGGGAACATACTTCTCCCCAGATCACACCACTTTGGAATCGAAAACTTTCCAACTCCCAGGACTAGCTCTGAAAACAGCAATATGAAAAAGCTTAAAGCTTGAACAGTACTCCCTCCACAACTCCACACAAGTAACAGTGCCCAACTTTAACATAAAATTCAAAATCAAGAAATAGGATTGAAAAATGAGCAAACTAAAACAAAAACAAAACTGACCACAAAAAGATACTGTGGTGATAAGGAAGGTCAAGAAACAAATTATGTCAAAAGAATCACAAGCAAAACTTTAAGAAAAAGTGAATTATGCACAAGCCTAACAAGAATTTGTAGAAGAGCTAAGAATTATTTTCAAAATCAAATAACAGTAGTAAAGAAATGAGAAGTAAGTAAAAGAAATATGAAAAGACAATTAACAACTTAGTAAAAGAGGTTAAAAATGGTGAAGAAAACAATACACTAAAAAACAGAACTGGCAAAATGGGAAAAAAGAAGTACAAAAGCTCACTGAAGAAAATTCCATGAAAATTGGAATTTGGCTAGTGGAAGCTAATGATTCTGTGAGACAACAAAAAACAATTTTAAAAAGTCAAAAGAATGAAAAAATAGGAAAAAAGTGAAATATCTTATTGGAAAAACAACTGACCTGGAAAATAGATAGAAGAGAGATAATTTAAGACTTATTAGAGTACCTTAAAGCTACGATCAAATAAAAAGCCTATCATATTTCAACATCTTATTAAGGAAAATTGCCCCAACATCCTTGAACCAGAGAATAAAACAGAAATTGAAAGAATATCCTAATGACCACCTGAAAGAGATACTAAAATGAAAACTCCCAGGAATATTATAGCCAAATTCCAGAGCTCCCAGGTCAAAGAAAATATTTCAAAGAGACAAAAAGAAATCATTCAAATGCAACAGAGCCAACTCAGGATCACATAAGATTTAGCACTAACATGTTAAAGGACCAAAAAGCTATTCAGAAAGCAAAAGAGCTAGGATTACAACCAAGAATTATGTACTCAGCAAAACTGAGTATAATCCTTCAAGAGAAAATGTATACTTAATAAAATAGAAAACTTTTAAGAAAATATCTGAGGTCAGGTTTAAACTCAGGAAGATGAATCTTCCTAATTCTAGGACTGATAATCTAGCCACTGTGCAGCCTAGATACTTACCTCTAAATTGGTTCAAAGTGGGAAAATAAATATATATATACTCAACTAGTAATAGAAATCTCTCTTATTCAATACAGAAGTAGGGGGGAAGGGGATAAGGGGAAAGAGAGAGGTCATAAAAGGGAGGACAGATTAAAAAGGCAATGGTCAGAAGCAAAAACGTCTTTGGAGGAGGAACAGGATAAAAAATAGAAAAAGATACACAGAAGAAAATAAGTTGGAGAAAAGTGCACACTTAGTAATCATAATTATAAATGTGAATGGGATGAACTCACCCATAAAACAGAAATTAATTGCAGAACAAATTAGAAACCAGAATTCAACAATATGTTATTTACCAGAAATACACTTGAAACAGAGATACACATAGTGTTAAAAAGAAAAAGGTGGGGCTGTGTTGTGAGGAAGATTAGTTAGTAATTAACTAAGTATTAAGGTTGGACCTAGTAGGAAGGACTGGAGGATTCCAAAATGGAATGTAGGAGCAGGAAGTAGGGCTTGTGCTCTGAGAGAGACTCCATTAGTGGTTGGCACAAACTGTGGCTAGCCCTGGGAGATCTTAGAGTTAGGGACACCCTGCATCCTGATTCTCTGGGATCCTGAGTGGTGGTGGCTTCTAGCAAGTGGACAAGACCTACAGAGCTGCACCAAGTGGAGGAGGAGTTTGGGATCTCAAGCACACCCTCTCTACTTGGATACTTGGACCACCTTGGCTTTTGGCATCCTGTGATTACTGGAGTCTGTGGATTACTGTGAGAACCCTCAAAGCCACCCTCAGGCCCTTTAGCTGTGCTGGTCAAACCTGGCTGGAACCAGGTTTGAAGCAGCCTTCCCAGAGACTCCATTACTGCTTCTTTGAGCCCTGCCTGACCTAGGTCAATTAGAGTTAGTGTAGACAAGTCCTCCCCTTGCCCCTGTGAATTGCCCTTTAGGGTTTTAAGTGTAGAATCCCCTATCCCACCTTTATAAGTAAATCATAACTAAAACTGTTAAAAACCCTTTACCTCGCCTGCTGGTTCCAAAGACCCTGGCCTAGGGTAAGCAGAGAGACAGTTGGGCTAATTGCCATTCTTGATTCTTGGTCCCCTATCCTGCTTAGTCCTGTCTCTCCTTCAACCCAGTGTGTGTACCCACAAAACATTAGGACACATTTACATCCCTGGGAATCTATTATGCTTTAGCTGAAGTAAAAGAGGCAGGGGTAGCGATCATGATCTCAGACAATGAAAAAAGCAAACATAGACCAAATTATATCAAATGACAACATCTGTACAATCCAGAGGAATTGCTTGTCAGCTCAGGGGAGGGGGGAGGGGAAAGGGGAGGGAAAGAAAATAAATCATGTAAACATGGGAAAATCTTTAAAAATAAATAAATAAATGAAAAATTTTAATAAACCTAATTAAAAGAAACAAGCAAGGAAATTACATATTGCCAAAAGAAACTCTCTCTCTCTCTCTCTCTCTCTCTCTCTCTCTCTCTCTCTCTCTATATATATATATATATATATATATATCTTTATATATGTATCAAATGCCATAGCCTCCAAATTCTTAAAAGAAAAGTTAAATGGATTATAGGAGAGAAAATAAACAGTAAAAATATATTACTGGAGGTGGGGGAACCTCAATTTTTCTCTCTGAGAACTAGATAAATCTAGCCATAAAATAAATAAGAAAGAAGTCAAAGAGATGACCAGAATCTTAGAAAAATTAGAGTATGATAGACCTACAAAGAAATATAAATATAAATAAAGAAGACAGAATAGGAAGAGGAAATAGCTTACCTTTTTTTTCCCTTAGCTATAAATATCACCTTCATTCTAGGGCATAAAAACCTTACAACCAAATGTAGAAAAGAAGAAATATTAAATACACACAACAATAAAATTTACACTTAATAAAAAGCCATGAAGGATAGATTAAAATTTTATTGGAAACTAAATAATCTAATCCTAAAGAATGAGTGGGTCAAAAATCAAATGATAAAATGATTAATATTTTCATTAAAAAGAATGATAGCAATGAGGCAATAGTCCAAAATTTGTGGGATGAAGCCAAAGAAATACTTAAGAGAAAATTTATTTATCTGAATGCATATTTCAAAAAAGGGGGGAAATGACAAATCAATGAATTTGGAATACAAACATTTTTAAAGACTTTTTGTTTTTTTCTAGAACAAATTAAAAATTCCTAATTGCCACCAAAATGGATATCCTGAAAATCAAAGGAAAGATTAATAAAATTGAAAGTAAAAGAATATTTGAACTATTAAAAGAACCAGAGGCCACTTTTATTCTTAAAAAAACAAAATATATAAACTATTGGATAATTTTATTTTTAAAAAGAGAAGAAAACAAATTACCAGTATCAAAAATAAAAAGGGTGAATGCACCAGCAATAAAGATAAAAGAAAATAATTATTAGTTGTTTTGCCCAATTATAGACCAGTAAAACCAAATTAAATGAAATAGATGAATATTTACAAAAAACATAAACTTCCCAGATAAATAGAAGAGGAAATAGAACACTTCAATAACCGCATATTAGAAAAATAAATTTAACAAGTTATCAATTAGCTCCTTAAGAAAAAAATTCCTAGGACCAGATTGATTTACAAGTTAATTCTACCAGACATTTAAAGAACAATTAATCCCAATACAATATAAACTATTTTTTAAAAAATAGGTCAAGAAGTAATCCTACTTCTTTTATTTTAATTTCTTTTATGGCACAAATATAGTTTTAATGCATGAGTCAGATAAAGGAAAAACATAAAAAGAAAGCTCTAGACCAATTTCTTTAATGAACATTGATGCAAAAAAATTTTTAACAGAATATTAGCAAAGACATTACATCAATATACCACAAGGATCATATACTTTGACCAGGTGGGATTTATACAAGAAATAGAAGATTTTGTTTTCTTCTCTTTTTAAAAATAAAATGATCTAATAGTTTATATATTTTGTTTTTTTAAGAATAAAAGTGGCCTCTGGAAACTACATTTCCCGTGATCCCTAATGGGTTTCCTGTTTTGGATGACGTATTCAAGGTGAGGGACTGTTTTAAATAGGGGGGAAGTGACTTTGAACTTCCTCTTTAGCGACCTGCCTCTTTAGCTACCTGAGCTCTCAGAGAGAAGAAAGGTAAATGGTGGAGGTGAGGTTGAAATAAGTTTCTTACAGGCGCGTGGTCAATTTATCTCTATCAGCATGGCTTTTATTAAAATACTAATCTCCCTTTTGATCACGGCCCTCATCATTTTTAATCATAATACAGGAAAACTATCAGCATAATTAGCCATATCTATAACAAACAATAAAAACCATATGATTATATCAACAGATGCAGAAAAAGCCTTTGACAAAGTACAACATTCATTCTTATTAAAAACCCTAGAAAGCATAGGAATTATTGGAACCATTCTTAAAATGATAACAGCTATCTAAAACCAAGAACAAGCATTATCTGTAATGGGAATAAGCCAGAAGTCTTCCCTAAGATCAGGAATAAAGCAAAGTCGTCCACTACCACCACTATTATACAATATTGTATTATAAATGCTAGTAATAGCATTAAGATAAGAAAAAGAAGTGGATGAAATAAAAAAAAATACACAATGAGGAAAATATTTTATCATTCTTTGCAGCTGATATAAAGAACTCCAGAGAATCAATTTAAAAATTAGTTGGAACAACAACTTAAGCAAAGTTGCAGCATATCAAATAAACCAACATAAATCTTCAGCAGTTCTATATACTACCAAAAACAACTAACGCAGAAATAGATAGAAAGAGAAAATCCATTTATGATAACTCCAGACGACATAAAATAATTGAGAGTCTAACTGACAAGACAGAGGGATTATATGAAAAAAGTTACATAACACTTTTCACATAAAGACAGATCTAAATACTAAGAGAAATATTTATTGCTCATGTGTAGGCTGAGCCAATATAATAAAAATGGCAATTTTTCCCAAGTTAATCTACTTTGTATAGACCAATACCTCACCCTATATACCAAGATAAGACAAAAACTGGTATATGATTTAGACCTAAAAGGTGATATCATAAGTAAATTAGGGGAGAATCAGAAAATATATACGTTAGATTTATGGATAAGTGAAACATTTATGACCAAACAAGAGATGGAGAGGATTATGGCAAGTCAATCAATAATTTCAATTATGCAAAATTTAAAAGGTTTTATATAGACAAAAATGAATGCAGTAAAAATTAAAAGGAAAACAGGGATAAAATTATGGAAAATTTCTCTGATAAAGGAATCATTTCTCGAACATAGGAAAACTAAGCCAAATTCATAAAAATGAGGACTATTCCCCAGTTGATAAATGGCCAAAGGATATGTACAAGCAGCTTCAGAAAAAGAAATCAATGCTATCAATAGTCATGCAAAACAATTCTTTAAATGGCTACTGATTAGAGAAATTCAAATTAAAACAACGTTAAGGAACCATTTCACATCTCTCAAATTGGCTAAGATGACACAAAAGGAAAATGACAAAAACTAGAAGGGATATGGAAAAATTGGAATACTAATAAACCATTGGTGGAATTCTGAACCACATCAACCGTTCTGATGTGTTGTTTTCTCATCGTCATTCTCTTTAATGAAATCATTGATTTTTGTTTCTATAATTTGTTCTTTGACACCCCTTTGGAAGAATTAGATTATTTAGTTCCCAATTAAGTTTTCATTTGTTTTTCCATGAACCCTTATTAATTATAATTTTTGTTGCATTATGATCTGAAAAGGATACATTTATTATTTCTGCTTTTCTGCATTTAGTTGTGAAGTTTTTGTGCCCTAGTACATGGTCAATTTTTGTGTAGGTATCATGTTTTCATGCTGAAAAGAAGGTATATTCCTTTTTTATTCCCATTCAATTTTCTCCCCAGATCTATTAAATCTAACTTTTCTAGAATTGTATTCACTTCCTTTACTTCTTCTATGTTTATTTTTTTGTTATCTAGTCCTGAGAGTGAAAGGTTGACATCTCCCCACTGCCTATTTCCTCTTTAAGCTCATTCAGTTTCTACTTTAAAAACCTGGAGGCTATATAATTTGGTGCATTTTATGTTAAGTATTAATATTACTTCATTGTCTATAATACCTTTGATCAAATTTTAATTTCCTTCCTTATCTCTTTTAATTAGAGCTATTCTTGCTTTAGTTTTGTCTGAGATCATGATTGCTACTTCTGCTTTTTTTTATTTCAGTTGAAGCCTAATAGATTCTGCCTCATTCCTATACCTTTACTCTTTGTGTCTACCTGCCTCGAATGTGTTTCCTGTAAACAGCATATTGTAGAATTCTGGTTTTTAATCCACTCTACTATCTGCTTCCATTTTATGGATGAGTTCAGCTCATTTACATTCACAATTATGATGACTCTCTCTATATTTTCCTCCATCTTGTTCTTCCCTTTTGTTCTTGCACTTTCTCCTTTCACTCTATACCTCTATACAAGTGTTTTACTTTTAATCACCGCCCCCAATTTCCCCTCCCTTATATTACTACTCCCCTCCCTACTACCACCCTTCTTATCTACTCCTACTTCTCTATAGGTGAAGACAGGATTCTATACTCCAAGGATTTGGTTGTTATTTCCTCTTTGAATAAATTCTGATGAGAGTAAGGTTTAAGAATTGCCTATCACCACCCTCAAACTCCCCTCCACTGTAATAGGTTTTTGTGTGTGTGTGTCTGTGTGTGCATTCACATCTCTTTAGGAGACATAGTTTACTCCATTTTACCTCTCCCTTCCCTTTTCTCTCAGCATAATCCTCTTTTTCATCCCTTGATTTTTTTTGCATATCATCCTAAACATCTTATTCCCACACCCACTGTCCATATACTTCTAACTACTATCAAAATGATAAAAATTTGAAGAGTTACACATATCATCATTCCATGTAGGAATATAAATAATTGAGTCCCTTAAATTTTCTCTTTCTTGTATGTCCTGATTTATGTTTGTCATCTTCCCTATTAGAATGTAAGATACTTAAAGGCAGGGACTATTATTTGATTTTTTTTTTTAATTCGGAGACAGTTGCTAGTGAATAGATTTTCATGTGCAGTATAAGGGCAATAGGTGGAGAGAGAGAGAGACTTTGAGTACAAACAACTCAGTTTTCCAACAGAGCTTCTTTCAGGCAAAAAAGCAGCAAAATCAAAGGAAATTCTTATTGAATTCTGATTGGTTACACTAAAAGAAGTGAAATAAAAAACCTCTACAGGGTTAAGAAATATCAGAAATATACTAGAGGGAAAATATTTTCATCATTAAGAAACTTTTGATACAGGTAATATATAGTTCTAACATTAAAGCACAATGGTAGAATACAGGCAATAAACATAGTTAAGGGACATCTTTGCAAACATATTATATAGTGTATGGAGTTTTTCATAGATAAATATGATTTTATGTTTTTGCTTTTGCCCCAATCATTTGAAATTTTTTGTTAATTGCTTTTGATGTGCCAGGCACTTTGCTAAGTTCTGAGGATTTAAAAAAAAAAAAAAGGCTAAAAAAATAGTCCCTGCCTTTAGGTAACTTATATTCTAATAGAAAAGACCACAAACATAAATCAGAACATACAAGATTAATATCCAACACTGGAGTCAAGAGACACATAAAAACGTAATTATAAGGGACCATTTATAAGGGACTAAATAAGGGTGATTACTTACAATCTAACAGGGGAAGATGTGTCTTCCCTCAGACCCTATCATAAGTCATCAAGGGAGTCTAATAACACAGAGGGCCTTGGGGTACTTTCTTTTCTTTTTTAATGTTTTTATGATCTTAGAAGAAAAAAGGAGGAGGAAAGGATTATACTAGGGGAATAGGTAGGAGAGAAGAATTAAATCATTTAATACTTTTGGTATACAAGTAGAAAACTATACAAACAAGTAGTAAGGAATGAGGGGATCCAGAAACAGCTGAACCTCACTTTCATCTGAACTGGTCAAAGGAGGGAAGAATGTGTATACACACATAGGTATACACACTCCCACAGACACACATACAAACACACATTTCACTCAACTGGAAAACAAGAAGGAAATTAGAAAAGGAAGAAGGCTGAATAATAACAAGGATAGATTAAGGGAGGGATTAGTCCTAAGCAAAACAAACAGTGACCATGGAAGGTGGATCACAAAGAGGTTTAAACAGAAAAAAAAGAACCTATGACTGACTTCTGGGTGAGGGAAAGGAAAGAGGAAGGATCAAAGAAGATAGCATTTAACCCAGAATATTTCTACTGAATACACTCCAGTTGTAATTTTTTTAAACCCTTACCTTCTGTCTTAGAATCAATACTGTGTATTGGTTCCAAGGCAGAAGAAGGATAAGAGGTAGGCAGTGGGGATTGTGACTTGCCTAGAGTCACATAGTTGAGAAGTGTCTGAGGTCAGATTTGAACCCAGGGATGTAGACTCTAAACAATCACTCTATTGCCAATATTAATATTATGGAAATAGATCTTAATCAATGACACATGTAAAACCCAGTGGAACTGCTAGTGGGCTATGGGAGGGGGATGGGAGGAGAGGAGGGAAAGAATATGAATCATGTAACCATGGGGGGAGGGGAATCATAATTAATTAATTAATTGAACTTTAAAAAAAACTATTTGAACCCAGGAACTTGGCCTGGTTCTCAATCTACTGAGCCACCTCATTGCCCCCCAAATTCCCTGCTTGACTTTTTTTTAACCCTTCCCAGCCTTCTTTATAAAGAGAGGGCAGAAAAATAATCAACTCCAATTTCAGAGGATTCATGAGGAAAGTTGCCGCTGATTTCCTAACAGAGGAGATAGACTCAAAGTGAAGATTGAGACATTTTTCAGGAGAATAGCCAATGGAGGAATTTGTTTTGCTTGACTATAGTTATTTGTTACAAGGAGCTTTTTTTCTTTTCTTTTTAAGGGCAGGTGGGGAGAAGAGAGAGGGGATTTTTACTACTTGGGAAAAAAAAATTTTTAAGAGGGTGTAGGTTGGATACAGATAAAATTAGAAGGGAGACATGAGGAAAAATTAGAATTGGGGAAGAATATTTATAGGGAGTTTCTTTGATAATGATCTCACTTCCAGATACATAAGGAACTGACTCAAATTCATAAAAATAAGAGCCATTCCTCATTTGATTAATGGTCAAAGAATACAAACAGGCAGTTTTCAAAGGAAGATATCCAAGCTTCCTATAATCATATTAAAAAATACTCAAAATCACTAATATTTAGAGAAATGCAAATTAAAGTAACTCTGAGGTTCTATCTTATACCCTTCATACTGACCAACAATGGTGAGAAAAATAAAAATGACAAATGTTGGAGGGGCTTCAGGGAAACAGATACATTCATTCAGAGGGAGCAGAACTGTGAATGAATTCAGCCATTCAAGAAGGCAATTTAAATATGCTCAAAAAGTTACTAAACAATACATATCTTTTGAGTCAGCAATCCCTCGACCTATACCCCTAATGAGATTTAAAAAAAAAAAGAAGAAATTAAAAAATAAAAATAAATAAAATTTAAAAATTTAAAAAAAGAAGAAAAAGGACTTATCTATAAAAAATTTCAATAATTGTTCTTGTGAAGTGTCAAAACTAAGGAACTTGTTACCTAAGAAACTTGGGAAACAAAGAGGTGGTCATCAATTGAGGTTTTGCTGAACAAATTTGTTTTATAAATATGATAGAACACAATTGCAATGTAAAAAAAATGACAAAAAGGAATGGTTTCAGAAAACATTGGGAAGACTTTTATGAATTGGTGCAGAGTAGAGCAGAACCCTTCAAAAATTACATAATAATAACTTTGTAAAGACAATAACAACTTTGAAAGACTAATGCAATGACCAACCTACTTCCAGAAAACCAATGATAAAACACACTGCCTAACCTCAACAGAGAAGTGGTTGACTTAATATGTGGAATGTTCAGAATAATTCATTTTGAAAAATAGCCAATGTAGTCATTTCCTTTGCTGGACTGTGTATATGCCTTACAAGGATTTGGTTTTTGTTTTGCTTTTCCAATGGATTAGAAAGAAAATAAACATTTGCTCATTGAAAAAAATTAAAATAAAAAAATTTTTTAAAGTTTCTTCTTTCTTTGTTTATGGGCAGCTAGGTGGCACAGCAGATAGGGTGCTGAGCCTGGAGTCGAGAAGATTTATCTTTCTGAGTTTTGATCTGTTCTCAGATACTTACTAGCTGTGTTACCTTGAGCAAGTCACTTAACCCTGTTTGTCTCCATTTACCCATCTGTAAAATGAACAGGAGAAGGAAATGGCAAATCACCCTAATATCTTTGTCAAGAAAACCCCAAATGAGGTCACAAAGAGATTGAAATGACTGACTATTAATTATATTGTCAAATTTTACAGGAAACTCTAAAACCAGATACATTATTTACATTAAGGTAGTTTGAGGATTTATACCTTAGTTTTATATATTTTATTATTGGTCACTATATGCCTTTATATTCTTACTTCATTGTTTATTTTTTGGATAAAATATTTATTAAGAAAAGTGGTCAAGAAGTAGAGAGAAGCAGGAATTAAAATAAATGAACCATCACCACCTCGAGGAAACATATAGAAGAACTTGGTGATGCTACTAAAAACTTTTTGTTGTGGAGATACAGATGAGAAATCCAGGATAAGCTTAGTAAAAACTCCTTGACACACATTTCTAAATACTGTATCCTGGGTGGATTTCAGCTAACCAGAGCTGACAATGCGCCACCCCTCAGGGTGGAGCTGTCACTGGCATTTCTTGGTTTTACTGCCTCAGATCTTGTGCTGATTTGCTCATTCTGGAGGCCTCACTCTCCAAGGTCAGCCTCCAATTTGTATAAATGGAGATTTTGAACTTTCGGACTTTATCCCTCAGAAGTCCCTTAGTATTTCCCAAAATTCCCTTTAATCTCTCCTAAACCTCCACGTTTGCATGGTCACGTTATTGTTTTATAAGTTGTGTAGCTCCTTCCTCTTGCTTTTTTTGCTCACCTTTTCACTCTAGTTTTTTTTATGTTAGTTTATTATTATTAAAACTTTATAAAATATAATATCCAGCCCTTGTATATTAATTTTAATTTCCACAAACTCTTAATAATCCCACATGATAAGCCTCATAGCATGTGAGGTTCCATTGGAATCAGTGGTTGAAACGGAGTGGCTGAAGACTCAAGTGCCAGCAAGGCTGTCATGCCTGAATTCCAGGTAAGAGATCTAAGGTTTAAAAAAATAACTTGCCTGAGACCATTCCCACAGATGATTTTGAACTCAAGGCTTTTACCAACTCCAAATCCAATGTATTTTCCAATAAAGTACAAAGCTGCCAATAAGCTATGCTGTCTACACTAGCCCTTTAGTGACCCCATGGCAGCCATGGTTGTTGGCCCACGGTCAAGAGGCATGGATGTAGCTGAGGAGAAAACAGTCTCTACTTCTGGTAAACACATCTTAATCCTCCAATAATGAACAATTTCTTGCCTGAGGTCCCTCCTTCCTATAAATCAGTTCTTGTATAGTCATACTTTTGGATCATGCTAGATTTGTAATTAGAAAGACCTGGGTTGAAAATCTACCTCAGATTTTTATTAGCTGTGTGACCCTGGAAAAGTCACTTAAATCCCTCCCAGATATGGTGGACTAGTAAAAGCTCTCTGAAAACAAACAAAAACAGCTTGTAGCCACCACACACCTTTACATTTAATCTGCATTATTAATATTTCTCCATCATTTTCTTAAATCTAGCCAATAAACCAAATGATAAATGAGATATGATTTGGGAGATATAAACGCAAACATGGAAAATTTAGCAATTGGCTCCAGGCTGTTGAAAGACAGCTTCAGCAGCAAACAATCCCTTCTCAGCCTCAGTTTCTCCATTTGTGAAATAGGGATTATAAGAGCCTTAAAGAGTTGTTGTGAGTCTCAAGTGGGATAATGTATGTAGTTGTTAAAGTGCTTTGCAAACCTTAAAATACCACAAAAAGTCATCCATCGTTCCAATGGACCTTTCCTTCTGGGCCCAACTTTTTCCATGTTCCTAAGATTCCCCCCAGAACTGAATGACCTCTGCTTCTTTTCCACAGGGGCCACCCTCTGCTGCTGCTGCTAGACCAGACAAGAAAGCCTGGCTCCCAAACGTGACCTAACATGTGCCCAACGCTGCCCCTGAGTTAAAAAACACAAAGTAGTTCTGGATCAGGGAGCTGGAACCGGACACTCTGTGTGCAGCAGGAGTCTGGGTCCATGCCCAGACAGCATCGGGTGCTCAGTGCCAAATTGGTGCTAGGCCTCTTTGACAGACAGAGTGTCTGGCCTGCCTCCAAATTTCCAGAGTTGGGGAGAAATTTCATGTCGCCAGTAGCGAACTGGCAAACAGATTTCTCTAGCAGCCACTACTTAGGCAGCTGTGAGATCTAGAAGACTTTATCCCTTTGCCCCCTGGTCTCTTAGTTACCAACTCTAAGGGAAGACAGGCAGACAGACATATAGAGCATTGTCTGGCCTGGGGTGGTAGATTAAAAATATCCTTCTAGACTCAGGCTCAAATTAACTTTTCATCACTTTGGTTCTTAACAACAACAAAAAAATTACAATGGAAAATTAGATCGCGTCACAATGTCAGGGGTATAAATAAAATGAAAGGCAAACTTGACGTCAATACAGATCTCTCACATTCCATTCCACCACTTCATCATCAAATATTTAGCACAATTCTCTCCTCACATACCCCCCTCCTCCAATGATAGGGAGTCAGGGAGAATAACTGGTTCTCTACCTATTGGTGGTGTTTTTCCCCTTCCTCATTACTCTAGGTGGGACTACCTTGGGGGAGTAGAACATGCACACTGCAAAGGGAGTTGGACTCATTTTCCCAGTCCTTGCAGTCCTTTATAAGATTGCTCTTTCTTTCTTCCTTTCCTTCCTTCCTTCTTTCCTTCCTTCCTTCCTTCCTTTTCTTCCTTCCTTCCTTTCTTTCTCCCTTCCTTTCTCTCCCCTTCTTTCCTTTCTTCCTTCCTTCCTTCTTTCCTTTCTTTCTTTCTTTCTCTCCTTTTCTCTCCCCTTCTTTCCTTCCTTCCTTTCTTTCTTTCTCCCTTCCTTCCTTTCTTCCTTTCTTTCATTCTCCCTTCCTTCCTTTCTTCCTTTCTTTCTCTCTCCTTTCCTTCCTTCCTTCCTTCCCCCTTACCTTCCATCTTAGAATCAATACTGTGTATTGGTTCCAAGGCAGAAGAGTGATAAGGGCTAGGCAAAGGAGGTTAAGTGACTTGCCCAGGATCACACAGCTAGGAAGTGTCTGAGGTCAGATTCGAACCCAGGACCTCCCATCTCTAGGCCTGGCTTTCAATCCTCTGAGCTACCCAGCTGCCCCCTTATAAACCATTTCTTACATGTGCAGAGAGTGTACCTCAGGATCCCTTCTGTTAGCTGGCCTTTCCTAATCAGACCCACTCCCAACCCCAGAGGCAATTTCTTCCCTTCACCAAGTCTAATGTTAGCACAGGATAAGGAGATCCATTTCACAAGTAGTAGTTTGTTAACCCTTATGAAAGGGAAAATTGAGCATGGTTCCAGAAATGATATATGTAGTGCTGGACTATGGGGCGCCCCATACAGAGAGAAGGGTCAGGTGTGGTGAAGGCACGGTCCATATGTGTGGCTTAAAGGAAGGCAGGAGAGACATCTCTAGCCTTTTTTATACCCTTTTCCAAGGAAGACTTTCATTCCTGCCAAGAGGGAAAGAGGAAGGTTGGAACTCGAGGTCTTTCCTCAGAGAGGAAAAGAGAGGAGAGGTTGTTGTTCAGTCATTTCAGTCGTGACCCCATTTGGGATTTTCTTGGCAAAGATACTGGAGTGCTTTTCCATTTCCTTCTTCAGTTCATTTTACAGAAGAAACTGAGGCAAACAGGATTAAATGACTCACTCAGGGTCACACCATCAGTAAATATAATGCTATATCTAAACTAAGGAAGACAAGTCATTCTGACTCCAGATCTGGCCATTGTGCTACCTAACTGCGTGCATAGAGAGCAAGGATGCTGGAATACCTAGAATTATAGGTATCTGCTCCCTTAAATATTACTCATCTAGGGCATGTGATCTGTTTGATCTAACTTTTCATTGCTTTGTTATTTTGGGGTAAAGAGGGACCCTAAGTTCTAAGGCTTGACCCCTTCCCCTCCTATACTAGCTCCACAGCAGACATGCATAGCAAGTAGCAAAGAAGCCCATTTAAACAAAATGTAGCTAAACATAAATTTAAAAATATATATATACATAGAAGAATGTATGCCAGACAGTACAGTTGAAGGAGCTCTCTGAGTGGGGGGGGGAATCATTTTGTTCAACTGAGAGAGGGTCTTGCCTCTCACCCAAAGGGAAACTCCCTGAAGTCTCTAAAGTAGCAACCTGGGAACAGGAACATAATGGAGCCTACCTATTCCCTTCATGTCTTCCCAGAGTCTTTCCTTCAACAACCTGAAGTGGGCTTGGCCTCTTCCCAACTCTATGCTTTCCTCTCACTTGAAAATCCGAAGGCTGAAATATCTCCAAAGCAGGACTAGCTAAGAACTGAAGCTCTCCATCTCATGACAACTTCATTTCCACCAATAAAGAGAGCCCCATACCAATGGGCTTTTAGTTTAGGAGTGAGATACACATAGGTGTGCCTTACTTTATATGAAACACCAGGCTCTTCTCTCTTCCTAGGTTCAGGTTATGGTATTTAAGTGATCCTAGTTATGCATATATGGCTTGTTTCCCTCCCCTCCAATGAATTTTCTTTAGTTAGATCAAGAACCATAAGTCAAATAGCAAAGTAAATAACAAGGGAAACCCTTCCTCAAACACAAAAAAAAAGGTATGATTTCCCAATAAACCCCACACAATATAATCCCTCATAATACAATCCCATGAGAAACAGAAATCAAATAGCAAAGTTTTTAATTAGGACAAAGTAGCAAATTAAATAATAAAGGGAAATGTCCCTCATATACAAAGAGGAAAAATTGCTCACTAAATCTCTTATAAGCAGTAAAAAAAGGGAATACTCCTTCAGACAACTTATCATCCTGATGCTACAGCCCAAATGGAACATCTCTTAGTACTCTATGTAGAAACTGGCTTTTTTTCATGTTTTGCTTTTCCTCACAGCTGGTCCCATGAACCTTTGCAGTTGACATTGTTCTTTGCCCCCAGAGCTGAGGGTGCCTCTTTTACCATTGAGCTGCTGCTGCCATCTGCTGCTAGTTTTCTTCTAGGCTGAGCTGCTGCCATATGCTAGAGTTCTCTTGACCTGCTGAAGCTTTGACATCTTCAAAGGGAGCAAAGCTGGAGCTTCAATAGATGACAATTGGATGACGGTAGGGTGAGGTGATAGGAATCAGGGAGGGGCAAAGATAGCATATCAAAGCATAGTTAGTTACAGCAAGATGGAGATTGGAGAACCTTGGCCAGAGTTCCAAGCCTTCCTTACCATAAATAAAGCTCAAGCTTCCTGGGAAATTGTTCCCTCCATGGCCAGCAGAAAGGTCTGTGGGAGATCATACCCATTCATGTATGGGAATGGGAGAGGAAGATCAGAAACTGAGAATGGTTTATATTACTTGATTTTCTTTGTTATTTACTTTGCTGTGGTGTCCTAAATAAATGCTTTGCTTTTTAACTCAAAAGTTCCTGCTTGGTCTGTTGGGAAAGAATATACAGTTCAAGTCATATGATTCCACACCTTTAACCCAAATAGAGATATGATCCTGGAGTTGAGAGTGATACCCATTATAGCACATACAGACCCTGCAGATGGATAATAAAGTGGGCTCAAAAGTGACTAGAAGATCAGGTTGAGTCACATTTCAAAGTTGTTCCCTGACACCAAAGCCCAACTTCTGAACAGCAAAATGTTCCCAATGATACTTTGTTGCTCTGAAAAATGGATCACAATTGCAAAAAGGGCATGTTGGTAAATGTTTAAGAAGAGGGAAAGGAGGGAGAAATATATGCATACACTTCAAATTTTAATCGGCATTATTATCATTTTCTTAAGTCTAGATAATCAACAAAACAATAAATCAACCGCTTATTTATAGTGATGCATATTTCTGAGGAAAATCTAATAATGGGTTCCACAAGTCATTAGAGCTGGCTCCAGCCTGCCCCTGCCTATAGGGTAATGGAAAAACTCCTAGTGGATGCAAATAGGTGGTGGGACATAACTGTAGATGATTTGTATATGACATAAAAGATACCACCAAGGGCAAAAATGATTGGAAAAGGAGATAGGCGCCAGTCACCGAGACTGGAGTATAGAGCAATGGACAAAGACCCAAGCTTGGAGTCAGAGAAACGTGTGTTGGAATGGTACCTTTGATAGGGCTAGCTGCTGTGAGCAAGTCCCCAAGTTTTAGTTTTCTCATCCTTAAAACAAATAATAAAACCTGAAGTGTCCAATTCACAGAATTATTCTAAGATTTAGATTAGACAGTCCATACAATGCTTAGCAAATTTTACTGTGCTACGTGTACGTCATTATGTCACAAGAGCAAGGGATAACACATGAACACCTTAAGTGTTGGGCTGATATTCATGACATTAATATGAAGAACCAGAGCGATGTCTTGAGAATATGATCTAGGCAGGATTTATGGAACAAGATGAACAAGAATCACATAATATAGAGAATGCAGAGGTGGACAGTGATCTCCACTGATAGAGGGAGTGTTAACATTTGTGAGCTCATGAATCCATTGAAAAGGTATCCACTAGAAAATAAAAATCATTAAAAGTGCACTAATTGCTCACTCACTAACTTTAAACATTGTTGGTTTGTTCTCTCTTGGTTGAGAAATAAATATACCTTGAATATTGAATCAAAGATATCAACACACTGATTTAGGCTGAGAGAGAAACTAGCCTGGGGAAAAGTATTAGGATTCATTATCCTCAACAAATTGGAGAAGAAAAGAAATGAACAAAATGAAACTTAAGAGTGAATAGTTTTATATTAGAAAAGAAAAATTAAAAGTACAAAGAGAATGCATGGCAAGAGATCAACTAATACTATAGAAAAACAGTCTAGGGTTGATTCAAAACAAAGCTAAGACAAGCAACTATTATGATTATTACTATTATAAAAAGGTTATCCTTAGGGAACCTGAGTTTACTGATCAGGGTAGATTATTCAATGAAACAATGGAAACTTTACTATAGGTTCCAAAAATGTAGCATCTACCAGATATCCAGAAAGACATGATCAGTTGGGTGGAATTGTGCATTAGAAGCTTGGTATTCTTTATACGCTATCAAATAATAACCTCCTGTTTAGTATAGTCAATCAATCAACTAAATTTATTATGTGTAAGGCACTGTGCTAAGTGCTGAGTATACAAAGAGAGGTTAAAAAAAAATCAAAAAATATTCCTGTGATCAGGGCACTCACAGACTAATGAAGGAGACAACATATAAACTACTATGTGCAAATAAGACACATTATATATCTTATTTATCATTAGAGCTTGTATATAAGATATGATTATATCCTCAATATGATATATAAAGAAGATAAAGTGGGGGTAAATTTCTGGGGGAAGGTACTTAGATTATGGAGGACTGGGAAAAGTGCTAGTAAATATAAACTTCAAAACATCCTTGGGGATTATGTGAAAAAAAAAAAACAAACTAGAACTAGAACATTATACAACTAGAACCATTGCCTCCAACATTCTGAACATAGAGGTGATACATAAAAATTTTAGAATAATCTTTTAACAAATGTCACCTGACCAATTATTCATACTCTTCAAACTACACAGAATGAAAAGCTTTCAGACTATAGAGACTGGAATAGTCTCATCTGCTACTAATATTAGCCTGAATATACTTTCAGTGGGCCTATGGAAAATAAACTAACAGCCTGAATCTTTCATTCAGTTATAAAAAGCAGTCTTTTTATCCACCTGCAGAAGAGTCGATCTCACATGATACATCAAAGAATCATAGAAGGAGAATGCCTTATCCTTGGATCGTTTCTTCCTGAACTCCACCAAAATGATGAAAAGAATAAGATAATCATAATAATGGCCATCATAATAGCTCACTCACTAAAAAGGAAGAAGAGATTTGAGAGACTTTTTCCAAGCCACATGATAAGCAGGGTGAAAATCTAGATAAATGCTTGAGAGAAAAGAGACATCTCTTCCCTTAGTAAAAGTACAATGATAAATGATAAGTAATAAATGGTAGCAGATACACGCTGTTGGAGTTGTCTAATGTAAATAAAAGTAATTTACCTTCAGCTTGAACCTGTGCAATGCCTTTGATTCCAACAAAAAACGGAATGAAAAAGCCCTTCATGGGTGGCATCTGTGTGCCCTCAGCAAATAATATGTCAACGAAGAAGCATCAAGCATTTGCATCATTCAGATTTGTTTAGGGTAACAGATGGGTTTAAGAGAACAATTCAGGGCCAGGTCATCCCTGCCAGAAGTTCTAAAAGAGTTATTCTTAAAGAGCTTGGACTTAGTGACCAGTACAAGAAACTGCTAAAACTCAGTAACATATTGGTGAAAAATGAAAAATGTTATCACCTATTTGATGCTCATCAAGTCATGGCCTGCTGTATAGAATCATACATTAGAATCTCATCATTATTTGTGGCAGCTAGGTAGCCTAGTGGATACGCTCATCTTCCTGGCCTCAGAAACTAATGAAAACTAACATAAAAAATTAACAACTTCACCAAAGTTGCAGGATACAAAATAAAACCACATAAATCATCAACATATTTATTTATCACCAACAAAATCTAATTGCAAGAGATGGATAAGGAAATTCCATTCAAAAAAACTCTAGACAATATGAAATACTTGGGGGTATACCTACCAAAACAAGCCCAGCAACTATATAAACACAATTATAAGACACTCTTCACACAGATAAAATCAGATCTAAACAACTGGAAAATCATTCATTGCTCATGGAGAAGCTGAGACAATATAGTGAAAATGATAATCCTACCTAAATTAATTCATCTTGTCAGTGCCACACCATTCAAACTATACTAAATTATTTCATAGAACTAGAAAGAATAACAAAGTTCATCTGGAAGAACACATGGCCAAGAATATCAAGGGACTTCACAAAAAATATGAAGGAAGGAGGCATGGTTGTACCATATATCAAATTACTATAAAGCAGTACTCATCAAAACAATCTGGTGCTGGCTAAGAAATAGTGGTGAGTGGTGGATCAATGGAATAGATTAGGCAATCAGCACACAGTAGTTAATGTCCACAGCAACTTAGCATTCAATAAACCCAAAGATCCAAACTTTGGGAGAATGAACTCATTTGACAAAAACTGCTGAAAACTAGAAAGCAGTATAACAGAGATTAGGCAGAGACTAACATCTCACGCCCTACACCAAGACACAGTCAATGCAGATACTTGATCTAGATATAAAGGGCAATACCATAAACAGGTTAGAGGGATATGGAAAAATTTACCTGTCAGACTAATGGATAGGGGAAGAATTTATGATCAACAAGACACAGAGAACATTATGAAAAATGCAATAGGTAATTTTGATTACATTAAATTAAAAAGATTTTATACAAACAAAACCAATGCAACCAAGATTAGAAGAGAAACAAATATGGGGGGAAATTTTTATAGCAAGTGTTTCTGACAAAAGCCTCTCATTCTTCAATGGATGAATCTTAGGTGAGGACAGGAAAAAAAAAGTACTAGGCAAGAAATAATAGATATTTGTGACTTGGTCAGGGATCCTTCCTGCTTAAAAACAGATATTTTGGAATAACTTCAAGAAATCTTCTTCCCATTTGGGACAGAAAGCAAAACAATATAATGGCAGCAAGGAGACTCAGAAAAAGAATGGTTGAGATGAAGAACAAAGGAAATGAGTTAATCTACACAAAGCTGCTGAGGAAATCTCCTGTTTTTCTCTACCTATACTCACTCTGCCTCCATCCATCTTCACTGTCATTTTCTCTGCCCTTTCCTCATTGAAAGTGAAACGTATATATATATATATATATAAAGAATGTGTTGAGGGATTTCAGAAATACATTATGCTAGTCCTGGAATTTTCTTCCTTAAAATGAGTGTCAGGCACTGAGTCAGAGGTTTTGGTTCTGCAGAAAAGAAGTCCACCAGGTTTAATAAGCTACACAATTCCAAAGTTAAGGGGATAGGGCAGCCTTTCCCATTGGTCCAGCTCCCAAAGATTTCCTCCTTTTTGTCATTTCTTATGGCAGCCCTTCATGGATGAGTATACTTCATTGACCTCTAATTGTCTTATATATGTTGTCCTTACCTCTTCAATATATAACATGATCCATTCACAATAATTCTGCCCTTGGAACAGTAGTTAGGAAGTGGTTTGTGTTTATTCCCCTCAGTTAGAAAGCAAAACTAACAATGTAAGGCTGACAGTGAACTAGGGGTTGAGTTCTCAGCCCTGCACTAGGAAAGGGTCCTTTCTCATTTGTGGCTCCCATTGAGCTTCCAACAAAGAAACATCAGGGAAAATAAGGGAGAGTCAATCACAGATGTTTTGTGAGGAATAATATTAAATCCAGCATAAGTATTTAAAAGAAGAAAAAATTCATGTGTAATTAAGATTGGGAGTTGTGGTTAGGGACAATCATTCAGTTGGTTTGATTTCTTCAGGACTTCTTCTATTAGAATGAGTGCCTGTGGGGGGAAAACAACATACCCATGGTCACACACCAACCAGTTTGTTCATTTAAAAGAAATTTCTCATAGTCTTGATGAAGGAAAATGCAGATGTGGCAGACACCAGCTGCTGCCACAGTTGCTCAGGAAAAGTCCAAAGCCCCAGCTGTAGTTTGTGAAAAAACTTTCACCCTCCCAACTGAGAGCTGATCTCAGTTAGCTCCTTCTCTTCCCAAACTGAGAAGGACTAATAATTCTCATGGATTTTTATGGACTGTCAGCCCTTTGCTTTTATATGGATATATACAAAACATAGAAAAAGCAGATACAAGGTAATTAGCCCACCCATGCCCACTATGTGTCTCTCCATTGATCCCTGGATGACCCTCAACTTTATTTCTTTGGAGATTATTACATTACATGACTCATAGTCATATAGCATCAGCAGAATATTAAATGTTAAGTCAACAAAATGTTAATGTTAAAAAATGAGCTTCTGTGTAAGGGAGAAGCTGTGGGTCATTCAAAACACAACATTGTGTACTTTCCCAAAAGCAACTTAGTCCAGTCTCTTCTTTCTGTTCAGTTCTGGGCCTTGATCATCATCTTTCCCTTGTGTTTTCCTGAGATATGGATTGTTCATTCAATTTCAGATGATTGTCTGGACATTGCACATTCTTCATGCCTATTTTTTTCCAGTACATATACTTAGGTCAAACTCTTCAGAGTGTCTATGGATCTCATTTAAGAGACTCTTCGGTGTCTTTTGACTTGATACAATCAGCACAATATTGGTCACAGATAGGAACATCCTGAATACTTTGCCATCTATAAAGAAGTCCCACTTTGGACTAGACTCAGGACATCCTCCATGACAGCAGCAACTGTGTTCCCAAACTCAAGATTATAAATAGAGAATCAATTTAATCAGCCAATCTTAAGTAGCTTTTAGAAAGGGATATTTATTTCTTAAGTAAATATAGTTAGGTAATACAATAAGAAGCACTCGTGTTAAATACTCTCTTAATAGTCCATAGCATACTTTCCAACAGGTACGTACAGAATCCCAGGGAAACTGAGCTCAATCGTAAAGAGCACATGTGTCAAAGGGCTATTACACACTTCCTGATTGCTGGAAGTCATTTTCTTGCATTTATGGGTGCTCAAGAAGATCTTTCAGTATCCATTTTTTACTTGATTCCTAATGCAGACACAGCTATTGGTCCAGGGATGTCATACCAGTGAGAAAATGGGAAGTCCAACATCTTCCAGACCCTTTGAAACTCATAGCTCCTAAGGTATTTCTTTGGCCAAAATGGTAGGGAGAAGCCTGCATGAGTCCCATTCAGAGAGCTTGCCTTTCTCACAAGGGATTCCTCAAGGGGTTTATACAGAATAGTCTTTCCTCATTTCCCATCTGCTAGAATCTCTCTGATTTGCTAGTTTGACACATTTACACAGGACTCCAAAAGTCCTTCAGTCAATTGAAATAGACCAACTGTCTAGTATTATTTCACTTCAAGGATTTTCAAATTCACAAAGGATTTTCTTTAGACTTAACTGAAAGCCTATAATTAATTGAGATAATGTTATCCCCTTATTAAGATATCAAGGTTAAAATGGAGTGAGGTGGTTTTGACCCCAAACTTACATATAAAATGAGATGAATTACATTCATACAATCTCACATGATTATGGTAAAGAACAAACAAAAATATATGTGAAGCGCTCTGTAATCAAAAGTTCAACATAAATATAAGCTATTATTATTCTATCACAATGCATGTGATAGGATATATTAGTATTAGTAATAATGCATCTGTTTTTAGCATAAGTGTATTGCATAACCCTTTTAGTAAATCAAAACTCCTAAATAAAAGCTTGTGGATTGAGTATAAATAAGGGGAAAACTTATTAGCAATTCTGACAGCATTTGCTAAACAAAATGCAGCTGGAATTTGGAATCCACTTGCCAGATTTTTAAAAAAGAGACACTGTGGATTGCTCCAAGAATGAACTGTATCCATCCTCAGAGAAGCCAACAGACAGATACTAATAAGTTATGTAAATAAGAATATTACATGCTCTCATACAAAAATCCAATGAAGAAAAGAGTGATAAATCATCTCATTTACGTGTTCTTCAAACTGGAGGTAGAGTTCCAAATTGGCCTGTTCTTAAAGTAACACATTTTCATTTAATAACACTAATAACAGGCATAGAAATAGAATCAAATGAAACCAAAAAGAAACCCATACAATAGTGACCAAGGGAGGCCCTACTGAAACATAACCTCAGTTGAAATGGCAAAATCTGGAGATGAAAGGGAATCCAGAGATCAGTTCCAATCTCCTTAATTTATGGAAGAAGGAACTGAGCTGAGAGAGATAACTGAACCCTGAGGAAGCGAAATAGCCTTGCTCAGGGACTCAAGATTCATCTGTGGGCTTGGGAATTGGGATATAGATCAGAGCTTATATAGACTACATTTAGATGAGGAAGATGAAACTCAGGTAAGTTGTGTCGCTCGTTGGAGGTACCCAAGGAGTTTGTAGCAGATCAGATCCATGAACCAAACCAAAGCCCTTTATGATTCCAAATCAGAAGTCACCTAGAGAAAAAATAATAGTCAGGGTTCATATCCAGTTCCTTCAACTCTATAGCTAATATTCTTGCTGCTGTGACAAATAATCTGGAGGGAGGCAGTACTTTGTAGCCTACCCATTCCAATTTATACCTGACCAAGAATCTCTTTTGTGATATCCCCAATAAATAGTCATCCATCCTCTACTTGAGGACTTTTAGGGAGTACTTACAAATTCCTGAGATGGTTCATTCACCTGCTAGATGATCCTAATTGTTAGCAAGTTTTTCCTTATACTGGGACTCATCCTCCTAGACTGTGGCCTCCTTCTGGGGTTAGGAGAGAATCTGTGGACCAGAGGATCATAGGCTTAGAGATGAAAGGGATTTTGGAGTTCCTTGAGTCCAGCTTCCTTATTTTACATATGATGAAACCAAGACTCAGCACGGCTCAAGATCACATGGCTGGTAAATGTCTGAGGTAAGTTTTGAACCCAGCTCTTACTGACAACATGTCCAATTCTCTATACACTATGCCTCAAACAACACATCTTTTGTCTTCTCTCTGTCCATCACTCTCATACAGGTCCCCTCAAAATGTGCCTTTTCTATCAGAGGCAATAAGGAATCGACCCTTCCTCTCTCCAATCCAGGAAGAAATACCCAGATGCAGCTGGGAAGCTTTGCAGCTCCTCCTCTATCAATGTCTGCTGAAAGAGATAATGGGGCTGAACAAGTGTATCCATTATAGTTATTATTATGGGCAGGGGCCCTGAAGTGTGCTCTGCCAAATGAGCTTTAGAAGAGACACTGGGAGAGAGGAGCTTGCAAATCAACAAATAGGAAACTTTGAAGAGCTTCAGCAGCTTTCCTGACTCCTGGAAACAGCAAGAGGGAGGATAAGAGTCACTTTATCTTTAGTCACTTTTGGACCTAGAGAGTCCAAAAAGGTGTATGATGAGTACTCATATCCAAGCCCTTTAGGAGGCTTCCATTGTATAAAATTGCAGTGTGTCAGAACTGGAGGGAACCTTAAGAGCCAGCTAATCTAACCTCTTCTATTTCATAAATGAATAAACTAGAGAACAGAGAGGTTAAGAATAAATTTGCACAAAGTGATCCAGGAAGATCACCTCTGTATCTTCCTTGTAAGCTCTGATATATTTACTTATTGGCTGTTCCTTTAGATTATATACTCCTTGAGAACAGGGACTGTGAATTTGTTTTGGTTTGGTTTAGACTTGCTTCACATTCTCAGAACTTAGCTTGGGGCTTGGTAAATTGTAAATGTTTAATTAAATGCTTATTAACTGATTGATAGTAAGCAGCAGAGCCAGAGTTCAAATTCATGTCAAAGAAGGACAAATTGAGAGCTAAAAGAACTCTTTTAAGTAACCTTGTCTTTCAGATGCACAAAGTCAAAGTGGTGATGTAAAGGCACAGAAAGCTTGAACTTCTCTGAGAATCCTCTCCAACCAAACTTAAAATAACTCTTTAAAACAAATTCTGAGGGACAGAATGAATAAGGAGATAGAATGAAGCAATTATCCTGCAGAAAACAATTTGGAAGTCAGGCAGAAAGTTCTGGTTCACTGGAGTAAGAGAAGAGTACAACCTATAACAAGGCCACACCAAGAAGTACCGGAACAAGTCAAAATCAAGCCCCCCACCCTAACCTACCTCTATCTACTGCTTAAAGTTTGAACCTGGGCGCAATCCAAATTCAAGATCCTGAGATCCAATAGCAGAACACACCATGCCTATTCTGTGAAGTTCCAAACCCTAGGACAAGTGTGCAGTGAGGCCCCAAACCCTAGTTCAAGGCAATTTGCAATGGGCCTGTCCATTGAAAGCCTAGAGTCAGACTGCAGCCCCTGTCCAAACTTACAGTGAAGCCCCAAGCCCCAGTGCAAAGTAGTTTGTGGTGTGCCTGGCCTATGTAAGCCAGGAGTGAGGCCAGAAGTCCCTACCTGAGCATGAGATGAGGCCCTGAGCCCTAGCACAAGGTAGCTCATAGTGATCTAAGCTCAGCAAACCATTAGCAGCACCTGAGGGAGACTGAATCAGCAGTAAGAAGTAACTTTCAGAGTTCACAGGCCATTATACTACCTTGGAAGAACTGAAACTTGCAAAAATCCAGAACTATAGCTGAGAATAGCAGAAAGGAAAAACTGAAGTTTAAGAAAATGCTTCCTCTACCCTAAGATCTCTACCCTAAATTTTAATTTAGTTAAAATTAAAAATAAAAGTTGAGAAAAAGGCTAGGAAAAATGAACAAACATCAAAAAAATATCTAACTGGGGGCAGCTGGGTAGCTCAGTGGATTGAGAGTCAGGCCTAGATATGGGATGTCCTAGGTTCAAATCTGGCCTCAGACACTTCCCAGCTGTGTGACCCTGGGCAAGTCACTTGACCCCCCCCCCATTGCCCACCCTTACCACTCTTCCACCTAAGAGCCAATACACAGAAGTTAAGGGTTTAAAAAAAAATTTTTTAAATCTAACCATAGGGGAAAAAACTATTATGGAGACAAAGAAAAACAAGACATAGATTCACAAGGAGACAGTAAAAACAAAACAATTACATGCAAAACTTCAAAGAAAAATGGTAATTGGTCTTAGGTTCTAGAAGATCAAAAAGGAATTCAAAAATCAAATAAGAGAGGTACAGAAAAAATGGGGAAAAGAAATGAAAGCTATTTAAGAAGAAAATAACACTTTTAAAAGCATAATTGGCCAAATGGAAAAAGAGGATCAAAAATCCACTGAAGAAAAGAATTTCATAAAAAGTAGAATTAGCCAAATGGATTGGGAGTTTTAAAAATTCACAGAAAAAAATAATGTGTTAAAATTAGAATTGTAAAAATAGAAGCTATTAACTTCATGAGACATCAAGAAACAATAAAACAAAATCAAAAGAATGGGGAAAATGTGAGAAAATATGAAATATCTCATTGAAAAAAACAACTGACCTGGAAAATAGATCTAGGAAAGATAATTTAAGAATTATTGGACTACCTGAAAGTCATGGTAAAAAAAAAGCCTAGACATATTACAAGAAATTATCAAAGAAAATGGCCCTAATACTCTTAAACAAGAGAGTAAAACAGAAATTAAAAGAATTCACCAATTACTTCCTGGAATAAGTCCCCAAATGATAACTTGCAGGAATGTTATAATCAAATTCAAGAGCTCCCAGATCAATGAAAAACACTACAAATAGCCAGAAAGCAAAAATTCAAATATCATGGAGCCATAGTCAGTTTCACACAGGACTTAGCAGCTTCTATATTAAAGAATTTGAAGGCTTGGAGTATGATGTTCTGGAAGGCAAAGGAATTAAATTTACAAGCAAGAATCACCTTCCAAGCAAAACTGAGTATATTCTTTCAGGAGAAAAAATGAGCATTTAATAAAATAGAAGATTTCCAAGTATTCCTGATGAAAAGACTAGACCTAAATAGAAAATCTGTTATCTGAATACAAGACGCAAGAGACACATAAAAAGATAAGCAAGAAAGAAAAAAAAATTTAAGGTATTCAATCATGTCAAACTGTTTATATTCCTACATGGAAAGAAGATACTCATAACTCTCAAAATTTTTATCATTATTAGAGCATTTAGGAAGAGTATACATAGAGGGTATGAGAGTAAGTTGATTAGGTTAACATGATATGCAAAAAAGTCAAGGGATGAAAAAGAAGATTGCATTGAGAGAAAAGGGAAAGGGGAGATAAAACAGGGTAAATTATCTCACCAGAAAAGGCACAACAAATTATTATAGTGGGGGAGAGGATGAGGGTGTTGATAAGCAATGCTTAAACCTCACTTTCATTGGAATTGATTCAGAGAGGAAAGAAAAACCATACTCATTTGGGTATAGAATCCTATCCTTTCCTACAGAAAAGTAGGACAGGAATAAGACAAGGGGGTAGGGGGATGGAGAGGGAAGTAGGACAAGTGATCAAAAACAAAATACTTGAGAAGAGGGTCAGGGTGAAAGGAGAATGAAATAGCAGACAAAAGGGGAAAATAACATGGAGGAGAATACACAGTTGGTAATCATAACTGTGAATATGAATGAGATGAATTCATTCATAAAATGAAAGCAGAAACCAGAATAGATTAAAAACCAGAATCCTATAAGTTGTTTATAAGACACACATTTGAGGCAGGGAGACACACACAGAATAAAGGTAAGGAGATGGAGTAGAATTTATTGTGATTTAGCTGAAGTAAAAAAAGCAGGAGTAGCAGCCATGATTTCAGACAAAACTAAAGGAAAAATAGAACTGATTGAAAGAGATAAAGAAGGCAATTACATCTGGCTAAAAGGTTCCATAGACAATGAAGTAATATCAATATAAATGCATATGCACCAAAAGAAATAGCCTCCAAATTCTTAATGGAGAAATTAAATGAGCTTCAAGAGGAAACAGACACTAACTTCCCCCTTTCAGTTTTAGATAAATCAAACCAAAAAATAAGCAAGAAGAAAGTGAATGAAATTTTAGAAAAGTTAGATTTAATAGATCTCTAGAGAACATTGAATGGTAATAGAAAGAAATATACCTTCTTTTCAGTAGTATGTGGCATATACACAAAAACCAAATGTGTTTTAGGGCATACAAGATCACAATCTAATGCCAAAAAGAAGAAATAACAAATGAATCCCTTTCAGATCATAATGCAATAAAAATTATAAGCAATATGGTTTCCTGAAAATCCTAAAAATCAAAGGAGAAATAAATAAAATTGAAAATAAAAGAACAAGTAAACTAATAAATAAGATTAGGAGTTGGTTTTGTTTTTTAAAAATTAGACAGCACTGGTTAATCTGAGTTTTAAAAGGAAAAAAGAAAAAAAAGCACCAATATCAAAAATGAAAATGGTGGGGGCAGTTGGGTGGTTCAGTGGATTAAGAATCAGGCCTAAAGATGGGAGGTGCTGGGTTCAAATCTGTTCTCAGACACTTCCTAGCTGTGTGACCCTGGGCAAATCATGTAACCCCCATTGCCTAGCCTTTACCATTCTTCAGCCTTAGAACCAATACATGATACTGATTCTAAGACAGAAGGTAAAGGTTTAAGAAAAATGAAAATGACAAATTCACCATTAATGAATAGGAAATTAAAGAGATCATTAGGAGCTATTTTGTTCAATTATATAACAATTAATATGAAAATCTACATGACGTAGTTGAATATTTATAAAAATATAAATTGCCTAGACTAACAAAAGAGGAAATGGAATATTGACATTTTATGAAAAGAAATTGAACAAATCATCAATGAACTCCCTAAGAAAAAATCCCCAGGGCCAGAAGGATTACAAGTGAATTCTATCATATATTTAAAAGAATATTGAATTTTAATATTATATAAACTATTTGGGAAAATAGGCAAATAAGGTGTCTAACAAATTCTTTTTATGACAGAAATATGGTGCTGATAGTCCTAAACCTGGAAAAGCAAAAACAGAGAATGAAAATAATAGGAAATTTTCCTTAATGAATATAGATGCAAAAATTTTAAATAAAATACTAGCAAGGAGACTATAGCAATATATCAAGGATAATTCACTATAACCAGGAGGAATTTATACTGGGAATGCAGGGGTGGTTTAACAATAGGAAAATTATCAGCATAATTCACTCTATCAATAACAAAGTCAACCAAAATCATTTGATTATCTCAATTGATTCAGAAAAAGCTTTTGACAAAATACAGCACCCATTCCTATTAAAAACGCTGGAAAGCCTAGGAATCAATGGGCCTTTCCTTAAAATAATAAATATCTATCTAAAACCATCTGCAAGTGTCATGTGCAATGGAGATGTTAGAAACCTTCCCAATGATATCAGGGTGAAGCAAGGATGTCCATTATTACCACTCTTATTTAATATCATAAGAGGAATGCTAGCTTGAGTAATAAGAGAAGAAAAAGAAATTGAAGGAATTAAAGTAGGCAACGAGGAAACTAAGCTATCACTTTTTGCAAATGATATGATATACTTAGAGAATCAACTAAAAACTAGTCAAAATAATTAATAATTTTAGTCAAGTTAAAGAATACAAAAAACCCATATACATCTATTTCTATGTCTTTTTCATTTCTATATATTACCAACAAAGTGCAGCAGAAAGAAAAAAAAAGAGAAATTCCATTTTAAAAGAAGGTATATACCTTTATATCCCTATTCACTTTTCTCCATATATCTATTAACTAATTTTTCTAAAATTTCATTCACATCTCTTACTTCCTTCTTATTTATTTTTTGGTTTGATTTATCTAGATCTGATAGAAGGAGGTTTAGGTCTCCCACTAGTATATATTTACTATCTATTTCCTCCTTAAGCTGCAGTCTTTCAATGTATAAACTGCCAGATTCTGTGTAATCCTGACTGGAACTCCATGATACATGAATTGTTTCTTTCTGGCTGCCTGCAGTATTTTCTCCTTGTCCTGAGAGCTCTTGAACCTGGCAATAACATTCTTGAGAGTTGTCATTTGGGCATTTATTGCAGGAAGTGATCTGTGGATTCTTTCAATCTCTATTTCTTCCACTTGTTTGAGAATATTAGGGCAATTTTCTTTAGTAATTTCTTGGAATATGATGTCTAAGATTTTGTTTTGTTTTTTTGGTCGTGACTTTCAGGTAGTCCAATAATTCTTAAATTGTCTCTCCTGGATCTATTTCCCAGGTTAGTTATTTTTTTCAATGAGAAATTTCATACTTTCTGCTATTTTTTCAATCTTCTGATTTGGTTTGTTGTTTCTTGATGTCTTGTGAAATCATTAGCTTCTATTTGCCCAATTCTAATTTTTTAAAAATTAATTTCTTCCGTGATCTTTTGATCCTCCTTTTCCATGTGACCCAGTCTACTTTTCATAGTAGTCATTTTTTCATTGGATTTTTTGGCCTTTTTTCCAGTTGACCAATTTTGCTTTTTAAATTGCTATTTTCTTTTTTAATTATTTTCATTTCTTATTCCCATTTCTCTTTAACCTGTCTGATTTGATTTTTGAATTCCTTTTTTAGTTCTTCCAGAGCTTGTAACCAATTCCTATTTTTTTCAAGTTTTGCATGTGAATGTTTGGACCTCACATCTCCCATTGGTTCTCTTCCTTGTTCTTTTTTCCTGTAGAAATTTTCGAGGGTTAAGGTTTTTTTTTTCTTTTTGTTGTTTGCTCATTTTCTCAGCCTTTTTTGCCTGTGGACTGGGAATTCTGAAAGCTGCTTGCCAATACTGAATTCTTTGCTGGCTTGTAGGGGTTTACCCTGGGGTTAAGTCTTCACTGCTGCCGGGAATTCTTGAAACAACCCAGTGCTATAGACTTCTGGACATCACTTTGCCAGGGCCTGAGACTTCAAGGGTTGGGTCTGAAGTGTTCTTTGGTTGGTATAGTCCATGTCCTAGGATCCCAAAGTTGGCCTATGCTCAGTTCTAACTCTGGCATGGTAGGAAAGGTGCGAGTGGACAACCATCACTCTTCTGTGTGCAGTTTTGGTTTTTGTTCCCCCTTATCCCATGAAAATCAACTCTCTCTGCCTACCTTTCAAATTGTACTCAGTGGGAGAACCCCGACACTTGTCCTACTTTGACTTCTTTCCTTTTGAGGCATCTTCTAAAAATTGATTTGGAAGGACAGAGTGGTTTCAGGCTTTTGCTGCTACTAAGCTGCCATTGTGGCTCCCCCACCCCCACCCCAAGAAATTCCATTTTAAATGACTCTAGACCAGTGTTGGGCAAACTTTTTAAAGAGGGGCCAAAGGAAAGGAAATGCTCATCTGTCAGTCTGTTTCTAAGGCAACACTTTCAAAGTTTCATTGTATTGTATCCTACTCATTGTATTCGTCAGATTAGGAATTATGTTGCCCTATAGGATAAAACATTTCAGGCCCCCCCACCCCCCCCACCCCCGCATCTGGCCCTTGTGCCATAGTTTGCCCATCACTGATCTAGATGATATAATACCTGGGAATCTATTTGCCATTGTTGTAAGGTAGATTAATAAATTATTATTTAGGAGACTTAGCAGTCAGGACTGAAGGATTCTAAATGGAATGGGGAAGCAGGAAGTGTGTTTCTCTCTCAGGGACTGACTCCATGGTGGTTGGGAACAAGTTGTAACTGACTCCTGGGATACCTCAGAGGAAGTGGGTTTTGTACCCTGATTTCCTGGGATCCAGAAAGAAGACTGTCATCTGCTTGTAGTAGATTTTTGGTAGAGACTATTAAACCCAACCTGAGTTACTGGTTAACTTGGGCTGGGTTAGCTCCCAGATCTACTCACTTGAAGGAGTACTGGTTGTGGTCCTGGAAGAGCTGCAACATCACTGGAGTGAGACAGGACTCTGAAGTGAGGATATCCCACTTTCCTTCCTGATCTCCATTGTGCCCTGCCCTGCTATAGGTTTAGCTTAGAGTAAATAAGTCCATTCCCTGTCCCTGAGGCTTGCCCATAGACTGGTAGAATAGAAACCCCTTCTCCCTTCTTTAGACTATGGTTTCCTTAAATTAAACTTGTTTATAAGCCCTCTTGTCATTTATTTGCTGATTTCACAGACTCCCTGTCTAGATGGTACAGGGTGACAGTTAAGGCCTAACTGTCACTTCTGTCAACTGTCATTTCCCCAAACAGCTAACCCCAGTTTCCCTGGCTTATTTGGTCCCAGACTATTGTCCATTCCTGTCTCCTACTCACTCTTTTGAACCCAGATAAATATTTAAGTTAACTCCCCCTGTTTTCCCCATAAGACCATGACAAACATAGGAATTATAAGAGCACAATTACAAAACACTTTTCACACAAATAAAGTCAGAGCTAAATAATTTGAAAATTTTAATTGCTCATGGAGAGGTTGAGCTAATATAATAAAAATAACAGTCCTACTTAAATGACTTATTCAGTGCCATACCAATTACACTACCAAATAATTATTTAATAGAACTAGAAAAATAATAACAAAATCCACCCAAAAGAGCAAAAGATCAAGAATATCAAGGGAATTCATAAATAAAAAATTGTGAAGGAAAGTGGCCTAGCAGTATCAAATCTCAAACTGTACCATAAAGAAATGGTCATCAAAACTGTCTTGTACTGGCTAAGAAATAGAATTGTGGATTAATGGAATAGATTAGGGACAAATGACCTTAGCAAACTAGTGCTTGATAAACCCAAAGAGCCCAGCTTTGGGAACAAAAACTCACTATTTACACTCTTGATTAGAAAAATACAAATTAAAATAATGCTGAGATACCAACTCACACCCATCAGATTGACCAATATGACAGTAAAGAAAAGTGGTAAATATTGGAGAAGGTATAGCAAAATTGGAACAGTAATGCATTGTTGATAGAGGTGTGAACTGATCCGACCAATCTGGAGAGCAATTATGACTATGCTCAAAGGGCTATAAATCTGTGCATGCCCTTTGATCCTGCAATGCCATTACTGGGTCTAGATCTCAAAGAGATAAAAAGAGGGGATCTATTTGTACAAAAATATTTAAAGCAGTCGTGGTAGCAAAGACTTGGAAATTGAGGGGATATCTAAAAATTGGAAAATGACTGAACAAATTGTGGTATATGATGGCGATGAAATACTATTTTGCTATAAGAAATAATGAACAGGATGATTTTCAGAAAAAGCTGGAAAGACCTACATGAATTGATGCAGAGTGAAATAAATAGAACCAGGAATACACTGTACACAGTAACAGCAATATTGTATGATGATTAACCGTAATGGACTTAGCTTCTCTCAACAATATAATGATCCAAGACAATTCTGAGGGTCTTATGATGAAGATTATCATACACTCCCAGAGAAAGAACTGTTGAAGTCATAATGCAGATCAAAGCATATGATTTTTCACTTTAATTTTTTTGTATCTTTATTTTGGGGTTTTGGTTTTATATGAACATCCTCTTACAACAACGGCCAATATGGAGATATGTTTTGCGCAATAATATATGTATGACCCAGATCAAATTGCTTACCATCTCTGGGAGGAGAGAGGGAAGTGAGAAAGAGAGGTAATTTAGATATATTCCACTGCCACTTAACAAAGTTGGTAGACAACTGTCTGTCTTTGTTAAGTGGCAGCAGATAAAGTACTAGGTCTGGAACTAGAAAGACTCATCTTCTTGAATTCAAATCTGGCCTCAGACACTTACTAGCTGGATGACTGACCCTGTATGATGCTTCACCCTGTTTGCCTCAGTTTCCTCATCTGCAAAATGAACTAGAGAAGGAAATGGCAAATCAGGTGAGTATCTTTGCCAAGAAAACCTCAAATGGAGTTGTGAAGTCAAACATAACTAAAATGACTGAACATCTCCATAAGAAGAGACAGAGTATCAAAGAAGCTTCTGGTGGTAAGGTCTCTGAAATTTCATCTAGTCCAGCCTTCTCACTCAATGCAGGAATCAACTATACAACAATAGCCCAGGGAAGGGATCTGCCAGCCCCTTTCTGAATGTGCTTCCACCAAGGGAGAATACACTCTTACTTACACAAGGGAGGCTATTGGTTGCCTGGCCTCTCTGTCACCAAGTTCCTTCTTACATCTAGACAAAATCTTCCTCCTTGGACTTCCACTTATTGGGCTCAGCTCTTCTCTATGGAAGGACACAAAAGATATTTAACTCCCTCTTCTCTGTGGCAACCTTTCAAATTATCTGAAAATGGCTATCATTGTCTGAATCTATATACCCTACCTTCTGCCAAGTCATATTCTTTGGATTAAACATCCCCAGATCCTTTTATTGTTCCTTATAAGGTATGGTTTCCACATTCCATACCATCTTGGGTCATTCTCCTCTGAGCACACTGATTAATCAATGTCCCTTTAAAATATGGTGCCAAGAACTAAATGAGATGTCCCAGCTGTGATCGTAACAGCACAACATCGACATGGAACTAATATCTCTCTTTTTGGAGATGCCATAGCTTTATTAATGCAGTATAAGGCTGTTGATTTGAGAAGCAGTGTGGCATATTGGATAGAGAGCCAAGAAGACTTGGGTTCAAATCCTAGCTCTAACTGGCTGTGTGTCTAGTAAGCAAGATATCACAGTCAGGAATCCTTCCAATCATCCATCCCTCTGGTTAGAGATTGTGCCAATTCCATGCCCCTTCCTCAGTGGAAACAAAGAATAACCATTCTTATGTTTTATTCTCATGCATACATAGCATCCCTTCTTATGCTTTTAGATAACTACAAAGTAACTTTTCAACCTTTTTTTCCTATGGGCTTATTTTAATAAACCCATTCATTAGCCTTTCCACATAAAAGTCCACTTGCAAAGCCTTTAATCATTTTCTTTCATGTTTCCATTTATCCCTTCAACATCAGAACTTCAGGCTGATTGTTGTCTTGAGGCTTCACCCTCATCTTAGAGTTTTAAGGGAATCTCTGGTTTGGTACATGATAGCCTCATTCCCAGAGATCCTAACACTCAGAGAGACAATGAAAGGCTCGGTTTCACTAATGTCCTGCTCCAGATCATTGGTCTTCTCTTCTCAAATGAAGTTGACAGAAGTAAGAAATAATTGGCTGGTAGAATCAGAGAAACCAATCTGCCCATTTAACAAAAAGATTTTTAAGAAACATGATTTTTTAAAATAATGTTTTCATTATAATTTTATATAAAATAATAATACTTTAATTACAATTACATATAAAAATGATTTTAACATTCCTTTTTTTTTAAACCCTTACCTTCCATCTTGGAGTCAATACTGTGTATTGGCTCCAAGGCAGAAGAGTGGTAAGGGTAGGCAATGGGGGTCAAGTGACTTGCCCAGGGTCACACAGCTGGGAAGTAGCTGAGGCCAGATTTGAACCTAGGACATCCCCTCTCTAGGCCTGACTCTCAATCCACTGAGCTACCCAGCTGCCCCTTTTAACATTCCTTTCTTAAAAACATTGAGTTCTAAATTCTCTCCCTCCCTTCCACCCCTTTCCACTACCTGAGATGGTAAGCAATCCATTATAGATTTTTCATATGCAATCATGTAAGACATTTTTCCATTTTATGGAAGAAATTTCAAACAAAAAGAAGGAAGAAAGAAAGTGAAATATGTTTTGGTCTGCATTCACACTCCATCAGTTCTTTCTTTGGAGGCAGATGGCATTTTTCAACATGAGTCGCTGAGATTGTCTTGGATCACTGTACTACTGAAAATAGCGAGGTCATTCACAGTTGTTAATCAAAAAATATTGCTGTTACTGTGCACAGTGTTTTCTGGTTTTGCTCACTTCACTTTGCTTTAGTTTATGTAAATCTTTCCAGGTTTTTCTGAGATTATCTTGCTTGTCATTTCTTATCCCACAATAGTCTTCCATTACTATTATATACCACAACTTGTTTGGTCATTTCCCAACTAATGGACATCCTCTCAATTTCCAATTTTTTTGCTACCACAAAAAGAGCTGCAATAAATATTTTTGTACAAACAAGTCCTTTTCCCTTCCTGCCTCCCACCCCCAAATACAGATCTAGTGGTGGTATTGTTGGTTCAAAGGATAAAAAAAAATAAGCAAAATTTATATTTTTTAGATTTGCTATAAATGATATTGCTGACTGTCTTCTCTGCTGCCAAGGTCACATTCTGAGCTTTCCTGTTTAAGTTGACTAGAGAGCTGGCAAGCTTGCCTTTTAAAGAATATTAAGAGTATAAGTAATTTTGGTTAACCAATGAAAATCTAATCTCTAATTTTATCAAATTCATTGAAGGAATTCTTTACTCATTCTTCACAAAGGAGTCATAAAGAGTATAAATCCATATGTAGATATGAATGTGTGTGTATACATATATAACCTAACACCTTTTTTTCTGTTACCTTCCTCTTATTTTCTGTGATTACACCAACTGTACCAAAGGAAAACCAATTAATCAACACTGTCTTGATAAATGCTCCCTATTATATATATTATGTTAGCTAAGAGTCACCTTGACACATAGAACATAGAGAGTAGGACCTTGGAGTTAGGTAGATATGGATTTAATTCCTACCTCTGATATATAGTAAATGTGTGACCCTGAGCAAGTCATTTAGATTCTAAATATGACAGGTAACTTTTTGACTATAAATTGCAGAAAGTTCTTAACCATATAAGAGATAAAAATAAAGGGACAACTTGGATTACATAAAATTGAAAATTTTTAGCAGAAACAAAATCAATGCATTGGAATTAGATGGGAAAACCTTTGTACCATATTTGTTTAATATGTCTGACATCTGAGATATGTAAGAAACTGATATAAGTATATAAGAATAAGAGCTATTTCTCAACAGATAACAGGACATGAACAGTTAGTTTTCAAAATAAGAAAGACAAACTATCAACAACCATATGTAAAACATTCTCCAATTCACTAATCATAAGAGATTATGATTATAATTAAAATTATAAATGGAGACTACCATGAAATTTCACATCATACAATCAAGCAAATATTTGAGAAATAGTCTAGCATGTTGCACTATGACCAATAATTACAATTGTTGGAAAAGTCATAGAAGGACAAAGCTAATTAATATACAATTGGTGTAGCTGCTAACTGGTTCTACTATTCTGAAAAAACAATTTTGAAACATATTCCAAAGATCACTAAACTGTGCATATCTTTTGACCTCTACTTGGAATATATACCCCAAAGACAAAGGGAAATGGACTAATTGTACAAAAAAAATGTTTCTTATAAAAATTTCATGATGGCAAAAAACTGAAAACAAAGTAAGTTTTTGTCCACTGGAGCATGATTGAACAGATTATGGAATATGTAATGGAATATTGTTCTATAAGAAACAATGAAACAGATTCAGAGAAGCCTGGGAAGACGTTCAAAGTGTTGCCAACGAAAGTGATCAGAATTAGAAGAGCAGATGAAGAAACAGAATGAAATATTCATTATCAGACAACACCAGCTTATGAATTTGTTTTGCTTGACCACTTGTTAAAAGGGAAGTAAAAATATGTCAGGCAGTGTTAGTGACATGGGCATATGAGGCAAAAAGAGCTAATGATTCTTATGGGAAAAGAGAAAGAAAGAAAGAAAATAACATCAATGAAACATTTAAAAATACACAAGAGAGCAGAAAGTAATTCAGAAGGCATACTAACAAGCAGGTTAGTACATACACCATTATGTTCAATTTAATAGGTGCATAAAATAAATATTATATAATAGAGAAATCTTTTCCTGTTCTTTGAATACGGAAAATGTATATTTATTGATAGCTGTCTATTCATAAGAAGGGAAATTTACAAAAAAAATTGAAGACTCTAAGTTTCAGAAGAGATATTAATTAGCTTTTGTAGAGGGAGATTTCATTGTACTAATGAAATCACAGGTTCTGTCCCCTCCAAAACTATAAGCCTTTATTGCTTGCAAAAATGATCCCAATTTGGATGTTCTTCTGAAAAAGAGATTTCTGAGTGGGGGCAAACCAAAATCATGCCTATGTTAATAAAGAGAAGAGTTCTGTGATTGAGTCTAGTCTGACTGCCAAGAGTCTAGAGGCACCACTTCACCCTTGTGTTACATGTCAACAAATAAGGCAGGAAGGTTTAACTATTAAAATCTCATGCTACTCTGTGATTTTTTATTTACTTCCCAAGTTCTGCATCTTAGAGTTAATTCTTAGGGCAAGCAGTTTGGTCCAAGTAGTGGGCTAAGCACTTAACAAATATTATTTTATTTAATCCTCACAACACTCCTGTGAGGTAGGTGCAATTTTTATCCCCATTTTATTTCCATAGTTAGAAAAGCTGAGAGAGACAGAAGTTAAGTGACTTGCCCAGGGTCACAGAGCTAGTGAGTATCTGAGGCACATTTGAACTCGGGTCTGCTTGACTCCAAGCCTAGCATTCTATGTGCTATGCTACCTACCTGCCTCAGGTATTTAATTTGACAGACAGGGAAGCTTCCAGAATATTCTGCTCCCTTGTACTATTGTCCTCTTTAGCCTCTCAGTAACTCTAAGATAGTGTGTCAGGAATATTTTTCTTCTATTTGGATATTTTATGAGTTCAGGTGTTTGACCCCATGAGTAATGCTAGGATGTGTCATGCATGGTTTGGAGTGGAGGAAGGAAAGGGACCGGAAGCGCACTGCTGTGACTTAAATTATAGAGCATCAATACATAAAGATGCTAAAGGTTTCAAAGGTTATTCTTAGCATCTAGAATTCTCCAGAGGAAACAATAGGGAGACATTAAAATTGAGTACAAGAAGACCAAAAAAAAAAAAAAAAAAAAAGATTAGTATCTGAAATTGGAATCAGAAATCTCAGCAATACTGCAATATGGGCTCCCTCTAGTGTTTATGACTATAAAGCTTCCATTCCTTATAACAGAAAAATATTCCAGATAAGTTATCTTGTTTCTTTTTTCAAATAAGGGTTCATAATTGTCTTTTGATGGGCTGCCAACAGTCACTTTAGTGGATGTCTCTTTAGAATAATTTTAAGACATAAAATATACATATATAAATATATATAGACAAAAATATATTACTGTATGATAAGCAAGGAAACCAATTATATTAAAATACAATTGGGGCAGCTGGGTAGCTCAGTGGAGTGAGAGTCAGGCCTAGAGACAGGAGGTCCTAGGTTCAAACCCGGCCTCAGCCACTTCCCAGCTGTGTGACCCTGGGCAAGTCACTTGACCCCCATTGCCCACCCTTACCACTCTTCCACCTATGAGACAATACAACGAAGTACAAGGGTTTAAAAAAAATACAATTATCAAGATATTTTAAAATCTAATTCATAGAACCCCAAATAAAGAACCTCTGTATGAGAGAGACAGAGAGGAATGGAGGGAGAAAAAAAGAGAGAGAGACAGAAAGAGATGCACACACACAGACAGAGACAGAGACTAGAGAGAGAGACAAAGACAGAGAGAGCTAGACAGACAGGCAGACAGAGAAAATTAGACTATAGATCAGCCTTTTCCAAGATCTATGAGCCGGTTTTACAAAATCTCTCAAAGTCATCAAAACAAAACTTCTCAAAGAACCTTTGAATGTGTTCATTGTCTGAGTTCATTGTTTGTTTAATTTGATCATGGAGCAGCAAAGTGAGACTGCACCTCAGAGGTTATCTAATCCAAGACCCAGCACAATACAAAAATCTCCTCCTCAGCATCCTTATCTATGACCCATGCATCATTTCCCCATGCCTGGGACACTTTCAATGACAGAGGACCTGCTGTCATACAAAACAGCTCATCCCATTGTTTGGCAAGTCTAGTTGTTAGAAAGTTCTTGCTACTGAAATGAAATGTGCTTCCCTCTAACTCTCTGTTACTCTTTAGTTCTCTTCTCTGAAGTCAGTCACAAAAAGTCTGTTCACTCTTCTGCATAAGCCAATACTTTCAAAGCTATAGAATTGTTGATACTTAAATGTTAAAAAAAATCTTAGAATACATCTCTCATTGCAGCCAAGTTACACTGTTGCTTGTGTAGCTCACAGTCAACTACAATCCCTGTTTTTCACATAAAACAAAAACAAAAGCAAAAACTTCAAATTGTCAATTTATCAAGTATAAATATTTAATATTTATCAATATTTGTCAATATTATCAAGCTTTGGCCCTTTTTGAATGGCTAGGCATCACAGCAGATAGAGCACTGGACCTAGAGTCAGGAAGACCTGAATTCAAATCTGGTCTCAGATATTTCCTAGCTGTGTGACTGAGCAAGTTGTTTGACCCTGTTTGCCTCAGTTTCCTCTTCTGTAAAATGAGGTGGAGAAGGAAATGGCAAACCACTTCAGGATCTTTGCCAAGAAAACTCCAAATGAAGTTATAAAGAGAAGTACATGACTGAAATGATGAACAAGAAGAAGACTCTTCTATACTTTTAGATAGAGCCCATTTTGCCATTCTCAGGGGAGATTACAGACTAGACTTGTTGTTTCTTTTGTGTGCATCTTGGTCAAGAAAATTCCTCCACCAATGGAGACTGGCAGTTGCTACCTGCTCTACAACTCTAGGTCTTATAGAATCAGTGCAGGCACTGAGAGTTTAAGTGATTTGCCTAAATTGATGAAAACAGAATGTAATAGGGGCAGACTCTGAATCTAGGTCTTCTTGATTCCAAGAGCAGAATTTTATCCTCTATTCCATGCTATCTGTGCTTCTCTCTTTCTCTCTTTCAAATTCCTCTCTTTCTCTCCCTCCTTTTTTCTCTTCTTTGTTTCTTTGTCTCTGTCTGTCTCTCCACCCCCCCTTTCTGTCTCTGACTCTCCTCTCTCTGTCTCTGTCTGTCTGTCTTTCTCTCCTTCCCTCATATCTATGTATATATTTTTATATTAGACAATACTGTATGGGATTATAAAGCCAGAGAAAACCTCGAATGGACATCAAGTGTTGGCAAGACTTTATTCAACTCCTCCTGAGAGAACTTTCTACCTTTTTTCTTAAAACTTTGCAGAACTTCCCCACCCCTCCCCAATACAAGGTTTTAACTCAGAGAACTCTATCCTTTATATGCTAACCCAGGGTCCTCCTAGACAGTTTAAACAGATTCTTTCTTGTCCTCTTCTCAGCAGACAAAGAGAAAAAAGGTTCATTGTTACAGCTGTATGTGTGTGAATGTGTATATATTTTTATACATCTATACATTCATACATATATACAGAATCTAGACTTATTAAGTCTAGTCACATTTCTCTTCTGTAAGCTCATGTAGCCTTTCCCCAGAAGGGCTATTTCCCAAAACCTTGAATCATTTTCTTTGCTCTTCGCTGGCCATCCTCCAAGTTCTCCATAATGCACTTTAGTTTGGGGGCCTAAGGCCGAGAACAGTGTTCTAATAAAGAGCCAACTAATGATGATCACAGCAAGAGAATAATGTGTCTCTGTAAGTATCCCTTTCACAACATGGCTTTTTGTTGCACAGATTTGGACTCACCAAAGCTCTAGTACTGGCCTCTAAAAGATAGGTTCTATATTCTAAAAAGCCTGATTTAATAGAGGTCAAGTTTGATCCTGGCACTGTTCTGCATAAAAGGGATTCATAGTATATCTTTTGGCATAAAAAAAAGCACAACTGGCTATGCCAAGGGTCTGCAGCACTCAAATTTGACTTATTGGGAGTTGTTAATAGGGTCAAACATCTCCCTGGGAAAAGATGTGTAAATTCTGAAGATCTTCTGGAAACCAACAGACCATATAGTTTATGGTTGAGCACTGCCTCAATAATTTATTAATTCATTTTTTAACAAGCTTTTATTTAGCATCTACTCTAGATAAGCATAGGCAGATCTTTGTAGTGGCAAAAAATTGGAAAATGAGGGGATGCCCTTCAATTAGGAAATGGTTGAACAAATTGTGGTATCTGTTGGTGATGGAGTACTATTGTGCTAAAAGGAATAATGAACTAGAGGAATTCCATGTGAACTGGAATGACATCCAGGAAGTGATGCAGAGTGAAAGGAGCAGAACCAGGAGAACATTATACATAGAGACAGATACACTGTGGCATAATCTAATGTTATGGACCCAAGACAACTCTGAGGGACTTATGAGAAAAAAAATGCTATCCACATCCAGAGAAAGAATTGTGGGAGTAGAAACACAGCAGAAAAACAACTGCTTGAGCACATGGGTTGATAGGGATATGATTAGGAATGCAAACTCTAAGCAATCACCCTAATGCAAATATTAATAATATGGAAATAGGTCTTGATCAATGACATAAGTAAAACCTAATGGAATTGCTCATTGGCTGTGGGAAGGTTTTGGGGGGAGAAAGGGAAGAAAAGAACATGAATCATGTAACCATTGAAAAATATTCTAAATCAATTAATTAAATAAAAATTTTCAAAACAAAAAAGATAGAGGAACTGACAAAGGGAAAGGAAAAAAAAAGGGAAAAAATAGATAAGCATAGGCAGCCTGATATGGTGTATACAAGACTGGCCTTGGAGTTAGGAAGACCTAGGGTCAAGTCTTACCTCTTCAACATGCTCACTATGTAACTGAAGCAAGTTCCATAATCTCTCAGTATTCCAAGCATCTGTCCTTAAGATTTTAAATAGCAGAGATGTTTCTGATTTGCATTAGAAAGGGGAATTTCTACCCTGGGTAGAAATTAAATCACAATTAAATCACCTGAAAATTAAGTCACAATTAAATCACCTGTAAAATCAAAATCAAAACATGTGGGGCACTGGAGATAGATAAAATGGAATAACACTTGCCCGATGGAGATTTCAAAAGCTTTTATGTATCCAAACATAACGCCAGTACTTTTGCCAAAACCTTGTAACTTTAAATTCAGTTCATTAATATAAACAGAGAGATCTGTAAAAAACATCAGGGTGTTGTCTCACTTATCATCATTGAGCTGAGGAAAGTTTCCCAAATCCTTATCCTAAAGAAATACCTGAATTTCTTCAAAACACTCCACAAAGTGCTCAAGAACTTTGCTCAACTCAGCCATCTTACATCATTGTTCATCAACAGTCCACTGTAGGAGGAATCAACCTCCAGTAAAAGTGCAAAAAATTCTCGCTTGTGAAGGGGCCGAGCAGCTATTAAATTAACTATTTTTGTAACAACTGACATTAAGTCGTTCAAGTCTGTGAATCCTACCTTGGCACATAAAGCCTCCTGATAGATAATACAATGAAAAAGCACAATTGGATGTCTAATAGCTTCTGTAAACAATTTGACAAATTCGACTTTTTCTCCCACCATGTTTGATATCCCATCTGTTGTCACTGGCACAACTTTAGAGAAATCAATGCTTAGGTCATGGAATGTTTGTATAATAACCTTACATATTTCACTTCCTGATGTGCTTGTTGGCACTGATACTAACTTTATCAATTCTTCTCTCATTGTGAGACCATTAGACTATCAACCAATAATCGCCAACTGAGCATGTGATGTGACATCAGTAGTTTCATCAAGAGAGATCAGAAAATAGTTACAATTACTTATGTCTCTCTTTAATTGATGTTGTATGTTTGTGTTCAGTCTCATTATTCAGTCTTTTATGATATTTCTACTGAGTGGTAACTCAGATATTCTCTTAATAATTGCATCTTTATTCTGCATCTCATGAAATAGAACTGGTGCACATGTTAGGAGAGTTTCTTTAATAAATTCTCCCTCACTGAGTGCTTTTCCATGCTGAGCTATGGAGTGAGCAATGCTCAAACTTGCAGATGTTAAATTTGTAGAGCCTTTTACAAATTTAAGGATGGAATGAGATTGGCTCTTATAAAGGTGTAGCTGCCAGGAAATGTATTCCTTCCTTTTATCCTCACTTTTTTTTCAAGAGCTGGGAATGATTAGTTTCAAAATGTCTATTTATATTCCACATTCTGTTTACTACCATTTCAGTATATAGAACACAGAACAATCTGCCATTTTTTCTATAATGCCATACATCTCAGTCCATGTCTCTTGAAAGGGTTGGCTACTGCTACTACCACTTCCTTTACTTAACCTTGGCTTTTTATTTTTGGGGTCCTCCATCAGGGAGGCAGACAGAAGATAGAATTATAGATGGCCTGTTAGCCCTGCAGGCAATTAGGGGTTAACTAGCCTAACTGACCACAAGATGGGACATGTAACTGTCTTTTAGGAAAGGGCAGGGTAAATCAGCAGAAATAGAGGTTAATAAGGATGCCACAATAGTAATAGTGGTGAAATGGAGTCTGCACTGTGCTGCAAGATGGCATTCCTTATGTAAATTAAGATGGCTGCCTCTATTTCTAATGGCAGGAAATAGCACCCATAGCATAGGCCCTCGCCTCTCCCAGTCTTCCCCTCACTTATCTCAGTAATTATGGTCAATTAAAAATCCACACTACCCCAGAACAGTAGATTGGATGATGGTTGCTGTGGTTATGTGGTTGCTGGCAATGGCCATCACAGGGACCCCAGAGATGTGTTCCCCTTAGGCATTCTGCTGCTCTCTGCTCCACTGGCTGGAAGTGAGGTCAAAGGTCCCCTAATGGTCCGAAAGAACTAGACGCTCTGTGCTGGAGTTCTATTGTTTTGGCCTTCAGACCTCTGGCACAGTGTCTACACTATACTACAGCAAATGTTTCATCCTCAGCATGTGGCCCCATACTTCTCTGTATGCAGCCGGTGTCATCAAAAATAGCTACACGTGTCAGTGCTGACACACATGTTATAGGTTCACCATCAGGGACCTAGCACTCAGTAGGCACTTAATCAATGTTTGTTCATCCTTCCTTTTAAAGAGAAACAATGATATCATGAAGTGATGTCTTGATTTGCCCATGAATTGGTTTTAAGTGAGGGAGAGTTGAACAAAATCATGAACCTCAATGTCTGTTCCAGAGTCATCTAAGTCCAGTGGCAAGACGAAGGTCAGGCAGGACAACTGGTGATGGCCCAGAGAGAGCTGGGTGAGAGCCAGACACCAAAGGTGGTTGAGCAGCCCCAAAAAGGGCTTGGTGAGCTCTTACACTAGAGATGCCACCCAGAACATCCCATATATCTCATACACCCATTAGGGAAGTAGCTTCCACACTGAGGAAACCCCAGGTCTTCAAAATATTCACAGAGTTCAGGTCTTCTGACTTCAAACCTAATTTTGAGACCCTAGATGTAAAGCTGGAGGTCCAGAGAAGAAGAAACTGTTAAGGCTTAGAAAGTAAATGCTTTGTCCAAGTCATCCAGATAGTAAAGTGAAGAATCAAGGTTCAAATCCTAGATCCCCTATCTCTAAATTCTCATGCTTTGAACTCTACCATGTTGTGCAATTGAGCTAAACAGAAGAGACTATAATCTGAAGAGCTTTTTTCCCTCTTTCTAAAAACCATAAAAATATGCTTGTTTTGTTATATGCTCTTTCCCCTAAAAGTAGAATGTGGTGAATCTGTTTTGATTAGTTGAGGATTCTTGCTAATGAGGTTCTGGTTCATTGAGGCTTTGTTCTATTTGTGTTTTGTTCAAGGTTTAAGTTGAAGTAGACCTGTACTTAGAAAGCAATGAGAAAACAAGTTAACGATGCTTCTGTGTGGCCATTCTGATGAGTAGTTTTATATGAAATTGATGGTCTTTAAATATAATGATGCATTATGATGGATCTCTGACCCTGTTTACTTGTCCTAGGACCAAAATATAATATCATGGGCTGCCCAGAGACACAAGGAATTCTTCAAAAAAGAATTGTTCCAGAGAAAGCCCCTAAATCTCTGGTTAATAATCTTTTAATAGCCCTATGAGTGAATATTCTGAACTTCCATTCCCTATGGAGTATATTGCACCTAGGGGGCTTGCCTCTCCCAGATCTCTTTCTCTGATATGTCCAACCATTTCCCAAGAGATTAGTAGTCAATTTTCCATGGTTCAGAGGATAGACCTAAGGCAAGAGAGAACCTCAAGGACTATCTCATCTAATCCTCTCATTTTATAGATGATGAAACTGAGATCCACAGTGGTAAAATGACTTGCCCAAGATTACATAGATCATCTGACTCCACAGTCAGCCACATTTTCTCAGAACAGCTCTATTTTAGAATTAAATTAAAGAATGTTAGAATTTTCAGGAACCTTAGAGATTAATTCAACCTATTCATTTTATGGAGGAAGAAACAAAAGTTGAGGTGAGTTGCTGAAAGTTGCCTAGCAAGTTGGTGTCACAGATTGAGGAATAAGAATAAAGAAGTGGGGAAAGGAATAAATATTTATTTATTAAGTGACTACATGTCAGGCACTTAGCTAAATGCTTCACAAATATTATCTCATTTGATCCTCACAGTAACCTGGGAGATAGATGCTATTATTTTCTCCATTTTATACTTGATAAAACTGAGGCAGACAAAGGTTAAGTGACTTACCCAGAGTTAGAGAACTAGTAAATATCTAGGGCTGGAATGAATGCAGGTCTTCTTGAATCTGGGTCCAAAATCCTGATTTTGCTACTTGCCACCTGTGTGACTTTGAACAAGTTAATCGACCTCTCTGCAGCTCAGGTTCCTCATCTATAAAATGAGAGGAGGAGAGGGGTTGCATCAGATGGACTTTAGATAGTCTCCTATCTCTAAATCTGAACTAATCTAAATCTAAATCTAAATCTGAGATACCTGTACTCTTTTTACTAAATTTTGTTAGACGTGTGTGGATTTCCGGTATAATTATATACCTACCCCAGCAGAAAAACAACTTTGCTAACTTGCATTAGGGTTTACCATGACAGTCTCCTGTTTCCTTTGGCAGCTCTGCTGCAAATGGTTAGCCTTGCAGTGACCGGAGCCCTCTATGTTATGATTTAATGCTTTGCAGATGGATTTTCAAATATACAGTTGTATAGTACGTTCTGCCCTTTTGCCCAGATTGCAACAGATGTTGACTTACCGGGACCAACCTGAAGCCAAGAGGGAAGTGGAAGTCTTGGTAATTAATAAAATGACATCTATATTGTAAAATAAGGGCTGAGGGAGGAGTATTGCTTTGGGAATTTTCCCCCTACTCCCTAGTTTAACTTTATTATTTTCTGCTCAACTAAGTATGACCTCTTTCTCCTCTCTCTCTCTCTCTCTCTCTCTCTCTCTCTCTCTCTCTCTCTCTTCCTTCCTTCCTTTCTTTCTTTCTTTTTTCTTTTCCTCTCATCTTTTCATCCCTTCTTTCCTTCTTTCTCTCTCTCTTTCTCTTTTAGATTTTTTTTCTTCTTTTAGATAAAAAGGAAATAACAACCACTATTACCTAACGTTTCTGCTCCTTAAAATTGCTACTCTAAAACACCACAGCATCTTTTTCAGTTATGCTGTAGATAGGAGAAAAATGGCTGCTGTTTGGTTCAAACAGAGGCTCCCCCTGCCCCAGAGTTATTTAGGCACTTTACCTAAGTTGGCTCTGCCAAAACTGTAAGAATAAAGGAGCCAGTAATAAATGTTTGATAGAAAGGAGATAAAGTCCGTATGGTGAGTCTCTCTTCCAGCTCTCCCTTGGGGCTGAATATACACTGGGAGTCTTTAAGGGGGTGTCACCCCAAAACTGGGTGACCTGGATTGTCATGCCACCCTATAAGAGTTGGGGGAGAGGCTTCCCTATAAGAGGAGGTATGTGGTACCCCAATCCAATTCTGGATAAGGACAGGGTTCACACAATCCTCCCTGTGATCAGTTAATTTCACAGCGGGTGGTCCAGCTTCAAGATGGACCAAGCTGTGTTTCTCCTCTCCCTTGTTGTCTCTCAGGCACTCTGGAACGCTATCTGACTGATCAATAGCTTTTATTATTCACAATTCAGGGCCTGGGGAAAGGAGGGGAAGGGCAGAGGGATTTTGGGGTGCCCTCTTCTCTGTTTCTATGGGGTCTGTCACTTAGGAGGAAACCTTTGGGATTCCCACTCCTAAGCTTCTTCCCCCATCCCTTCTCATATTTCTATTTCTATCCTTTTCTGTTTCTATCCTTTTCAATAATTGTAAGTTTTGCCTGAAAGGGGATCTCTCGGCAAGGTTGGGTAATGGGAGAAGGAGAGTAAGAGATTGCTTCCAAAATGGAGTCCAAAAACTTATCTAACTAGATGGTTGAAGTCTTGATGGGAGTAATTCCCAGAATCCTCTCTGGTATCAACTGTCAACAATTGTCAGCAACTGCCTTCTCCGGCTCCTTTTGTCCCATCCCCCTTGCACAGATTCCATCCTTACAGAAAGCATGTTAGGAGTAATAATTTTTTTTTACCTAAGACATTGAATCATAGACTGTCCTTAGATCTAGGGACCTTAGAGATTACCTAGTTCAATCCCTTCTCATTCCAGATACTATGATGTGACATCCAGAGTAGGCAGGTCACTCAACCCCTAACAGTCTCAGTTTTCTAATCTGTATTGATGATAATGTGTGTAAACCTGTCTCAAAGACTATTTGTGTGGGACTCTCTGCATTGGTGGAGATGCATTACTCCACAGTAATATGAAGTGCTGCGAGGGTTTGGGAGAATAGATATCTTGAGCTTCTGTATTCACAACTAAATCAAGCGAGAGTCCTAACTCTCACTTAAAGGGAAAGCCCCCAAATTCACTAGCTCTATAAGCTGGGGATAGGGATATGATCAAGGTGCTAACTCTTTTATGTTCCAGTTGCTTCCCAGGGTCTTTCTCTCCCATCAGGGACCTGAAAAGAGTCTAGATAAAAACTTCGTAGGTTAAGATATCTTTCTCCCAAGCTTATGCCTCATTCACCTCTCATGAAAGCATGGAGCATTGAGTGTCTACCATTGAGGAAAGTCTGGTGCAAATGAGCTTGGAGCCTGGGGCTGCATTTGCTCTATCTTCTTCACATAGTTGCTAGAAGGAAAGCATCCTATAAAATGATGTATCCATTTAAGTTCCTATTGTCATAGAAGGGCTGAATCCCAAAGGAAGAAAGTGACTTGTCTAAAGACACACAGCTGGATATTGGGGAGAAGGAACTTGATCCTAGACTTCTAAACTCAGAGTCTTGCTCTCATTCTACTATACCAGTGATGGGCAAACTATGGCCTGCGGGCCAGATGTGGCCTCCTGAAATGTTCTATTCTGCTGCGGGACATTATTCTTAATCTGACAAATACAATGAGTAGGATACAATACAATGAAACTTCAAAAGAGTTGCCTTAGAAACAGACTGACAGATGAGCATTTCCTTTCCTTTGGCCCCTCTTTAAAAAGTTTGCCCATCACTGGCTGATTTTTCTCATCTATAAAATAGGGATAAAAATAGTACCTACTTGTTAATGTTGTTATAAGAATCAGATAAAATAATGTATATCAAGCACTTTGCAAACCTTTAAGCATGATATAAATAGGAGTTATTTATTATTATTACAACTACTGTTACTTTTGTTGTTCCAGATTTATTTTTGAAAGTTTTCAAATAGAAGCTTCTGGACAAGTCACTATTCTACAACAGTTCTTTTATGTTTAATGTTTGGTGATCTATTTTGCAGATGAATAAAATGATTACTATTTGTAATTAAATAAAAATATTGGTTTGTCAGCTTATCTGAAAGCTTGCTATAAGCATGAACTTCAACAATTCTAATTATTGGGATTAATTAAATGTTGGGGCTAATTAAGATCTGGGTAAATAGGAATAGACTAAGAATAGTGCAATTTCACCTTAAACCCCAGCTGGAATCTTGGGGAGAGTTTCTAAAGGGAATTCTGAGGAGCCTTAGAAACTGTTGGTATCCAACTACCAGTTTGGATTTAGGGTTTACTCTGAGAAGCTGGTTGGAAAACTGTGGAAAACCAAGTGGCAGTTGAAAGAGGAGAACAGGTTGGAGTTTTGGGAATAAGTTTGTGAAAGACCAACTGAAAAGAGAAAAGAAAGACTGGTTTCCTCTGTTTGGCTGCAGAAGGGAACTGAGGCCTACCAAGGCCAACCGAAGCCTAACTAGGCCCAAAACAGCTAACAGTTGGAAGAATGAGCTGGAAAGAATACAAAGAGACACTAACTGTAAACTATATATAAGGAGATTATTAATTAGTATAGATTATTTAGAATAGATACTGGGGATTATTGATAGAGTAAGGGGTTTTCAGGAGGCTCAGGTTTCTCAAGCAGGAAGACAGTTCTTATGAACTAGCAGTGTGGGAAAAGTTTAGTTTCCTTTTAGAATTGGGGACTATTTCTTCAATCCTTTGTTTATCTCCCCTTTCCTTCCTTAAAACCCTTCAAGAAATATTAAATAAGTTTAATTATTTAATTTATTAAATAACATTAAATAAATAAGCTGTCTCCATCATAGTTTTCATTCAGCTATCTTTGAATAGGCCCAAACTATTACCAGAAGCTTCAACTCAAACCACCTGGTAGCCAGCTGCCTTCCAATCAACAAACAGCAACCAAAGTTAAGAAAATATACTATATCTGAATTTCCACCCAACAAATAGCAGACAAGGTAAGAGGAATAATAGATATTTCATTCTATTTTCATATGACTGATTTAAGAGTCAAGATGGCAAGTGGAAAGAGAACTTGGCCTAGAAATGGAGAGACCTAGCTTTAAATCTCACTTTACATACTTTCTGGCTGTGTTGCTGAGGGCTAGAGGAAACCTTTTTGGACCTAGATTTTCTCATTTGCAAAATGAATAGGTTACACTAGATTGTCTCTAAGACCTCACCAGCTCTAAATCTATGATCCTATGATTTCTTCTTCTAGGTCTTTATACTTTGAGAGCTTTTCATTATACATAGCTTGGAGGTTTCCAATATTTGACCTAGCGACATTCATCAAAAATATTGGTTTTAAATTTTCATGGTTCAATGTTACATCCAAGCAATTGTGGACAACATATTTGTCTGTATGGTGCTATGATTACAGCACAGTTTGTTGCATTCTGAAGGACATTTGAGGGTTGGTGTTTATAATGCAGTAACTGATCAAGGACAGAAAGAATCTGGTGTATAATTCTAGTTACTTGATCTGTCTAAATATTTGGTAGGTACTAAATTTTTTGCATTCTACAGTGATATGTTGCACAGTTTCTTCTATTTCCTTATAAAAATCATTATTACATTAAAATGATACTTTTCTCATTCAATAGCAAAAAATGACCTATCCTGTTACTATTGTTACTGCAATTCCATGATCCAATGACACTGGTCCTCTTGCTGTTCCTTATATACAGCACTCAAACCCTGACTCAGAAAATTGCTTCTCTTTTCCCCTCATTTCTACTTCTTGGCTTTCCTGGGTTCCTTTGAGTCTCACCTATAGTCCAACCTCCTGAAAGAAATCATTCCTAATCTTTCTTTATTTTAGATTAATCTAAGTCTTTTTTTTATCCTGTCTATATCTTGTTTGTACCTAATATTTTCATGTTGTCTTCTTCATTAAACTATGAACTCCTTGTGAGTAGAAACTTGGTTTTGCCTTCTTTATATCCCCAGGACTTAGCATAGTTCTTGGTACATGGTGCTTAACAGATGTTAGTTGAAAGACAACTAACTGATATCGCTCCCATATGGTTTTGATTTCTTTGGCTAGGCATTCTAAAAGCTTTTCACTGCACACAGCTTGAAGATTATTTGGTGCTGTCTATTTTGAATTCAAAGACAAATCGTTGTCTACAATTACCTGGATTTAACACTGATTCATAAAAATTTAAGACAATATTTTTTTAAATGTCACTAGGTCAAATACTTGAAACCTCCAAACTACATGTAATGAAAAACTCTCCACGGAATAAGAATTAGTAGAAGAAATCAGAGGATTATAGATTTAGAGCTGGGTGGAGTCTTAGGGGTCATCTAGTCTAACCCCTTCATTTTATAAATGAGAAAACCTAGTTTCAGAGAGGTTAAGTCACCAGCCCTCAATGACATCACCAGAAAGTGTCACTTTGAAGATTATTTGGTACACTGTAGTTTGAATACTTTCAAGAGTGGCATTGGGACATCTATTAAAAATGTTAAGTTTTATAGATCAGTTATTTATCCAGTGATAGACAAGAGTCCAATCTGAAAAAAATTCCAGTTCCAGGGCAATTTATGGTTGCATTCTTCAGAATATTTTGATTCTCTCTCTCTCTCTCTCTCTCTCTCTCTATATATATATATATATATATATATACATATATATATATATACGATTTGCTATTTGTTAGTCCATGAAGGACAGTAAGATTCTGGTATATAACTCTAGCCACTAAACCATGTCTTTCAATGAATTCAGAAAATACTAATTTTGTTGCGATTTGCAACAATGTATTGAAGTTTCTACTATTTCCTTGAAAAGTCTATATTGAACATTAAGTTTAGACCCTTTAAGGATAATCTTTCTAGTGCTCCTGGTCTAGTCCCAAGTTGCCATCATAAACTCGTTTCCACAAAGAAATTCTCATGACTCAGCCAATTGATTGAAGCTTCTTTGTCCATGACAATACTACCTAAATTAATTTACTTATTTAGTCCTACGCCAATCAAACTGTGAAAAAAAATACTTTATAGAGCTAAAAGAAAACCTGATAAAATTCATTTGAATGAACAAAAAGTCAAGAATCTCAAGGGAAATAGTGATGCTACTTTCTCAATATAATATTGTCTGGGTTCATGTGAAGGTCACCCATGGAGGTTCTTTTGATTCCACTCATGAATTTTAGCCATTTAATAGACTCCATCCAGCAGAAAATTGTTTTTAATTACATTATACAAATCCAGTGGTATGTGCCTGTTGTCAAATTTTACTATTTTTCAGTGAAATGACTATTACTCTTGTTTTATTCTCACTCTCATTATTTGGATGAGGTTCAGATAGAAACAGTCTGAGGATGCGTAACTATATTGCCATTATTCTTTTATCTTTAATGTTTTTCAAACTATTGGCAAAGAGGATAAAATAACTGCTTTTCATAATTAAATTAAAAAACTAGGATTTAAACAATCTTTTGTAGACTCGTGAAAAGCATCTTAAGGACAACTCCAATAGAAGACAGTATGATGAGGACAACATGCATTTCATCTTGTCCCCACATGGATTCTACATTGGGAAAACTTTTCATTTTATGTAGTTTTATGATTTCCACTATGGTGCTATCAAAAATATTTTTCCTAAATTTTTGGGAATTGATGTAATGTCTGAGTTCTTGTCCTAGTACAATTTATTTGTTGAATTCTCAAGGACATAATATGGTCCATATTTATATTATGGGTGTTTTTTTTTCCATTTGGTGGTGTTGTGAGCTTCCCCAAGTCACATTATTGTGCCTTTCAGCATATCAGATAATCATTTAAATTTTTGCAATTTTCAGAGGTATGTTGCATGGTTTCTAATGTTACACTGCATAGCCTGCATTCATCAATAAGTGTGGGCTCCTTAAGGACAGGTTTTGCACCATTTCTGGTAGTGATGATCTGAGCCTGAATTACTCTAATAAATACTTCCATTTCCACAAACAAATCTGCATGACTTAGCCATTTGTTTGATGCTTTTCTTGGTTGAATTCATGTGAATGTCATTCATAAAGTACCTTTTGACTCCATCTCCAGATGAAGTACTTGCTGATACATCCAACAAATCCAGTGTCATCTAGTTGTTCTCTACCTTGACTATCACTGTGAATTTGAGAGTTATTTTTTCCAAAAGTATTTCTGCAAAAATTTAATTTGTTTGTCCTGTACTCTGAGAATGTATATTTATCCTCGTCCTCTCTTTTGACAAGAATTAATTTTCCTATAATTGACTTCTTAGGTGATGGGCCCTGTATTTCATTAAAATTGTATGGATTTGTGTTTGCAGTCTTGGCTTTAGAATCTAGAATCATATCCTTCATTTTACCATGCCAAAAGTATATATTAAGAATGTTTTTGCATAGATGTTAATTGTTCCAGATGTGTTCTTCCCATTAAGCTTTTTCTAATTTTTTTAAACCCTTAACTTCTGTGTATTGGCTCATAGGTGGAAGATTGGTAAGGGTGGGCAATGGGGGTCAAGTGACTTGCCCAGGGTCACACAGCTGGAAAGTGTCTGAGGCCGGATTTGAACCTAGGACCTCCTGTCTCTAGACCTGACTCTCAATCCACTGAGATACCCACCTGCCCCCCCAATTAAACTTTGATTTCAGGATGCCAAGCAGCCTGTTAATATATTCAGGCATAATTTTTTCCTTAATAGTTTTTTGCATTTTGTGATTTGCTTGGAGAAGCTGGTGCATTTGTTAATATTGCTGCAATCTACTTGCTAAAATTGTTGAATTAAAGCTTAAAGCTGCAATCTACTTGCTAAAATTGTTGAATTAAAGCTTAAAGCTTCCTAAATGCATATTAATAATTTTATTCTTACTGAATCCAAATAAAATGTTAATATTAGCGAAAATGTCCATTTAGATGAGGTAGGTGAGTAGATGGTCATTTCATTGGTTCCATATACCTTGATTTCATGCATATATATCATGTGATCAATTTGATGTTTTGGTACAATTTCCTCTTTGACTCAAATAATCAGATAATAATAACATAATAACAATGCCTTAATAATCAGAAGTGATAATAATGGATTTAAAATTAGTGGAACTTGAACTATTTCTCTGGAGGATACAGTCTTTTATATCTTTGAGCTTGTCATTTTATTGTATTGAAGGTGTTATAAGTAAAGAACAATTTTTTCCCTATAGACTTTAAATACTAGCCTCCTTGGCGAACCTTTGGAGTTCGAGTGCCCAGAGGACAAATTCAAACTGTCTCTGAGTCCCAGATTACCAGAGAGAGCTGAGAAGAAAGTGCTTACTTTGGGTGGCTGGACAGAGAGAAGAGACATGCAAAAAAATGTCCGCAGGAAGAGGGGGGCACAGAGTAGCTCCCCAAGTGCCAGCTCTGCACCCATGTCATGGCTTTGTCAATGCCACTCTAGTGTCTCACTTATCCTTAAGACTGTTTTACACATTTCATGACTAAGTTACGAATCTGGAACTGAGTCAAAAGATTGATAATAATCAATATTTTAAATGTACAAATATAATAAAGTGTCACAGCATTTTCAGGTAGCTTGTTCAGGAAAAGGAGAATAATCAGTAATAATATTATTAGTACTAGTAGCAGTAATAGCAGCAGGAGCAGTAACTAGTAGTAATAGTGGTCATAGTGATAGTAGTAGTAGCAGCAGCAGCAGCAATAGCAAAAGCAAGAAAAAGAGTAGCAGTAGTAGCAACATTTATATAGCTCTTTGAGATTTGCAAGATATTTTACAAATATTAAATCATTTTATCAGTAATTAAGAATGTTATTTTTTATATTCTGGGACTTTTTGGAATACTTTTTTGTTCCTTGTTTTACATAGATAGATAGATAGATACATAGATACATAGATACATAGATACATAGATAGATACTTAGCAATGCAAGCATTGAATGCTTTATAGAGTTTATAAACATGTAATTAAATCTGAAATCATGTTATAAAACAGCAGTCCTCAAACACATTTGGTATTAGGGGCAGCTAGGTGGCTTAGTGGATAGAAAGCCAGGTGTGAAGATAGGATTTCTTGGGTTCAAATCTGACCCCAGACACTTTCTAGCTGTAGGATCCTGGGCATTATGTCAGTGTCCCTGAGAGTCTGCTCCCAAGGTTCTAAATTCTCCTGCCAGTCAAGTCTGCTCTGCTAACTCAAATCTGTATTTTTCTACAACAATCTAGAGGCAGGAAGTCATGAGTTCAAATTCAATCTCAGAACTTCTTATTTGTTTGACCCTCTTTGTTAACCTCTGCCTCAGTTTCTTCATCTGTAAAACAGTCATAAATCGATAGCTCCTACATTGCATGATTGTCATGAGGATAAAATGAGATAATATTTGTAAAGTGCTTTGCAAACTTTAAAGCTCTATATGAAGGCTGGCTATTAATGCTATTTAAAATATTCTTAAGTTTATATGAATCAAATTTATATATCTGGGTGATTGGGGCAACAGGGAGATTTGTGATTATGCTAAATGTACAGTTTATTAAATTCTCAAGGATATTTTGAGTTCAGTATTTCTAGTAAGAAGATTTGTCATTTGTCCTTCCATCAAGATAGTGTATTTCTGATCTATATTCCAGATCATGACTTTACCTTGTCTTGTTATGTGTTAATGTGCCTTGTATATCAGACACTGAGAGATATTTGAAACAAAGATTGTTTTTCCCATTTGATTTTTTCCCTTCTTACACTAGATATATTAATTTTGTTGATGCAAAAGATTTTCAATTTCATGTAATCAAAATTATCTATTTATCTCTTATAATGACCTCTTTCCTTGTTGGTTTAAGGATCTCCTTCTGCTCCCTATACTTATTAAAACTAAATCATCTGGGGCAGAAAGGTAGATCAGTGGATGGAGTGCCATGTCTGAAGATGAGAAGTCCTGGGTTCTAATTTGTCTCCAGACACTTCCTAGCTGTGTAATCCTAGACAAGTCATTTAACCCCAGTTGCCTGGTCCTTATCCCTCTTCTCCTTGGTTTATAATTAATTGATACTTAGTATTGATTCTAAGAATGAAGGTATGAATTAGGTTTTCTAAAACTATATCATCTGCTTCTCTTCTAATTTTTCACATTGTAATCTTTAATATTCAAGTCATATATCCATTTTGAATTTATTGTAGAATGTAGTGTAAAATGTTAGTCCAAGTCTAATTTCTGACAGACTGCTTTCCAGTTTTCACAGCATTAGTTATCAGAATTCTTTCTTAGCTTACTTATATTTGGGGACTCATTAAATACTAAGTTATTAAATTAATTTCTTATTTCTAGATAGGTTATTGAGTTCATTTATAGTTTTACCTTTTGTCTTTATATCTCCAACATTTCTCTTTGCATCCTTTCCTTTCTTGCCTCCCCTCAGAAATCTATTCTTTATAAAGATTAAGCTTAAAAGTATACTGACTAAGTATACATCCCTACCTGCTCCCCTCCCCAGCCAGTTGTTAAACTTTTAAATAGCACACCCCTGCCTGAGAGGTAAATAGGACAAAATTGGCTTGGTTTTAGAGGAAGAGTGGGAAGAAGAGGTCTTTACCTATGATTTCATTGGTATAAGGAACTTTCACGATGGAAAATCCTTCCAAGGATACACATCAACAACCACTGCAAGATTAACTTGGAGTTTGATGTTCCTGAAGCCCTGAGAGAATGAGAAACTTGTCCATAGTCCCACATCTAAGGAGAGTCAGAAGCATAACTTGAACACAGATCTTCCTAATGTCAACACTGGCTCTTCACCTACTACACACCACACGGATTCTTAGGGCAGGAATAATATCACCACTTTACCAATGGGGAAAGTAATGGTCAAAGAGACTAAGCAACTTACCCAAGATAACACAGCAAATTAATTGCAAAGCCATGACTTCTGATGATAATGATATTATTGCTAATAATATCAATTAATTAATCAATAATTTAAGTGATAAATAATAAAATAGCTGTTATGGGATCTTTCCACTTTTCTGTACACTGCCTCTCAGGTTAGGAAGGATAAAAATTTATAGGAAGATGGAGGTATGTTTTGAGGAAAGTTTTTGTAAACTATAAAGCACAATATGAAATGTGAACTAAAAAGAAATAGAGAAATAAAAACAATTAAGTGAAGAAAATCCAGCTCAATCCATCCTGTTTCCTAAATCATGAAAGTTGATGCCTCATAGCTAAGGAGTGGTCGTTAGGAAATCATGGGCTTCTCTTCTTAATAGCTACACACTAGAATCTTTGAGAAAGCTGCAACTCAATGATAGGAAATGGGGAAATCCTGTCCATAATCATTACAGCTGAGGAAAGAAAAGGCAGACCCACAGTCCTCACTCACAGTTCTTTAAACTCTTTGTCTAGATAATCCCTGAACAATTGTTTTATTCAAAATACACTCAGATATAAACATTAGGGGAGTGAGAGCCAGGCAGGAAGTAAGAGTGAAAAGAACCATTGGGAGCAGAAAGCTCAAAGGCAAAAAAGGCAGGAGGTAGGACATGCTCCAAAGGAAGCCCCTGGGTGTGATTGGAATATGAGAAGGAGCCTGGGAAGAAAGAAGCAGGCTCTCTTGAAACCTAAGCCGCTAAGGAACACAACTCTGGATTTTGCAATTAAAAAGTTAAAATGATCAGTATGAATGCAAAACTTAGGGATCATAAAATATGAGCACAATTGCAAAGTTGGCAAAATTGGCCAGGACCACAGCTGGACAGATATAAAAGTGATATGTCCACAGGCCTAGTGCTAATGCCTGCAAACCATAATGAGAGTTTTGTTACTTTGGATTCCCGTTTATGGAATTAAAATGCTTCTAACACATTAAGCTATTATCGGCAATGTATACCCCAATTCGGTTAAGTTTATTAAACCCTTTCCTTGGGACAATGATCTGAGAATAAGCACTTTTTGGTGGGAGGAGAAGCTAAAGAAATAAAGAATTTTAAATACCCTCCCCCAAAAAAAACAGAAGAAGGATGTATTCTGGGGAAAGAAAAGGGGAAAATCACAGGTGGGGGAAAGCAAGGTAAGGTTACTAAAATGGGAAGTGATAGACAATTAAAGAGAGAGAGACTATCAGTGTAAGGAGAATTTGTCAGGGAGGTCTCAGATCAAGTTGATGAGTTCTCCAATATAGGCTTTTAGAGGGACAGAGAGACAACTCCTTTTGGAGGATAGCCATGTCCCCTAATGCATTGCTTAGAGGACACAGGGGACTCCTGATGATTGATTAAGACTCAAGGGAACCAATTCTTGACAGCAGAGCTGTCCCCTTAATATGAATAAATGAATGAATGAAGCATTCATTAAAGGCTCAGAAATGTACAAAGCACAATGCTAAGTCCTGGGGATACAAATAAAAAGGTAAGAGTTCCTGTTCTCAAGGAGCTCACTTTCTAGTGGGGAAGACAACATATCTGGAAGGTTTCATCTGCAAGTCAGATGGAAGCATCCTATGTTCCTTAGGGTGCAGTGGAAAAGCAGATGGTATGTTTTTCAGTTTCTAATATTGAACCATTTGACTGTGTCAAGGACTTTTTTGAAAAAAAAAACTTTCTTTTCTGTATCTTCAGAAGCTGTAGCTGTAGCCCTGATAGAAGTAGTTGCAAAGCTGCATCTCCACAGAGGTTGCTTCCCAGGATGATGGCTGAGGGCACTGGGATGGAAATATCACTATTCCCAGGGCTCTTGGGTTCAGGGTCCTGGGCTATTTCCATCAGAGTCTGAGGAGAGATAGTAGTCAGAATGGTGGTGGCCTGATTGGCTTGGCACATGCTGCCTCCCGTCTCTCCTTAAGGGTCTCTTACTGCTCATTTAGACTGGCTTGCTTGACTTTGTGTTGTAGCTGATTTGCAGGTGGTGAGGATGGATGGCCCATCTCTACAGGACTTCCTTCCGCAGATGATGGCTATGATTCCTAGGCTGGAAGCAGGACCATTAGTCTGGAGGGTGCTGTCACTCCCAGGATTCATGCTCATCTGCCTCTTGGTCACAGTTGGTCAATAGTTGTGGCTGGTGGTGATGAGGAAGGTAGGACTCATCTACAATCATTTCCTCCCTCCTTGTGGAGAAGAAGCTACAGGGACTAGGATGGAAGTAGGTCTGCTGGTTAGGGGTATACTGGAGATAGACATCACACTTACCTCAAAGGTTTACAGTAAGGATCAAACGAGATCATGTATGTCAAGAATTTTACAAACCTTTAATCTTATATGTTACCCCAGTCCCATAGCACATTGGCATGGAACTTGGTATTTCTTGTGGAAATCAGTGTCCTATATTTGTGTGAGAGATGGGGTGGAGCTGGAGAAAGCATCTAGTTAGTCTTCTTTGAGCTTTCTTCAAAATCTCTTTAGTCTTTAAGACTCCAAGATTATCTACTGCACCCCAGGCCATCACTAGTCATCCCCACTTTTTCTTGCCACTGGACTTGGATGATGACAGAGTGAAACTGATAACTCTGTGCAACTCTGGCTCACTTAAATCCAATTCATGTATAAGTCAAGGCATCATCCCGTGATGTCATTGTTCTTTTGAAAATGAAGGACAAACAACAATGACAACAGCTGCTTCTGGCTTTCAGTGATGAGAGGGAGGGAAGGTGTCAACCCCACTTTAGGATACTAAAAGAAAAGACTCTGGGAAAAAGCCAACATGGGAGGAGTTAGCAGTCTGTGTCTTGCCTCTATCCCCAAAAAGGTACACTAGAGGCTTTGAGGAACTTCCCCATAGAACTCTTTCTTGATTGAGCTTTGCTACCTCGATCCCAATGGAAGAGTTTCCTCCTTCTGTAACTGACTGGTATGTACTCTCATATGTATACTTTCTTTGATTTTTACTTTGCTACTGATTGGGATAAGGGGACCTATTGCCTAAGTGTCATGTGTGTTCATTGTGGAATTGGTATTTGGTGGGAAGGGAGTCAAGCCTTAGATATAAAGCTGGGGTGCTCTTTTCTCCATTAATGAAACAGTAATCAGAAGTTAGAGGAAACCTGAAAATCACATTCCCTAGACTAATAATATTTAAGGAAGGATATAGGGATCAGTCTAGTTTAGTATTCCTAGCCCCTCTGAGGAGACCAAAGTGGCCAAAATTATGACCCCTGTAGTATAGAGAGAGGGGGTCATATAGTTTTTTCAAGCTTTGGCTGAGTTCTGAAAAGCACTTAGGGGTTTGGAATCTTGAGGGAAAAGACAGTTGGTTTGGGTCTCCCGTGGAGAGAGGTTGTCTAACCAACTGAGCTGCTTCCTTACCTATCTGTAGTATTGAAATTTAGCCTAGCTTTGAATTATTTATTTAAGAAACTGTTGTTTTGGATAAACCCTTTATATCTTCCTTCCCAATATTATTTCCTACCTTCCCTCCCTTACCTTATACGTCTGTGTAGTTAATAAGGAGAGTAATTAGAGAGGGGTTCAAATCTGTGAAGGGTTAATTGTTATTTGACAGTATGATATAAAGAAACTAGTCAGTCATCATTTATTTTGTAAGTTGAGTTAAAGGCTGGTCCTTACTCAGACTTCATCTTTGCCTCCCTTCCCCCACCTGAGGTTCCTGAGACAACTGTTAGGGCTTTCCTTTGATCCACTTTCCTGACAAATCATCCTTTAAAGATAATAAACCCTTTTGTGTTTCAACAGACCTATTAGTATAATTTGTCTGTTAGTTATTAAGAGAGGGAAGAAGAGGGAAAGAACCAACATACTCTGGGCTTGAAAGGAAGCCGGGGTATCCATCTTGAAGGAAGGTGTAACTTCAAAACAAGTCCCTTCCTGTGAAATTAACTAAACCCTGTTTGTTAATTTCAGTTTAGTCTATTTCCCTCAGCCTGTGTTTGAGTCTAAGTCCCAGTCTGTAAAGCCTGCTGTTTGTCTGTTTAGTTTAATTTCTCCTCTCCCTGAAGATCTCTGTTTCCCTTCTGTGTTATACTCCTGACTTCAGTCCTATTATATCCTGAATCTCCTTAATCCCAGCCTACCTGTAACCTAGATTACCCACTTAGCAAGTCTCTGACAACCTCCTTTCAAATTCCCTTATACCACACACCTTTCCTCAAATTATCCCCATTACACCCCCTACCTCCTTCTTCCATTCATGACAAGAAATAAAGTGTCTCTTGGAGAAGGGCTGGGCAGGGGAGGAGGAGAGGAGGGACTAGAGATGTCTAGTCTATCTCCCTTCAAGTCACACAATGACTCCTTTGTACTACATGTCAGGCATACCTCTCAGAACATATATAAAGAGGAACTATTTTTATTATTTTGATGTCCTTAAAAGGCGATCATCTAGCCTGTACTTAAATGTTTCCTTTAATGGAGGAAAATCTATAACATAAAGCAAGTCCCTTCTGTTGTTAAACAATGCTAGTTTTTAGAAAATTGCCCTTCTTTCTCCAACTATTTTCATATAGAAAGACAGGTTGGAGTAGTGGTTAAAGGATTGGCTTTAGAATCAGGAAGACCCAGTTTCAAAGGCAGTCTAGTGGTGTGACCTTGGACAAATTAGTTGATCTCCCAGTGCCGTCAAATTATGGAGTTGCTGCCAACACATATTAATGAAAGTTGTTTCCAAAGTGAGTTTCCTTTCCTAATGAAATCACAGTCTAGACCAGTGGTTACCAAAATTTTTTGGCCTACCTCCCCCTTTCCAGAAAAAAATATTACTTAGCGCCCCCTGTCACATACTATCACCGCCCCCTTACAGTTATTCACTGGCCCCAAATGCACCTGTGGCCATTACCACCTCCCTGGATTGCTGCAGCACCCACCAGGGGGCAGTGGCGCCCACTTTGGGAATCACTTTGGGAATCTTTGTCTAGACCAAAAGAAAAGAAAAATAAATAAATTGTAATTTCTACTATTTATTTGTTAGAAATTTTATTTATTATTTTTAATTTATCATTTATTATAGTAGACACTAATTTCTATTAATTAATTATTCAATTGGACTTAATTTTGTCCTCTGGAGCTACACAGATTTTAGTATAATGATGGCAATGATAATTGATTGTTATATAGTACTTTACCATTGGATAGTCCTTTACAAACATTGCTTCATTTGATCATCATATAGCATTGTATTGGAACTGATTCCTCACAAGTCAGGGAAAGGCTTCAGGTTAGCCACATAGACTTAAAAGAACCCAGCAACATATTTATCCCCTTTTTACAAAAGAAAAAAACTGAGGTGGAGAAGAGTCAACCATAATCAAATAGCAAGCAAATGGTAGAGTCATCATTCCCTCTTTCACATGAAATTCCTTTCAGTGTTTGAAGACATTTCTCATTTCCCTTTTGCCTTCCCTAAGTAAAATATACCTGGTTCCATCATTCATTCCTTGGGAAATGGGTGTTGGGCCTGGAGTCAAGAAGATTTAAGTTCAAATCTTACCTCAGATATTTAATAGGTATGTGACCCTGGGTAAGTCACTTAATTTCAGTCTGCCTCAGGTCCTCAAAGGGAAAATGAAAATGATAATAACACTTATTTCTCAGGATTGTTGTGAGGATTAAATGAAACCATATTTATAAAGTGCTTAGCAAAATGCTTAGGAACTTAATATATGTCTCCTTCCTTCCTTCCATCCTTCACATGACAAGGTTTCTAGACTCCTACCCCATTAAAGTCACCCTCTTCCAAGTATCCTCTCTTGGTTCCCCAAAATGAACATAATATGGAACTACAAAACACAGAGTTTCATGAGACTATTACTTCCTGTGATCTACTCAGTGGAGAAAAACAAAATTCAAGGAGGAGATATAAAATGGGAGGGGGAAGGCAAGACAACATGATAAAAGATAGCAAAGGAGATTCATTAGAAAAACATTCTCCCCAAAAATTCAATTTCAGTTAGGTTTCCCTGAACTAAGATGGAAAATAGTAAACTGCCTGTATCGATCAAAATACAAGTCGAACTGTGTGGGAGTAAGGTCAGTGCAGTCCTGCCAATTTATTTACTAAGAAACACTGGAGAGAGCCAGTGTGAAGAATGCCAGAGCCAGCATGAAGGTCATGGACATGCTACAGTCTGAGGAAGAGAAAGGCATTCCAACAGGAGGAGAAGATCAACAGACCTAAATAAAACTCTCACATACAAACGTCAGCCCTAGTTTACAGAGAATTACTGAAAAACAAAGAGAAATGTCCACCTCTGCCTTTAGAGACCCCCATTAGTTTTCTCCTCTCCTCTCCACTTGAACCACCATCCAACCCACCTCTGAAGGGGATAAGAGTTGGGCCAATAAAACTGAAGGTAAGGGTTAATTTTCAGAGATCCAAATCCTTTCATTTTGCAAATTAGTGGCAGAGCAGTGGTTCAGATCCAGGATTCCTTTATTGTTGCTGCTTTCTTCCATTGTGTTGTTGTTCTGTATGCCTGACCCTTTTGGACCCCATTGGGGGTTTTCTTGGCAAAGATACTGGAATAGTTTGCCATTTTCTTTCCCATTCATTTTATAAATAAACAAACTGAGGCAGATAGGATTAAGTGACTTTTTCAGAGTCACACAGCTAGTAAATGTCTGAGGTCAGATTTGAACTCATGAAGATGAGTTTTCCCAACTCTACACCTTGCTCTCTTACCCACTGTACCACCAAGATGCTCTCTCTTCCATTGTATCTCACTGGTGTAGTGGATGCCAAGCTTTTGCCCAAAACCAAGCTTCCAGGTCACTTCTAGTTATCTTCACTCTGGGAGTATACTCTATCCCCCTCTTTCAGCACTCGTTTATTTTTTATCTTCTTCCATTAAAATATGCCCTCTCCGAGGGCACAGACTGAATTGTTTATCTGTACAGACACTCTTTCCACATTGCAACTTTTCCCATTGTGCTTTTTATATAACCTGGGTTGGCATAAAAAATTAAATGGGAGTTTTTGAGGAGTTTTGTGGAAGCCACAGACAACAGGCAAAAAAACCAGCAGGTGATACAGAAAAAGCTTAGAAACTTAGAAATGTATGAAAGATATGTATAGTACTATATAATGTCAACATATTTTATCTTTTAATACTCTTAAATGTACACAATTTTAAAAAATTAAAATAAGTACAAAGTTAAGAATACAAAAACTAAAAATATTTTATGCAGATCTTCCAGATTGTGGGGCACCATGTCCCTGGCCCCCGAAATGTGGAAAGGATGCCTGTATTTGGATTGTTATCACTTAGCTCAATTGTTGGCACCTAGTAAATGCATAATAAATGCTCAGTCTTTCTGTCTGTCTATCTAACTATCTATCTATCTATCTATCTATCTATCTATCATTTTACTTGTTATCTACCGTCCTGGGTTGGAATCAGGGAGAACAGGCTTCAAATCTTCCTTCAAACATTAAATGTATAACCCCAAATAAATCACTTAACTTTTTTTGGCCTCTGTTACCTTATCTGTGAAGTAGGAATAATAATAAAATCTACCTCATCAATAGGTGGTGCAGTGGATACAGTGCTGGGCATGGAGTCAGGAAGACTCATTTTTCGAGTTCAAATCTGGCCTCAGATACTTACTAGCTGTGTGACACTAAGCAAGTCATTTAGTCCTGTTTGCCTCAGTTTCCTCATCTGTAAAATTAAGTGGAGAAGGACATGACAAACAACTATAGTATCTTTGCCGAGAAAACTCCCAATGGGGTCATGAAGACTTGGACGTGACTGAAAAAAATAAAACAGAGAGTAAAACATCAAAGGTCAAATTTGAACCCAGGGCCTCTGATTCCAGAGCTAGTGTCCTTTCTGATGTCTCACACATCTCACCCAATGAGAGGGTTTGCCTGGCATCTAAAGGACATGATATTCTTTTGATGCTCACACCACAGTCCGAAATCCTTTGAATAAAAATCCTTTTCATCTAATGGATGTCTCTGTTGACAAGCTTATACATTTCATTTGCCTCTATTGAAACAAATAATTTGTTATTCAGTCATGTGAGTTGCAGCAGACTCTTTGTGGTTCCATTTGGGGTTTTCTTGGCAAAGATACTGAAGCAGTTTGCCATGTCCTTCTCTAACTCATTTTATAGATGAGGAAACTGAGGCAAACAGAGTTAAATGACTTGCTCAAGGTCACACAGCTAGTAATTGTCTGAGGCCATATTTGAACTCAGATCTTCCTGATACCAGGCCAAATGCTTTATGTATTGCATCACCTACGTGCCTAACTCAATTAATACCTCCATTAATTTAGATGGTTATGATCAAGGCATAGAATCTCAGTTAAAACTTTCATGGTTAGAGAGGAAAGTTTTCCTCAGATTTTTATAATTATTCAGCATGTATGTATATTTATAAAGTATACATATTATAGCAAGTGTATGAAGTATGCTTCTGTATACATATATCAAAAGTCAATTCATTTAAGCTAGTAAAACTTAAAATATATAGATGTATATATATACCTATATACATTCATATGTGCCATATATATTTATATATACATACATGCATTACCTAAGGTGTCCATGTGTATTTGAGTTGCTTTTATTCTTATATACTTATATTCTTATACTGTGGAGCCACAGTCAGAATAACACAAGATTTAGTAGCTAGAACATTAAAAGAACACACGGCAAGGAACACAGTATTTTTTAGAGCAAAAGAACTGGGCTTACTACCAAGAATAACATATCCAACAAAGATAAGCATATTTATAAATGTAAAAAATGGACATTTATCAAACTAAAGGAATTTCAATTATTTGTGGGGAAGAATCCAGAACTCAGTAGAAAATTTGATTTATAAGAAGCATTCAAAGGTAGTAAGCAACCCAAAAGGTCAAATAAAACAAAAATGTTTTATTCTGGTATGGGAAAATGTTATCTATGGCATTGTCTGGGTATTTTGAAGAGGCATATATAAATGGAAGACTCAAGGTGAAGGTGAATGTAATGAAATGAGCTGAAATGGTAGTGGAGTAGTCCAGAAGGAAGTAGGATGGAATGACTATCTCATATAGAGGAGAAATGAGTAAAGGAACTGACATGGAGAAGGGGAAGGGGGCTGGTAGCACTACAATCCCACTCCCATCAGATATGGGTTAAAGAGAGAACAACATACACAATTAAAAGGTCAAAAATCTTCTAAATGTGCAGAAAAACAGGAGGGAAGAAGGGACCTAATATGGGAGGGTCTGAGAGTTCCCTTAAGAGTCTGAGGGACTAAGAGAAGGAAGGATGGGTTAAGAGAAAGGAGGGTAAGGGGATAAGAAAATATAGGGACATGATATGTACTAGAGGGAAGTACTTATCAAGAGGTTGGGTGTCGAGATCTCTTTATCATCTCTGATAATCTGATAAGGACAGTTTAGTTGATAAGGAAATAATGGGACTGGAAGATCTTTTACCTCATGCTTCCAGCTCTGTCTCCAGGAGCATGGAGTTTATTATATATATTTCAAGACTCATTTCACACAAAAGAACCCCCCTGAAACTTTGCAGATGTGCAGAAGTTACAAATTATGTTATATCAAAACACAAAAAGTCTCATTGGCTTCAGAACAGACCAAGGCCAAGGTTGAATTTTGACCGTATTCTTATCAGAAAGTCAAGTTGGGGAGTATTCCTCCCAGGGTCAAATTGCCCACGCTAAGGTTTTGGCCTTGGCTATATCAGGCAGCTGCATTCCTGGTCAAAGGGGAACAGTGTTAACCCTTTGAATTCAGATTTGCTAGGAACTTAAAGCTTTTCAATAAGGCCACAATACTTTTCAACAAGAAATCACAAGGATCACAAAAGGGGTCAAAAGAGGAGTCTCAGATTTTTATCTGTTCTCTTATTGGCTTTCCACAGTTGGGGGTGGTAAAGTGAGGGGATAAGGGAAGGACTCTTGGGACAAAATAGTGGAGGGATTTTTAGAATTGAACTTATATCAAGAAATAGGGCAACTAGGTAGCTCAGTGGATTGAGAGCCAGGCCTAGAGACGGGAGGTCCTAGGTTCAAATCTGGCCTCAAACACTTCCCAGCTGTATGACCCTGGGCAAGTCACTTGACCCCCATTGCCTACCCTTACCACTCTTCTGCCTTGGAGCCAATACACAATACTGACTCCAAGATGGAAGGTAAGGATTTTTTAAAAAAAGAAAAAAAAGAAATAGGAGGGGGGGGAAGGAGGACGTGGTTGGGGTGATAAGGGATTTTAGGAAAAGTAGAATAAGAATTTTAAAAGTAAGAAGGAAGGGACAAAGTGGGGATCTTTGGAAAGGTGGGACAATTTGGAGTTAGGAGGGCAAGAAGGGGGATAAGGGAGGACTTTGGGAAAGGGTGCAAATTATAGAGGCATTGGTCAAAGGAAATTGGACATCTGAAGAGAGATNGAAAGAAAGAAAGAAAGAAAGAAAGAAAGAAAGAAAGAAAGAAAGAAAGAAAGAAAGAAAGAAAGAAAGAAAGAAAGAAAGAAAGGGAGGGAGGGAGGGAGGGAGGGAGGAAGGGAGGAAGGAAGGAAGGAAGGAAGGAAGAAACAAACAAACAAACAAACAAACAAAAAGAGATAAAGAGTGAGGAAGAATGGAGTGGATAGAAATGTACAAGCAGTACCAGTGACATTGAGTATGAATGAGATGGATTCACCTAAGGGACAAAAGCAGATAACAGAGCAAATCAAAAACCAAGACCTAACAATGTGTTGTCTACAAAAAACACTGAAAATGACAGACACAGAGAGAGTGAAGGTGAGGAGCTGCCACAGAATATACTATGCCACAGATAATCCAGAGACAGTAGGGATAGCAGTTATGATCTCTTAAAGAGTTGGGGCTAAAATGGATGTAACTGGAAGGGACAAACAGGGAAACTATATTGTGATGGTGGGATACCATGGATAATGAAATATTATCAACATTGGACCTGTGTACACCAAGTGTTATAGCATCCAGATTTTCAAAGGGAAAACTGAGTTATAGATGGAAATAGATAACAAAATAATAATAGTGGGGAACTTTAATTATCCCCTCTCAGAACTAGAAAACCACATATAAATATAAAAGAAGTTGAGAAAATGAATAATCTTCAATAGGTTAAATATTATAGACATCTGGAGAAAATTGAATGGGAATAGAAGGAAGTGTACCTTCTCTCAGTAGTAGATGGTACCTTTACAAAAGTTGACCATATAAACAAAAACATAGTTAAATGTAGAAAAGTAGAAATATTAAATTCATCCTTTTCAGATCATAATGAAATAAAAATCATCTTAATAATAAGAGATCATGGAAGAATAAGGCATCATCCCTTATAACATTGTCTCTTACTAGATAACAGCAGTTAAGGAGTTAAACCAAGAGCTGAAAAGAACTTCTTCTGGTTGCAAGTGCCTTTTTTTTAAGGCACCCCTGGTTCTGTTAACTGAGCCAGTAAAAATCACTTCTCCTCACCACATGGTTAGGAGCAACCAAAAACAGCTCCAGAATGTCTACATATACTCCAACGTCTTCTCAATGTACTTCCATTACATGTCAATAAATCAATCAATAAACACTTATTAAGTCCCTAAAAAAAAGAAAGAAAGAAACCTTGCTAGGTATTCCTTCTGTCTGTCTGACACTTCCATACTTTCTCTTTGCTGCTGTCATTTAACATGCCCTATTCCTTTGATGTCACTCCATCATCTGTATCTCCCAGGCCATATCTTTATCAGCACAATCCCTCCTTTCTGAAGGCATTTAGCATGTGGTTCATAGTAATTTTCTTCTCTCCTGCTCATGCCTCTATACTTCAAAGTATACAGTTTTTTTCTGAAAATTTCCTGGTCTTGGGGACAGCTAGGTGGCTCAGTGGATAGAGAACTAGGAATTTTTGGGTTCAAATCTGACCTCAAATACTTTCTAGTTTTGTAACCCTAGATAAGTCACAACCCTCATTGCCTAATCCTTACCACTCTTCTGCCTTGGAACCAAAACACAATATTGATTCTAAGACAGAAAGTAAGGATTCTATTAAAAAAAATCCTGGCCTCCTAGTTCATCAACCTTTCAAATTCTAACTACCATGAGTCTACTTCAGCCACCCACAGATTTGGCAGAACTTGGGCATTAAGTAAAGCTTGCTAAGTCATTCCTTAGCCTTCATTTTTATCAGTAACAAAGTCACCTTAATGAGTTGAACTCAGAAAATCCCCTCTGAGCATGATTTCTTATCTTTCCATCTCTCCCTCTGCCTCATTCCTTCTAAACCTATTCTTTATCCTCACTAAAACCTCTAGTCCTTCCATTCCTTCCTGTTTTCATTCCCTGCTCAGGGCCAGCTTTTCTCTCTTCAGACTTAACTCTATATTTGACCAGTTCAACCATATACTGACCTGTAACCTTAACCTCTTTCTACTATGGATGTTCAAGTCCTATGTGAGGATCTCTGTTGCCTCTCCATCTGGCTAACCAAGAGTAAAGGTTGAAAGTCCTTTTTCCAGACTAAAAGGAGTTTGAATACCAGCCTACTGACAATCCCTAGGCATTCACCCCAAGTGTGAATCAGCACTAGTTCCCAAATTTTGCCCTATATACCAGGTCAAGGCTCCCTGCTCCTTCCCTGCAAGTTCTAGTCTTGCTTGACCCAGATAAGAACCCTATAAAACCCCACTATACTTAACCTATTTGGGTGCTCCTTCCACTAGACGACCAAAGTTCCAGATCAACTAATGTTCTCCCTCACCACCCCCTTTCTGATTATATTCCCTCTTAATGAACCTGACTTGCCTGGTTTTCTGTCAGATACATATTGTGCCCTTTCTTAGGGTGATCTAAGCTTCTCTGTTCCTCTTCTTAGAATCCTGAACTTCAACTAAACTACATGAAGACACCCTAAAAAACTTATCCCTAGGTTAACCCTTGTCCAGTTCTTACTCACAAGCTGCTAAATACTACTGGAAATCATACAGGTGGGTTTTCTACACATGTAAATTTTCTAATTTCATGGCTGCCATGGTTTTCACCAATTGGCAAGTGCTTTCTCACTCCTCAAATTATTTTTTATTCACTTGTCTATATAAATGGCATATACCTCCTTCCCCAAAATAATTTTTGCCCCTTGAGGGCAGCATTTATTTTGTTTTTAATCTTTATTCCCTCAGTGTATCTCCCTAAGGATTCATTTTAAAAGCCTATTGAATTGAAATGAGTATCTTACAAATAACTGAATGGAAATGATGATATTGATACATGCATTCCAGAGTCTTGACCCTATCCGCTTTCTTATAGCTTATACTGTTGAATTAAATAGCTGTCAAACTAATATCCACAGCAGGAAAGAGCATTAGCAAATCCAGGAATCAGGGTCTCCTGTAAACATCTATTGTGAAATATAATCATTTACTAGCTTACCTAACATCCAGTACCTTGATTACAACTGTCATGTGAAAAATTAACTAGATTAGGAACCCTAATAGCAAGATAAGAAGTTTATATATGTTTCTGAGATTTTAAATCACCACCTACTGATTTTAAAGAAAGTGAGATGCTTTAGTTAACAAAAACAAACAAACAATAACAATAATTGGAGTTGATAAACTGGGTGCCAACTGCCTCCTTTGTGGGCATGGGAAAGGAAAAAAACATGTTATCCCATCTACTTCCATTCACAAGTTTCATTATTACCCCATGTAATTAATATGCTAGGGTCTGTAGCCTGCTGTGCCTGTTCCCCTCCAAGGATATTAAAGAATGAAGTTGAAAATTTGGCATATCACTGAAAGGTGACCAACCGCTGTTAAAAAATATCTGAAGTGGGTGACAACTAGGGGCTCAGTGGATAGCAGGCCAGGTCTAGAGATGGGTAGTTCTGGGTTCAAACCTAGTCTGAGATACTTCCTAGCTGGGTGACCCTGGACAAGTCATTTAATCCCCATTGCCTAGCTCTTACCATTTTTCTGCCTTAGAAACAATACGTGGCATTGATTCTAAGATAGAAGGGAAGGGTTTTTTAAAAAAATCTTTTGGAGTGGTATTTTAAGCTTCCCAAGTGAGAAGCACAACTGTCATCCTTTTTTTATGCAAGTAAAATATATAGCCAAACTTAAAGTAAAACTGCCCCTCTCCTCACCTCTGCTTTTTTATTACTATTTTCCAGTTCTCCCTCAGCTTTCCTCCCACCAGAGAAAACTGGGAAGAAATTGTGAAATCACCTCTTGGGAAGAAAAAATCCCTAGGATAAGATTATCACATCCTCCTGATCTGAGAATCCAAGTTATTACTATTCCCGTTGCCTCTAGCCTAACGCAAAGTGGTTAGAAATAAAAATTGATGTGTTCTGGTTAAAATTATTAAGCTAACCAAAGTATGACTATGGTCAGCAAATCAGTAAATTTTTCCCAACATACTTGTTAGTTTAGTTGATGACTTCTGACTTCATTGGGTAGGAATTAGCACACCGAAACAAAGCTATTTTAAAATTCAATGTAATAATTACACTTGAGAACAACAGCAAAGAAAAATTAAATGTATAATTTTTCCAAGTTGAGAAAATTACACAAAATATTATTTGGATGCTCCAATAGCCCTTGGCAGAATGAAAGCCATTAGTTAAACAACAAAAACATTAGATGAGAAGAGCAGTTTTAACACCAGCACAGTCGACTTTATTGCTAATTGGTGGGCATTAGTCATTTGTGGACTTTAGCTGGAACAAAGACATAAAACTTCAGAGAATGCTTTAGGGCCACATATGCAGTAAACAATAAATGGTACTAAAAGACCATATAGCATAGTGAGGCACTAAAAAAATATAATGAACTGCAAACAAGTTTTTCCCCTTCTTTTTTTGTCCTTCCAATGGCAATAAAGATGACATATAATATAATATAATATAATCCAAACTAAAGACCTCTTAGGATGACCTGTTCTTTGTTACACTGTCAACTTTAATGCAGATAAAAGGAATGTCTAGATTCTGTAAAAGTGTAATAATTATAGCAATTACTATTTTCGAGGGAAGAGAATAGAGGTGACTTGAAGGAAGAAAATTAGGCTGAAGAGAAATGGGATACAAAATAGTATTTTGAAATCCTGTCCAATCCTTACAGACCTCACATTTGAATCAGTTCCAAGGGCTCCAAATTCAGCCACAAATCTCTTTGGCCCATGAGTTTGCCCAGGGCCTCTCTTGGGGTCCCCTCCCTCCATGTCTTCCTAAGATAATACTCTTATGCAACTACAGTGTCCAAGACTGGGTAGATGTGTTCTCTGGAAACAAGCTCTCCAGCTAAAAAAATTGCAGAATAAAATTGAGTAGGGTTTATCACACAAGGATGGATATTCAGAGACTCATATACCTACAAACAATAAGAAAGAGAAAAGAGCGCCGAATAACTCCTAAGAGATAGGCTCAAACCCTAGCCATGCTACTCATTACTTTTGTTCCTGTTGTTGTTGAATCATGTCCGACTAACTCTGTGATCCCATTTGGAATTTTCTTGGCAAAAATGCTGGAGTGGTCTCCCATTTTCTTCTCCAGCTCATTTTATAGATGAGGAAGTTGAAGTAAACAGAATTAAGTTACTTTTCCAGTAAGAGTCTGAGACTGGATTTTAACTCAAGTCTTCTTGACTCCAGGTCCAACTGTGCCACCTAGCTGCCTATATTCCCTTTAGGAAATTTGAGAAAGTCACTCCACTTCTTCCTCTCTTCCTCAATTCTCTCATCTGTAAAGTATGAGGGTTGGACTCAGTCTCTAAAATCCCTTCCCCCTTTAATTCCATGATCCTATGATACCTTGTAACTCTAACTTTTATTATTTATTATTATTTTATCATTATTATTATACTATAGTAAACTAGTTTGCTATCCTTAAATAGTGGCCAATTATCTAACTCAGTATCCTGTTACTTGCTAAGTACTGTGCAGAAGTCTGAACACTAGACCTAGTCTAGGACCCTTCTTGCACCTTGTGATCCCTGCTTTTGAACATGCTTTAAAAAGTGGCCCCTATTCCTGGCCCTTTAAGCTCTACAATTTATTTATTTAGTTCTTCAAAGGGTTTTAATTATCATCCTGACCCTAACATTTAAGAACTCTGAGTGAATAAGTGAATGAAAAAATGTGTTAAGCACTATGCACCAGACATTCAAATAGTAAAACAAAATTACCAAAATAAGACAGTCCTTACTCTCTAGAAACTCATACTCTAATTGGGATAGAGAACACATATTTAAAAATTCACCGGATGGATGGATGGATGGATGGATGGATGGATGGATGGATGGAAAAGCCCAAAATATCCTACCAGTTCATCAGTGGTATATAGATGGCAAATCTCAGGGATCCCTAGATATACTTTCAGGTCAGATTGCAGTGTCCAACGGTAGAAGGAGGGTAGTGACAGAGTAGATGGTAAAGCCTAGTGACTCTTAGCCCAACCAAGATGTGAACAGGCAAAACTCTTGAATGTATTTTTAAGGGATGGTTTTATGAACACGTGGAATATTTGTTACTGCCTGGCAGCAGAGATTGTTTAAGAATGAGTCATGGAAGACTAGCCCCATTGTGACAAGATTATTGGACTGATACATTGGGGTAATGCTGTAAGCAAAATATTCCTGAGTTTCAGCAAAACAGAAACAAAATAAATGGTAACTGGAGAGGATGGAAAGACTAATAATCAGGAGGATCAGTAAAGGCCTCATGTATGAAGTGGAACTTGATCTGAGATCTGAGTATGAAGAAAGCTGGAAGCAAAGGTTGTAAAAGATTTTAAATGTCAAACAGTGAAGTTAATATTTTATTTTGGAGGTAAGTGGGGGCCGTTGGAATTTATGGAGTAAGGGAATGACATGGTCTGACCTACTCTTTAGGAAAATCAATTTAAGGACTGTGAGTAAGATGAAAAGGAATGAGGAGAGATTTGAGTCTAATTGAGACCCAGTTGGAATGAAGTAACATGCATCAATAGTAGACCCAGGCAGAATTAATTTAGGTAGCATTGCCATTTTGTTACACTGGCTTAACCTATCCATGCACAATTAATATTTCTTAAATTATTTAGATCTGTCTTTATTTGTGTGGAGTGGTTTGTAGCTGTGTTCACATGGTTCCTATGTTTGTCTTGGCAGGAAGACTGCCAAGTATTTGAAACATTTTATAGTTACTTTAAATGGAATTTCTCTTTCTCTTTCCACTGGATTTTTTTGGTAATATACAGAGAGGATAATGACTTATATGGGCTTGTTTTATCTCCTGCAAGTCTGCTAAAGTTGTTAATTATTTCAATTCATTTTTATTTGACTCAAGGATTTTCTAAGTAGAACCCTGTCATATGCAAAAGGTGATCATTTTGTTTTCTTTGTCTATGCTTATTCTCTCAATTTTTTCTCATCATTATAATTAACAAAATAGTTATAATGGACATCCTTGCTTTACCCCAATCTTAATGAAAAGGTCTCTAGTTTATCTCCATTACATATAATGCTGACTCTTGGTTTTAAATAGATACTATTTATCTAAAAGATAAACTATTATATAGATATAAGTGTACTATAGCATCTAACAGATACTATTTAAGGAAATATCTATGTTTCTTTGCTTTCTAATATTTTATTTTATTTTTAAATTTTATTTATTTAGAATATTTTCCCATGGTTACATGATTTATGATTTTTCCCACTCTTCTTCCTTCCCCCCTTCCTGAGCTGACAAGAAATTCCACTGAGTTATACAAGTATTATTGTTCAAAACCTATTTCCTTATTATTCATATTTGCAATAGAGTGGTCTTTTAATGCCAAAACCCCAATAATATCCCCATCAAACAATGTGATAAATCATATGTTTTTCTTCTGGGTTTCAACTCCCACAGTTCTTTTTCTGGATGTGGATACTTTCTAATATTTTAAATAGAAATAGGAGTCAAAAGTCCTTTCTGCAAATATTGATATAATCATGATTTTGGTTGTTCTTACTATTTATGTAGTTAATTATATTTATAGATTTTCTAATATTGTAACAACTCCAAATTCCTGGTATAAATTCAAACTGGACATAGTGTGGAGTACTTGGGATATGTTGTTAAAGCCTCCTTGTTAATATTTCATATAAAATGTTTTTCATCAACCTTTATTAGGGATATCGAGTTATAGTATTCTTTCTCTGTTTTGATTCCCCCTGGTTTAGGTATCAACCATATTTGCATCAAATAAGATTTTTTTTAGGGCCTCTAATTTTCCTCTTCTTTCAAATACTTTTATAATATTGGAATTGACATTTAAGTGTTTAATACAACTCATTTGTAGATCCATCTAGACTGAGGTTTTTTTTTAAATTTTCAAGCTTATATAGCTTGTTCCATCTTTTTTCTGGTATCAGGTTATTTAAATTATCTAATTCTTATTCTATTAATCTAGACATTTTAAAAATATTTATCCCTTTCATTTATTCATCAGTTTTATTGACATAACTGGACAAAATAGTTTCTAATAATTTATTTATTATTAATTTTCTTTTTTTAAATTTATTTGTTTCTCCTTCATTTCTAATTTGCTGTAAATTTGTCATTTTTATTTTTGATATCAATAATTTGGTTTTCCTTTTTCTTTCTATAAAGATTAAATTAGCTAGTGGTTTATCTATTTTATTGTTCATTTTCCCTAAAAAGATCAGCATCTAGTTTCACTTATCAATTAATTTTTCTCTTTATTTTGTTAATATCTTCTTTCATTTTCAGAACTTCTATTTTGATATTTAATTGAAGGTTCTCAGTTTCTTAGTTTTCTTTTCCTTTTTTCTAAAATTTCATGCCTAATTCATTGACCTGCTATTTCTCTTTTATGGATAAAAGTGTTTAGATATGTAAATTTCCTCTTAAGTATTGCTTTGGCTGCATCTGAAAAAAAATTGGTGTACTATCTCTTTGTCATTATCATTAGTGAGATTATCCTATTTCTCTGTCTTATTTTTTGATTCATGTATTCTTTAGGAATAGGTTATTTTCTACTAAAAAATAAGTTAGTTATTTAGTCTCTAATTTTTTTAACTCTTACTTTCCATCTTAGAAAAAAATTTGTGTATTGGTTCCAAGGCACAAGAGCATTAAGGACTAGGCAATGCAGATTAAGTGATTTGTCCAGGGTCACACAGCTAGGAAGTGTTTGCCCACACATTTAAACTCAGGACCTTCCATCTCTAGCCTGGTTCTCAATGCACTGAGCCACCTAGCTGTCTCCACCTCCACACACACCCCCAACTAATTTTTAATCATTTCTTCAATAGCTCTTTACTAAATATAAATTTCATTTTATTGTCATCTGTAGAAGATGTATTTAATATTTATTCTGTCCTGCATTTGTTTGTAGGGTTGCCATAATGCTTTATCATGGTTAATTTTTTGTGACTGTGCCATGTGCAGCTGAAATAGGTATACTCCTTTCTGTTCCCATTCAATAATCTCCAGAGGTCTATCATATTTAAATTTTTTTCAAAATTCTATTCAAACCTTTAATTTATTTCCTGTTTTGTTTTTTTGCTAACTATATCTAGATCTAAAAGGGATACATTGAGGACCTTCACTGTTAGATTCTTACTATTTTCCTCTAACTAATTTAATTTTTAAGTAAACAAATACCATGCCATTTGTTGGATATATTACCATTGATATCAATTTGTTGTCTATGGTACCTTTCCACAAAACATAGTTTCATTGCTCATGTCTTCTAATTGTCTAGTTTTTCTATTACTTCATTTGAGACCATGATTGCTACCCCTGCCTTTTTCACTTCCTCTGAAGCATAATATATTTAGCTCTAACCCCTCACTTTAACTCACTGTGAATCTTTGTTTCACCTACAACATATTGCTAGATTCCAGGCTAAATCTTGTAAAACAGTCCCTAGATATAGTCCCTGCTTTAATCATTAAGAATGTCGCAGTTTGGAAAGAATGAGAAACCCTACAAGTGCATGTTTGTAGGTACTGCTAATCCACCATTCTAACTGGGAGGAAGTTTTTAAAAAGTGTGTCATAGAAGAAAACTGATGGAGGAGGAAAGCAATTTAGGAGAAAATAGTTGATATTATATGGCATTTTATCTAAGATGATTAAGATATACTTTCATGAGGAGACCATAGGGAGAACTGAAAACTCCAGAAGCTTCTCCCCAGTAGATTCTTCAATAATTTCATTGTTTCCAACCAAGGCAGGACACTTTCTGTGAAATTTGAAGTCCCAAGTTGGTGCTATAATGGAAGCTCCAGATCATAGTTCACCAGAGCACAGGTGACTTTAAGACATCCACTTAGGTCACATACTTTCTCCTGACTTGCCTGGTCTTACTTATTTGTTAATTGTTTCCATTTATGTCTGATTCTACATGACCTTAATTGGTGTTTTCTTGGCAAAGATAATGGAGGGGTTTGCCATTTCTTCTCTGACTCATTTTTACAGATGAAGAACTAAGGCCAATGGGATTTAATGATTTGCCTGGGATCACACAGCTAGTAAGTATAAGAGGCCAGAATTGAAATCAGGAAGACAAGTCTTCCTGATTTCAGGAATGATGTTCTATCCAATGCATCATCCTAGCTGTTCTTCCACCATGCAAATAGATGTTTAAAAAATGCTTATTTGGGTCCTCTGCCTGTCCCTAGCTCCAGGCATGGCACATTACATACCTACTGTTGAATAAATGTTTACTTGATTATGAATGGATGTGAATTGAATTTGAGATTTCCTCTCTTCCCCTAAGTGACAGCTTATAACTGTCTCTTCAAGACAATTCTCCCCAGAATAAGACCACAAGCCTCCTTCCCAAGGGGCCTAGCAAGAATAGATTTGTAAACTCTGATCAATGCAATGACTAATCATGTCTCTAGAGTACCAGTGATGAAACGTGCTTCTCATCTTCAGACAGAGGTGACAGAATGAGACACAGATTTTTTTGGACGTGACCATTATGGGAATTAATTTTGTTTGACTATGTATATTTGGTTTTTAAACATTTATTATTGTTATTTTTTTAGCAAACTTCAGAAACTTAACTAGTCTCTCCTAGTACTTTCCTCACATTGAGCAAATAAAAATAAAATGAAATAAACCCTTTAATACAAAGCTACCCAATCTAGGAAAGCAAATTCCCACATTCACCATATCTGAACATGTATGGTTTCTTTCTTCATTCTTTAATGAGTTCAAAAGTCTTTCAAAGTTTCTTCTCTCTATATTGTTGTTATTCTTATAAATTATTCTAGTTTTGCTCCACTTTGTTCATGGGAACAAATTATATTTGTTTACAAGGATTTTGTTTCTTTCTTTTTCAGTAGTGAGAGAGGTGGAAAATATAAGGATTAAATACTTATTAATTGAAAAAAAGCTTTTGAATAATATGACTAGACAACAAAAATTTGGTAAAAAGAGAAGGCATGGCATTAGTTAATACTGCCAAATTTAAAGTTTATACCTCTCCTTTCTGCTATTGTTTAGCTACTGGGGAAAAATATGCTTTGTTGGAGGAAGGTAGAAGGGGCAGTATGTTAGGAAGTATCTAGATTGCCAAAAGCACATATCAATATTCTCAAAAATTTATTTCTGTGAGTTCCTTCTGTCTTTCTTATCCTCTAGTGTCAGATAACAATTATGAGATCTTCAAAAGGAAATTGGGAACACACAGTTCCCACTACTAACTGTTGGCAGTGCTTCTAATTAGCTATTAAGATTCAGTTGCCAAACCCCAGCACAAATCTATTCAGCAGAGGACAATTAATTAAACTTGACTTTCTCATTAGAAACCCATAGTTTTCTTAACCTTTTGTTCAGTTCATGTTTTCCAGGTGACACCTGTCACCCTGTAATTCATCATATCAGTCATGTCACTTTATTTTAATACTCTTGATGCCACCTAACATGACACTTCCTGAAGTAGATTTAATGGTATGAATTAAAGAAATGACTCTCATGGAGGGTAATCTCTGTGGTTGAAATAATCAATAGAGAATTTAAAATAATAATAACGATGTGTCTTTTCATTTTTTACCCATTGTATCTTTCAAAGAAAAAGTCCTCAACTCCCTCTTCCATTTGTGGCACTATGCCGGCTGATTGCGGAAGACTAACCCAGGAAAGTAGAATATCTCTGTTTTCTGAGAGAGTAAAATGGGAACAGGACTATACTTGAGAAGCATGGGCAAGGCTAAGAGGACAAGCACTCTGGCTGGCAAGGAAGAGTGTTCCATGCAATTGCCCTAAAAATGGTCCCCTGACCTGGAGAGAAGAATAAAAGACTGCTGGGTATCTGGGACCACAGTGAACAAAATAGCTGTATTAAGAGCATTTACAGCAGCAATAACAAGGGCATCACTAACAAGCATTCCCCAAGCAGCCATACTTCTGACTCACCACCATCCTTTAGCTGTGCCTGGGGTCTTCTTACCCTGGAAAATCTTTCTGCCACCATGGCCCCTTCTCCCACTGGTGAATCTTTTCTGGGATCTCCATTATGGGGACAGGTCCAGGACAGCCATGTTTCATTCCCTTCCCAGCTGTATTTCTCTCTCTCTGGATTTTATCAACATGTCCATAGAGAATATCTTCTCTTCTCCTTCCCCAATGCTCCTCCATTTTGTTGCTGATGTTGTTTTGTTGTTCAATGGTGTTCAACTCTTCATGATCCCAATTGGGTTTTTCTCAGTAAAGATATTGGAGTGGTTTGCCATTTCCTTCTCCAGCTCATTTTATAGATGAAGAAACTGAGGCAAATGGATGACCTGACTCACCCACAGTTGTCTGAAGCTAGATTTAAACTCAGATTTTCCTGACTATGAGCCCAGTGCTCTATTCACTGTACCACGTAGCTGCTGGGTGGGTTTTTCAGGGCCACTCATCCCCTGGTTACTGGGACAAAAACCAACAGTGATAAGAAGCAGACTACTCCACAGGTCTGGTTAAGTTCAAGCTAATGCATCTTCAATAAATCACACAATCTTGAAGCACTTCAGTTTTCTGTTTAAAATGGGGATAGGAAAGAGGGGAATCCTGGCTTTTCAATGCCATGAAATTGTGATGAGAATGAAATGAGATGATATGTGTGAGAAAGCACTTTGAATTCTTTTAGCACCCTTCTATGTATAATTTTCTCCACTAGAATGTAAACTCTTTGAGAGCAGGGATTGTATTTCTTCTTACTTATATCTATATCCTTAGTGCCTAGCACAGTGCTGGGCACATTTTTGTTCATTTATTTCAGTCATGACCTGCTCTTCATGATTCCATTTAGGGTTTTCTTGGCAAAGCTACTAGAGCAGTTTTCCATCTCCTCCTCTGGTTCATTTTATAGAAGAGGAACCTGAGGAAAAGGGGGTTAAATGGCTTGTCCAGGTTCATACAGCTAGGAAGTATCTAAGGCCAGATTTGAATCCAGGAAGATGAGTCTTCCTGACTCCAGACCATGCACTCTATCCACAACACTATGTAGCTGCCCCTAACTGGGACATAGTATAAAGGTTAAAAATTAAAGAGTTGGACTAAATTTATAAGAGTGTGGTCACCAGAAATTATTACTCAAGTCAGAATGACTTTTTTATGGTAGTTTATTTACAAAAAGAGAAAGAATAAAAGTAAGGAAATCAGAGAGATTACTCCAGCCTGGTCTGAATCAGGCAGGGCTTCAGAGGCCTCAACAAAGGTGACCCAGGGGTAAATAAAACAAGAGTTTTAGCCACGAGGCCTACTCTAAGACAAGGAGGTCTCTCCAGAGGCTAGTACCTCTAGGAAAACCAGGAAAAGGAAGTCAGCCTTTTTCACTCACCCACATGGTAGTTATAAGGGAAAATTCAAGAGCAGTTTGAGGTCCCCAGCCGGAGCTCCTTCAAGATCAATTTGAAGGCCAAAGATCTCATCACAGGAAGTTCTTGCCACTTTTAAAAACATTCCTTTCGTCATTTCCTGTGCCTTCCTTCCACTTTACGTTGTCCAATTATAGGTAATGCTTTGCTTAGGACTACCCAGGGGGCAGTCAGTCAATTCTGATTCATCACCCACCATCACACATGTGGGTCACAGACCTCCCCCTACTTAAAGATAAGTAGGGTTTATAAGCTCTGGTGATTAAATCTAAAAATGGGAAGGTGAGTGTTAATCCCACCTTCACAATAGTAAAAAATAAATGTTTGTTGCCTGCTTGTATTCATTAAGTACTTGCTATGTGCCAGACACTTGCTGGAAATGCAAAGAAGGGCAAAAGCATGGTCCCCGCCTTCAGAGTTTTCTTTCTTAAGGAGGATGACAACAGACAAATAACTATGCACAAACAAGATAAGTGCAATGTAAAAGTGAACCAAAATCAAAAGAAAGGCACTAGGGGGCAGCTGGGTAGCTCAGTGGAGTGAGAGTCAGGCCTGGAGACAGGAGATCCTAGGTTCAAACCTGGCCTCAGCCACTTCCCAGCTGTGTGACCCTGGGCAAGTCACTTGACCCCCATTGCCCACCCTTACCAATCTTCCACCTATGAGATGATACACCGAAGTACAAGGGTTTAAAAAAAAATTAAAAAAAAAAAAAGAAAGGCACTAGCATTGGAGCAGACCTAGGAAAACCTTTTGCAGAAGGGCCACTTCATTTTGTTGGGCCTCAGTTTCTCTGGCCTTAAAATGAAGGGAGCCTCTGCTTAGGACTGGGAGGGAACCTAGAGATCATGTAACCTTTCTCTATCAACAAGTGAGGACAAGAATCAAAGAAGAATAAATAACAACTTATTCAAGGACCACAAATAGTGAATAGCAAAAGGGAGAATCAGACCCAGAGAATTCTTCTAAATCAAGGGCTATTTCCATTGCGACACACAACTATATAGTATATAGCTATATCGGGACTGTGCAGAGTCTAGTTGGTCTTTGAAGAGTCTGGCTAGGGAAATGGAACCATATCATGCAAGTGTAACAGGTATGTCTTTTGTATTGCATTAAATTTCTATCTTTAGCTTAATATATGCAACTTCTATTTGTAATAATTGGATTAAGTCTACACTGCCCATCTTTAGATTTAATCACCAAAGGTGAGAGCACCTTCAAATTCTGGGAGGTCCTTAATCCACATGTGCTAGAGTGAGTGACGAATCAGAATCGACTGACTGCCCCCTAGGTGCCCTAATAAGAAGCATCTATTGTGATTGGACACGCAAAGTAGGAGAGAGGCACAAGAAGTGATGCATGAGTGACCCCTTTAAAAAGAGGGAGTTGAGTGAGTGAGGGGGGGCTTCTGGTGAAGGAGGTCTTCTAGCTCTTCTGGTCTGTGGAGGTGGTGAGTTTAAAGACTGACTGACTCTTCCTGAACTTCTCTTAAGGAACTTACTTAATAGACGCTGTGAATGAAGCTTTGTTTCATTCACCTCCGGGCCTCTGGCCCTCTGACTCTTGGCTGAGGATTAATTAGATCTATCTGGATTAATTAGAGGATCATAGCAATTTACCTATTGTGCTACATTCTGATTTCCTTATTTCCTCTCTCTTCTTAATTGTAAACAAACTTCCATAAAAGTCAATTTTGACTTGAGATTATTCTTAATTGAGGATTGATAATAGTTCAATCCTCTGGTGACCCATCTTTTAATATATTGAACCCAAATAAACCCTTCCCCCTCTTATATATTGATTGAGGGCCATGTTTTATGGGTTTTGCCTACATTTCTACTAATTTAATGCAGTTCTGATGGCCTGGGATCATTACTTCTTATTGTTAAATGTTGTTGTGATGCTTATGATATATGTTCACAGATAAGAATTGAGGTGAGAGCTGAGTGAAAAGCAGGCATCAAAGGTGGATGAGCAATCCTGAAAAGGGCTCAGCAAGCCTCAGAGCAGAGGTTAGTCCTCCCAGAACATCCCCATGTATCCTCTCACCTGTGACTCCAAGAAGCTGTAGCATGCACACACCATGAGAAAATCATCTCAGCAGACAGATTAAATCAGGTCAAGAGTAACCAATAGGGTTCAAACCCATCAGTGACTTAGGAAGATGTCTGTTCTAAGCAGGTGAAGACTTTTCTGGTGGAATGGAGGGATGAGAATAATCTGTTCGATTGACCACGAAGGCAACTAAAGCAGGAGCTGGGGAGCACTTAGAGCTTGGTCAGACATCAAAGGAGCGAAGGTCATCCAATGCATCCTGGACCATCTCCAATGGTCCTCACTCTTCACTTTCCACTAGAAAAGTTTTCCACTCTCTGAAAGAGAGAGTGAATCTGAAGACTTTGTGTAACTCTGTCTCACTTAAATCCAGTTCGCATGCAAGTCAAGACATCACTCATCATGGTGTCATTAGTCCTCTTCAAAAACGAAGCATAACCAACAATAATGTATTCACAGATGTACAAGCATATCTGAAGTCATTTTTAAGGACTAAGAATGTTTCACTGAGGTCAGGATAAAACAGATATGCCTAATTTTTGTAAGGAGGTATCTATTCACACAGCTTTGACTGGCAAGATGATGTCAGCCAGGAGAACGTTTTGACCAAGATTGGGCTTTTCAAGAAGTAAAGAAAACAAAGAAAAATAGAGGATGGAAAAGAAGGAAGTCTGGATAAATGGTGATCAAGGATGAGAAGGAAGATTAGTGAGAGCCCTTAAATCCAATCCATTGTTTTACAATGTGAATAATTGGGGTTCAAAACAGACCAGCCAAAGAGAAAGCAGTACTAGGAACCACAAGAGTAGAGATCCCAGTCAGCATCAGTTAGTAGTGAATGAGGAGAAACTAGAGGAGGAATGAGTATTCTCATTTCCCTGAACTTGACCCTAAAAGAATCTGTGAATGGAACAACACTGGGGACATTTGTTAGCTCCCAGTGAGAGTTGCTACCAGAAAGTGCTGAGCCTAAAAATCTGAACAGTCTTTAGAACTCCTGAGCTTGAACTTGCTTATAGACTGATTAAGGACCATTGGAGTTTGGGATTAACAATAGGCATGTAACAAGTACACTATCTGCTTTAATAGATCTTTTTTCTTTTTTATCAGTGGTCCTAAGTAAACAATATTTGTAGTTAAAACCCACTTGCTTAATGAACTCCATTTTGGTATGGTAGCTTCATTGAAATATGATACAGCAAGAGCTTCCCGGTTAAGATGGCGGCAGAGTAAGAAGCAGCTCTTAACATCTCCTGACCTAAACACACAAAACTCCTCAAGGGGACATAAAAACAAGTCCAGACGAACGGAGGAACCCCACAACAGGGCACAGCGTGGAAGGTACGTGGAATCGAGACAGTTCCAGGCTAAAAAGGGCTCTCACTCACTCAAGCGCGAGCTGAGCAACCGCCCCACCCCCACCCCCTCCACACTCATCTATAGCTCCGAACCCAGCTAAAAAGAAATAGAGCAAGTTTGGGGCACCCATCGAGTCATCGGCAGCTCCGGGACCTGTTCCTGAGAGCAGCAAGACTTAGGACCCCATTAAGTCAAGAACGCACGCGAAATCTGAGCGCGCGGGAGCAGAGAGTGGACGCTGGGCGCGCGCCCGCTGAGCAGACGCCTGGGGGCCGGCTGAGCAGAGGCGTGGGTGGAGGCAAACACAGCCAGGAACTAAAGCCTAAGTGGGGAACCAGTGCAGACGGGTATACGACTGTGGAAGCAGCGCCCTGAGACTTGTAAAGAAACCTCCTGCAGAGG